>NC_142175.1:646000-969000 GCF_029865625.1 Vigna umbellata
ATCCACAAGATCATTACGCGCCCTTTGTAATTCGTTTCCAACCTAGCATTCTACTTTTCAATTTCTCCATCTCAGCTTTAATTGTTGCACCTCTTCACTTTCTGGCTTGGGATGGTCCTTCACTAGCTGATTGATCCTTGATTGGCTTGAAAGGCAACTTGACTACTTTCACTCTCTCCAGAATCCAGGTGTGATAACTAACTGCTATCCACTACTCCATCCCTCAAGTCCTTCTCTGCTCGAACAACATTTTCCCAGGCGCTTTTAACCTTTCTTAACAATTCGATGAAATGCCCGTCTTCGTAATAAATGAATAGGGTAGCAAGGTAATCTGATGAAGGTGCCCCTTTTATAGGATGCCCAAATTGTCTTTGCACCAAAAGGGGTTGTAATTGATACAGTACCGGGCACCTATGAGAGGCATTAGGAAAACTACCACAATGTTGTATAGCCAGTTTATTTCCGAGCCAAGGAAGGCGCCATTTTATACTTCTTTCGCTCAAGCCGGCAAGGAATCGGGCCCAATCGTTTCCTCCTTTACCTTTAAGCCCTTGGTGTGACAAAGTCTCCGATAGACTCTTAACGTCGACCATCCTTAAACACGCGCGTTGTCATCCATGTATACAACGCCGGTAAGCAACAAAGAATCTTCTTTCCCTTTCTCTCATGGCAAAAACTCAAAGTCCCATAAACATCCGCAAGAACTGCTGTTACAGGATTCTCTGATCTGGTTTTACTCGCCACGAAGACGTCTATCGCGGTGTAATCCACAATTCTTCTATTTTGGGAAACAAGACAATGCCATATATGGTGAGGGCTAATACATCCATGAAAGTTTCCCAATCCTCTTTATCAGCCAGTGATGTAAATACTGCTCTAGATATCCCTGTGATAACCCATGCACTTGATTCCTCATCATCATCCTGTCTTCAAGCTCCTTGGGATGTAATTTCATGATGGCAGCAATGGTGGGTATAGAGGCATGATGCTCTAAATGTTGATAGGGAGTGGTGCCCTCCAGTGGCAAACCCAAGATATGCTCGAACTCCTCTATGGTTGGCGCCAACTGAAAGTCTTGAAATGTGAAACATCGAAGCGGAGAATCATAATATTGTGCCAAGGCTGTGATAGCGGGTATTTGTACTTCAACCTCCATTAAATTCAACAAATTTCCATATCTTCTCTGAAAGGTTTCTCTCTTTATAGTCTTAAGCCTTTTGCCCAAGTTTATCAGCCCGGTCAAATTTCCAACATGAGTCCTTAGACTATACTTCTTTCTTAAATCGGAAGAGTCGGTGTGCGTGTAGCATCGGATCTTGTGTTAACATCCATCTCGTATGAAGTCAAGTAGGTACCTGTGATTTCCCTTAAAATTAACATGTTACTAAATGATGTATGAATATGATGCATGATAATAAAATAACATGACAAACAAAACACATGCATGGTATGAAATGTAATATCATAAAAAACGAACAGCGTGAGGGTTACAGAAGCATATATTCCTCCCATCGTGCCCTACCAAAGGTTCACTGCTTTGAGTTCAAGGTCAAGTATATGCAATCTCACAAGGATGTTCCCTGAACCTAAAGGTCAAAGGTCACTAGAGCTATGGCCCCCTTCATAGCATTTCCACAACAGTCGAGTAATCAACTAGGTGTGAAAACACATATGAAGAGAACAGACTCTAGCTGGAGTTCTCACGATAGCCAAACAGGAAGTACATCCCAGAGTGACACCGCTACACAACTCCTCTAATTCTAAGCTACGCTCAGACCCGGGTATAGGGCCCCACTCATGATATGCCAAAAGTGTGTGTGTGAAGGGAGGAAATTATGCACACCCAAACCCTCACCTGCAAAACAACCAGAAAAATTCCCAGGCAGATATAAACATATTGTCTACCCTAGGGTTCAATATTCCACAGTTATTGCAGTTATTCCAAATATCACACATAGATAGAGAAAAGGGAAAGAAAAACACAAAACAAAACCACACCAAATTCGCGCATCTAATTAAATGGCTCGACTCTCTAGATGTCCCCAGTGAAGTCGCCATCTGTCGCAACCGGAATCGCGGCGGGACGACGATCCAAAAAGAAACGGGTTTTAAAAAGAGATTTTGGAGTCGCCACCATAGTTTATTATGGAAAACTATGGAAAAACCTCAAAATGATAAAGCACGGTCCACGAAAACCAAAGATTGGGTTCGGGAGTCGGTTACGTGTAGGGAAGGTGTTAGCACCCTACAACGCCTGCCCTAAGGCAGTACCTTTAACTAAATGCGCGAATATGATGTGGTTTTCAAAATGTTTAACTATCCCCTAAAATAAAATAAAAATAAACAAAATATATTTTTTAGTTTTTTGGGCCCGACAAGGATTGACCTTGCTCCTACGTATTCTCATTCAAAATGAGAAATCAGGGTTACATAGTTCTAGCTTGAAAGACTGTTTGTTGTGTGAAACTAGATGTTTTTAATTTTTGAAGATTTTATGTTTTTAATATTTTCAAGAAAAAGAAGGTAATGAGTACTAGGCCGACGCGAACGGTCGCACGAGTATTCATACCTTTAAAATGATATTTAAATATTTTTAATTATTATATTTTTTTAAAAGAGAGATAACGATATTAAGCACTAGGACGATGCGAACGATCACACGAGTACTCATACCGTTATCTACTTATTTAGGAAAACTTAAGAGTATTGAGTGCTAGGCTGATGCGGACGATCGCACGAGCACTCATACCCTCGTTTAATATTACATAAGAGAGAAAGGTATTGAACACTAGGACGATGCGAGCGATCACACGAGTGTTCAACCTTTAAAACATATTTTTGAAATTTTATTTAAGAAGAAGAAAAGGTTTTTAGCACAAGGACGACGCGAACGGTCACACGTGCGCTTAAACCTTTAAACATTTTGGTAATAATTTTTATAAGAAAGACGAAAAGGTTTTCTAGCACAAGGACGACGCGAGCGGTCACACGTGTGCTTAAACCTTTTCAAAATATTTTTATTTAATTTTTTAACTTTTGTAAAAGAAAAGGAAAAGATTTTCAGCACAAGGCCTACGCGAGCGGTCGCACGTGTGCTTAAACCTTTTCAAAATATTTTTATTTAATTTTTTAACTTTTGTAAAAGAAAAGGAAAAGATTTTCAGCACAAGGCCTACGCGAGCGGTCGCACATGTGCTTAAACCTTTTCAAAATATTTTTATTAAAATTTCTTAACTTTTGTAAAAGAAAATGAAAAGATTTTCAGCACAAGGCCTACGCGAGCGGTCGCACGTGTGCTTAAACCTTTTCAAAATATTTTTATTTAATTATCAATATTGTATTATTAAATATATATTTTAAGATAAGTAAATGTCTAAAATAGAACAAAATAAAATAAGACAATAAAGAAAAATAAATAAGCAAAAGAAATTGGAGAGGCTAAACGGACGCTGGGAAGAGATTCAGAATAACGAGCGTTCGTTAAGTAAAGAACGAACGTTCGTTGGGGAAGAGGACGAACGTCCACTGGGGAATATAACGGACGGACGTTTAAAAATGTGAGCTGAATGACAAGCGTTCGCTGTGGAAGTGACGAACGAGCGCTAAGTAACGAGCGTTCGCTGTGGAAGTGGCGAACGAGCGCTAAGTAACGAGCGTTCGCTGTGGAAGTGGCGAACGAGCGTTCGCTGTGGAAGTGGCGAACGAGCGTTCGCTGTGGAAGTGGCGAACGAGCGCTAAGTAACGAGCGTTCGCTGTGGAAGTGGCGAACGAGCGCTAAGTAACGAGCGTTCGCTGTAGAAGTGGCGAACGAGCGCTAAGTAACGAGCGTTCGCTGTGGAAGTGGCGAACGAGCGCTAAGTAACGAGCGTTCGCTGTGGAAGTGGCGAACGAGCGCTAAGTAACGAGCGTTCGCTGTGGAAGTGGCGAACGAGCGCTAAGTAACGAGCGTTCGCTGTGGAAGTGGCGAACGAGCGCTAAGTAACGAGCGTTCGCTGTGGAAGTGGCGAACGAGCGCTAAGTAACGAGCGTTCGCTGTGGAAGTGGCGAACGAGCGCTAAGTAACGAGCGTTCGCTGTGGAAGATTTGAACGAACGGTCAAAAAGCTTAAGGATAACGAGCGTTCGCTCGTTTGGATGACGAGCGCTCTTCAGGGAGAAGATTTGAACGAATGGTCAAAAAGCTTAAGGATAACGAGCGTTCGCTCGTTTGGTGAGAAGATTTGAACGAACGGTCAAGAAGGCTTAAGGTAACGAGCGTTCGCTCGTTTGGATGACGAGCGCTCGTTGGTGAGAAGATTTGAACGAACGGTCAAGAAGGCTTAAGGTAACGAGCGTTCGCTCGTTTGGATGACGAGCGCTCTTCAGGGAGAAGATTTGAACGAACGGTCAAGAAGGCTTAAGGTAACGAGCGTTCGCTCGTTTAGATAACTAGCACTCGTTGGTTTTCATAACGAGCGTTCGTGTTGGGGAGATGGCGAACGAACGCTACATAACGAGCGTTCCAAAAGAGGCCCAAGGCTCTCGGACGTACGCTCATTACTGGGCCTGGCCCAGTCCAATGCTTTCTAACCTAGAATTTTCTAGGGGTTCAGAGATTCATCCTCATTCCCACTCCTTCACGCCGGTTCACACCTTCTCTAGAGATTCAAGGTCTCTTGTTCAGCACCACAACTGATCATCACCTCTGCCATGGCCGACCACCGTTGCTTCAACCAGAACACACCTTAGGCTCGCCGGCGACAACTTGCACCACCCGAACCACCACCAGCCACGACGCCACCTTCTCCGCTCTTCTCTTTTCGAAAACATTGATCTCCAGGGAGGGTCTTCCTTCGCCGCACATGTGCCGATACTTCTTCAAAACGATCACCGCGAAACGTCGTCTATGGCGTTGCCAGTAGCGTCGCCTGCCGCCGAAGCCGTCGTCCCATTCACCGAGAATAGCACAGAGAACCTTCTCCTCTTCCCCTCAGCACCACTACCCTAATCTAGTGTCCTACAACGGGATGGTGAGCCTGAAGGTGGTGGCGTGTGCCTCTTCCTAGATTGAACAAGCATGAATGGAAAGGAAGATCGGTGTTGCGCGGTTGAAGGCGACAGTGAACGACACAGTGGTCAATCCCTGTTTTGGCTCAGTGAAGGTAAAGTATGGGCTTGTGTTTGGATGCTGGAAATTGGTCATTGTTCTAGACTGTGGCTTTGTATAATGCAGGTTGAGGATGATGGTTGATGAGTGAATGAGGGAATGAGGTTTGGTTGAGTAAATGGAGGAGTATCAAGTTTGCGAGACCGTGATGATGGGTGGAATATGCAGCAGGGAATGAAGATGATCATGGATATTGGAAATCAAGTGTTGGAGGTGAAGATTGAAGATGTTTGGTAATAACGAACATATACCAATATCCAGTGCATTCAACAATATTCATATACAAATTTAACAACAATCGGAAATATGCTCATGAACCAGTAACCCACTCAGTAGAACAAGGAGTGTTAGATATTACTTACCTTTCGATTGCCAATGCCAACCTAGCGTCTCCAATGAGTTTTTTTTCTCCTCCTCTTGCTGGCGTCTATCTTTTTCTCCAGGTAAAAATGGTGAATCCGGATGATGATCCCCAGACGAAGGTCCCCCGTGTGTCTTCTCTCTTTCTTTTTCTCCCTCTCTGATCCCAACAAAATCCCCTCCCAAAATCTTGGGAAATATTCCTTTCTAACCGCCTGGTCCCCCTCACCCCAGACATGCCTCCCACGTAACCCTTTCCCACGTTTTCTATTTTCCCCTTTTTTTTTTTAATTTTTTTTTATTTTATTTATTATTTACTTTATTTTTAATTTTAATTTTATTTTTCAATTTTTTAATTATTTTGATTAATTAACACTATTAAAACAAATTGAAAATAAGAAATAAAATAGAAAAAATTAAAAGCAAAAAACTAAATACATAAAAATAGAATAAAACAAAAAGGTAAATAAAAATAAAATAAAAACCCATAAAAACACATTTTTTCAACCCGGACAAAATTGGGTGTTGACAACTGGGATTAGGACTAGAGTTGAGAAGATTCATCAATTAGTCAATTAGTCAAATGCTCTTAAAGAGGCACGTAATTAATTTCCCAAAAGACTCTTGTAATAGCTCAACAAAATAACCACTGAAACACATTTTCGAGATCGATAACAATAAATTATACCTGGTAAATTAGTCATGGAGTTTTGAATATATATATATATATATATATATATATATATATATATATATATATATATATAAATTGAAATTTGGCTTAAATTTATTTACCAAAAGGTGTAGAGAGAGGGAGAGAGGGAGAGAGGGGAGGTTAGAAGAAACTGGTGTCCTGAAACAGAGGGTACAATAACATAAACATATAACACAGAGATAAAGGTGCAAAAGAGAAGAAAAGGGAGAGAAGAGAAGAGAAGCTTGCATATTAAGGGAAGAGATTAGAATAAATAGTTAGAGTTAGAGTGGTCTTTGCTGGACTTGGCGGGATTTCCGGTGCCGGATTCAGTGTCGGCTTGCATTCCTCACTCACTGCAATTTTCTCTCTCTTTCTCTGTCTCAACCTAAGAGAGAAAGAAGAAAACAGTCACAACCACAGCCGCAGAGAGCTACCTACTACTTCTTTGTCCTTGTTGTTAAACCATTCTCTTTCCAATTTGTTATTTTTATCTCAAGTCCCCATCGTCACAGTATAATATGATTTTTTTTCTTCTAGTGGACAAAAACGTTAGACACATCAGCACATATTTAACGGTGTTAGTTTTCGAGGACTAAAACCAAAGTTTCAAAAAGAATGAGGACCAAATTGTACCTTATTTTGAAAGAGGGACGAAAACCAGAAACGACCAATAGTTTAAGGACTAAAAACATATTTAACCCTTAATTTTATGTGTTCATAATTTTGTGTAACTCTGAAAATTTGTATTTTTCTTAATAGTTTTATTAATTATTCATTATTTTAAAATATTTTTAATATTTATATATATATATATATATATATATATATATATAACATTTGTAAGATCCATGAAAAATATTTACCTTAATTGTAACAATGTTATTACTAGTAGTAATATATTTCTTTGTGAATGGAAAATATAATTAATAAGTTAAATATAGAAATTTTACTAGCTTAATGGTAGAAAATTGTAGTGATTTCAAGAACATGGGTTCAAGCTCTTTTATACTTTCTTGTAAAAAAGTTAAAAAAGAATTAAAAAAGAATTAAAAAAAGAATTAAAAAAAAAATTAAAAAAAAATTTAAATATTGATAGTGGATAAAGTACTTCAGATTTGAAGCATTATTGAAGAATCCATTATGTAAGTGGTAATTAAGATATTAATATAATAAAATAATATTAAAATAATAAATAATATTAAAAAATTGATGAATAGTAAAAAAATTTGGACTATAAATAGCCATGAGAGGGGAAGCTATTTTGCACAAAGAGAGGAAGAATCAAGTGAGAAACCTTAAGAAAGAGTTAGGAAGAAATTTTTAGTTGCAAGAAGAGTAGAGGCTCTAGAGGGTTTTCGGGAAAAACAAATTCGGAGCAAGAGAAGTCTGGAATAGATCTAGGGGAGCTAACCTTTGTAAGCTTTTATATTATGATTTAGTATTTTTTTACTACTATTCATGTCTTGAACTTCTGTGTGAATACTGTTAATGAAAAACATAAGTGCTTACTATATATCTATCTATAGTGAATTTCTGTGCTAATTTTATATGCTGTTGTTTTGAATCTGTAAATAAGAAATTTGTTAAAACTAGTTGAGGAACACTTTAGCTAAGGAAAGACTTGGTACTTAAGTTGTCCATTGTGACGCACCTTTCTTTCCTGGAAGTCTACTCGACAAGTTTTTAACTTGACTCTTGTTGAACAGATTATGTACTGTTAAATTATTGTGCAATATATCTCGTTGGAATGAAAATGTCTGATGAATTCATGTTATTGTGGTAGATATGGAATTATGAATTATAATTGTGATGGTAGGATAGAGGAATCTTAAAAATCGGAGTTAGTACATCCTTGATCATAGAGCAGCCCTAGTCAAATCCAGTAAGTTGTGACTAGTCATATGTACTGGCGTTTATGGTGAGTTTGATTTATCAAACATTTGATTCTTCTCCGGTGACCATTTATGGTGATATTTTAGTATTGTTAATTTATTTTGTGATATATTCATTTTGTATGATTTTTGTGATGATTGGATTTTATTATATTAGATTTGAATTTATGCGTCTGAACATGATATGAGTATTATGGAGAGATTTTGTAAGGGTATAATGTGAGTTGAGGAATATGAGCATGGTATGAGTCTCGTGGAGAGATTCAGTAATGATATGGTATTTGTGTATATGTTGATGTTGAGGGTCCTGAGTTGGAGGTTATCCTGATACTCTAATAATCATCCAGTCTCAAGTAGAGAAGGATGAATTATGTGGTGAGAGGGGCAGGAGGTCCTGGTCTATGTGCCGGTTTTGGACATAGTGTTGAGGACTAACCTTGTGGATGGTATGGAAGGCAAGAGGTCCTGGTCTATGTGCTGGTTTTGGACATAGTGTTGAGGACTAAGAAGGCATCACAAGTGCGTAACCTCCCGTTGACCGCTCATCAACATATCGTCGGGGACTAACCTTGTGGATGGTATGGAGGGCAGGAGGTCCTGGTCTATGTGCCGATTTTGGACATAGTGTTGAAGACTAAGAAGGCATCACAAGTGTGTAACCTCCCGTTGACCGCTCATTAACATATCATCGGAATGAGTGTTTATTGGGTATTGTGGAATGAGTGTCTATTGAGTACTGTGGGACGAGTGTCCATTGAGTATTGTGGGACGAATGTCTATTAGTAATTGTGGTATGATGGGATGAGTATCTATGATGCGATTGTGGTATGATGGTATAAGTATCTATGATGTGATTGTTGTATGATGGTATGAGTATCTATGATGCGATTATTGTATGATGGTATAAGTATCTATGATGCGATTGTTGTATGATGGTATGAGTATCTATGATGCGATTGTTGTATGATGGTAGGAGGGTGTCTCACATAATTATTATATGAGGTTTGTTGAGTAATGGATGAGTATCTATTATGCGATTGTTGTATGATGGTATGAGGGTGTCTGACATAATTATTATATGAGGTTTGTTGAGTGCATAAAAGTAATTATGCATGTTTTATAAATGATTGGTTGCATGTTAGCTCACCCTACTTGTTTTTGTTTGTGTTTAGGTATGTGCGATGATCGTATAATTCGTTATACGGGAGCAGATGGAGGAATGTCGTCTGACTCAGTGCCAATGAAGAGAAAGATAGAAGAATAAAGTAGAAGAACTCAAGTTATAATTTTCTAGTTGAAATCTGAGTTTAAAACATGTATAGACATATATGAACTATGAACTTTTAAGTTTAAGATTACGGGATGTTACCGTAATGTTACAAAATATAAATTATGAGTTATCAACTGTGAAATTTTGGGATGTTACAATATTAATTTTATATATATATATATATATATATATATATATATATATATATATATATATATATATATATATATATATATATATATATATATATATATATATATATATATATATATATATATATACCATAATCCAAATTATAATATTATCATATTAATATGATATTATAAATATTTTAAAAAATCCGTATGACATAACGTTGACATAATATTGTCTCTCCAATAATATTTTTTTTCTTTGTCTTATCTCTCACTTAATTATATTTTACATATAAAATCATGTCGGTTTCAACTTTGATGAAGACACATTTGTTAAAAATAAAATTAGTAAAGTCTTATCTTATATGCTAATCATATCTGAAAAAGAGATTTATTTAATGAAAATTATGTAAATTAAAAATTATAGAAAGACACTATTATAATAGATAGATAAATAATTTTAAATCCTTAAAATGTTGATAAATAATTTGAATAAAAAAGCAATACAGTCTATGTTACTTACAGGACACGTTTTATACGTTGTGAATTATTGTGTCTATAATAAATAAATAAAAACTACTCTGATAATATTATACACTTTTGAAAACTGACATATTTTTTAACTTTTAATAATGACCTAAACTATAATTATAAAATAATACAATAATTTTACACAAAAAAATGAATGTTTGACATAGTGTGTATAAATTACTATCAAATTCCTTACTTGTGTTTAGGCGCTACTATTTATTACAAGGTTTACTTGAAAATTCTTATGAGATGCTTGAAAGCTTCACGATTCAAAAATAAGCAATCTTGTAGAAACAAATATAGAGAGAAAAATTCTTTTTAATAATTAATATATAACTGTTTAAAAATATTTTAGTTATATATTTTTACAAAAATATTATTTTCTTTATATAATTAAATAATTTAATTATATAATTAAATAATTCTTATGAGATGCTTGAAAGCTTCACGATTCAAAAATAAGCAATCTTGTAGAAACAAATATAGAGAGAAAAATTCTTTTTAATAATTAATATATAACTGTTTAAAAATATTTTAGTTATATATTTTTACAAAAATATTATTTTCTTTATATAATTAAATAATTTAATTTCTTACCATTATATAAATCCCAAATGAAAGATTAAAATATTTAAATAGACTAATTTTAAACATTATAAATTCAATCTCGTACAAAATGGTATTAATTAATTTATATATGGATGATTCCTCCTTTAAAAATATTGATATCACTCTTTGACGATAAAAATAAACGTGTTCGAATTTAAAATTATAAGTTGTTTTATAGTGAAAAGGTTTTAATATCTATCATAATTTAATTATTAATTAATATTATTCCCTCTCTTCTTCTCTATTAATAATTTTCACCAATTCCTTTTCTTTTATTTCACTTAATAATAGATTTAACTTTTTTTAATTCTCAAAAATTGACTGATTGGTTATGAGTTTAATTTAGAATTGAATATATTTTTAGTTTCTATTTTACAGTTATAAATATTTTAGAATTTAGGTTAAAGATAAAGTATAATTTTTCATAATAGTTTAAATACAAAGATTATATTTAATATTTGAATTTAACTATATTATTATCTAAAGTAAAAGAATTTAAACACTTTTATTATTGACATGTAATTTGTATTTTACCTATTTTAGATATCTAACTAATATAAAATTTGTGTTCCAACTATACCCTTTTTATTAGATGATAAATATGTTTCTATCTGTATTGATATATTCAAATATTTATTTAATAACTTTTTAGAAAATAAATCATAATAAAAAAAATACCATATCACTAAAAACTTAATATCAAAATTTAAAATATTTTATTTTTAATAACAAATGTAAAATACTAAACTATAATTCTATAAATTTTAAAATAGAATATTAAATAAACTAACTATAATTTTTGATAATTCAAAATAAAAATAAATATAAAAATGATAAGATAGGTACGTTCTATGTGCAATTTAAAAGGTTTTGTTTTTTCATATCTAAATCTCATCCATGTACATATTTTTATCAATTTTAAATAAGTTTAAATAATACTATATCACTTCAAGAATTAAAATAGTTTTAATGGACATTTACTTCAAAGCTAATGTTTTCGATAAAAAAAATGGTTATTCTGAGAAGGTTTATTTTGTGGATTATAAAAACTCTTCACAAATTAATATTATTTAAATTAATATTATTTAAGAAGGTTAAAATGAATTGTCTAAATATTGATAATACTTCTGAAGAGGTTTATGATCTTCACATATTAAAATACAATTTTCATAGTTCTATCTTTTTTCTTATAATGAAATCTTTTTAAATTTATTGTCCCTTCATACGCTCAGATTCTTCCTTTTTCAAACTTTTTACATAAATCTTTCATAAAATTTTTGCATAACTTTCTCATTTTCTCATGCATCTCATCCTCGTTTTTCATTAAATTTTCGTGTAACCTTTTCATATTTGTCTACAACCCAACTCCTCCTCGTTCGTCCTCCGGTCAACATCTTCCTTATGACATCATCGTCCTTAGGTCATCATCATCTATAGTCTTTGTCGTTAGTTAGGGTTCATCTACATCGCCAACATTTTGTATTTGTGGAGGTTGTTGCGCTTGTCGTTGCATCCTTGGTTGCAGTGGCCGTTGAGTCCTTTGTTGTGGTCGTTGTTGCATCCTCAGTTGCAGTCAACCATTGAGTCCTCAATTGCGGTCAATGTATTTCTTTATTTTGAGTATTCCTACAAACTTTTCTTTATTTTAAGTATTCCCTAAAGATTCTACTTGTGGGTTTTCAACGAATCAAAGGGGCAACATCATACAAAGGGTGCTATCATCCCTAACCTCTATGTTCACTAAGAAAGCTTCCTATAGGTCTAAGGTTGACAAAGGTAGGCACTAGTTGAGGCTATATTTTTCCTCTCTTACCAACTTAGTCCATAATTTGACTAAAGCTGATATAACAATGGTTAGTGATCATTTTGCCCTCTTGTGAAACTTCTGCTTTAGGAACTACAATGATTCATATATGTTTAGGTAGTATCCATCAATGTTACCCCTGATACCTAAATTATCACCTTTATTATTTCAAATGGTTCAACAATAGCTTTCGTTAATGCCATTGAAGATGTTTCCATGCCAAATGACTTGTTTGTTTGTTGATTAGGCATTGGCCTTTAACCCAACTACACCATTCAATGGCCTTTTTGAACATGCTTTTGAGACTGTGTATTACTTAAACGTGGGAGATCCCTTATTCACACTAATGTATTATGTGTGTTATTATAGGACAAAGTTTCACTTTACTAACCATAAATCTATGTGAAATAAAAGTTTTCAAGGTGAGCATATTTAAATTATTAGGAAACAAGTATTTTACTTTTTAATTCAATATTCGTGTGTATGATCCATGAATATTGTTTTCTTTTTGTAGTGTATTTTATGATATATCATATTGTTGTTTTCTTTAGGAATATTTTCTAACGAATAAATCTTGCATTGTTAAGGCTCGAAATATAGTTGAATACTCGGATGGATCATGGTGAGTGGTTGTGGTTGTTGGATGGTAGAGGTTTTTGTGATGGTATGTTAAGGTGTTGAAATGGTAGGTTGAGGGGTTGGGCTAAGGGGTTTGTCATTTGAGACAACCACTGTGTCATCCATTGGCATGATGACTTCATCATTAGAAGCATCTTCAATGATTTCTAGAGTATGCATAACAATGCTGAGAACCAATGAAGAACTAACTTTGCTGACAAAGAAAGATTACAGGGAAGCGTCAATAGAAGTCTCAACTGAAGTCTTTTTCTTGATCTCCCACACTTTATAATTTGTCTAAGATGTTATTATATATATATATATATATATATATATATATATATATATATATATATATATATATATATATATCCTCGCAACACGACTCAAGCGGTGACCTATGACTTCAACCTTGAAATTTTCTCCCTTGGTTGGTTTCCTCTATGGTTTAAGTTGTGAAGTTCTTGGCTAGAGTTGCCTGAAGTTACTTAATAATGAAGGACTCTTTCATAGCTTAAGCTTTAGGCCAAGACTTGAAGAAAGCTTCTTGATTGGGTTTTCTTCATGGCTTGAGCTTGCAATACTAGCATTACAACCGTGTTGAGACAAACTATTTCAAAAGTTTTGAATTTCTTCTTCTTTTCTTTAAAATACAAATCTAACTCCTTGAATTTGTATGATCCTGCAAAACAAGTGAAATTAAGGTAGTTATCCTGTAAATTAAGTGAAATCAAAGTAATATAAGTGCTAACTTAACATTAAAAACTACTAATATCAAGTACTTATCATCCATCACTAGAGTTAGGGGACTGTTCAGGACATACAACTCCAGTAAAAGAAGACACCTTTGTCTTATTTGCTTTCTTCTTCAAATCCAAGGGGCGTAAGCCTTTAAGTTAAAAACCATTCACAAAGACGAAGGTAAAAAAGTTTCTCATACAATGCCTTCATTTTTTTATAAAATAAAATATATAAAAAAATTGTAGAAAGATGAGTGAACGAAAGGGATAAGTGAACGAAAAGGATGAGTGTGAATAAAGAGGAGAAAATTATAAATGAAAAATATGAGAATAGTGTTCATGAACGAGATGTGTGTGGATAAAATAAATAAGACTGTTGATGAAGGAGATGCATGTGGATTAAAGAGATGGGTGTGAATGAAGGAGAAGTACGACTGAAGGAGATAAGTGTGAAGAGATTTATGAATGTGAATGAAGAAAATGATAAGTGTGAGATTTATATAAAAGTAAGAGATGAAAATTGTGAACGAGAAAATTTTTCATCTTTAAATCTTGACCTTTAAAATAAAAATAATGTATAGTTCTTTTTCGTTATCACAAAAATACATAAATTCATAACATATAAATTAGTATTCAAACAAGTCAATTATATTAGTACTTGAATTAAACGAACTCTATTAGCTTCGACTAATGTCATGTGACACTAAGAAAACAAAAATTCATTAGAAAATGTCATTAAATAATTTTATGCTTTTAATTCTTTTTAAATAAAAAATAACCTCTTACGTTTGGAGTTGACTAAGTTAATTCTATTAGCATGTAAAATTAAATGAACTTTATTACAGGCAAACATTTAATTATTAAAAAAGTAAAAATAATTTTACATTTTTTAACTTTAAAAAAAATAACTTTTTGTGTTGCACTAGAGTTGATTAAGCTCACTCTCATAGCATCGCAATTTGATCGACAATAATATTAGGTAGTTAATTCAAACATTTCTTAATGTGAATCATATCCAATTAAAAGCCTTATAAAATTATTCAAAATAAATTCTTAATAATTATAGCACATTAGAGTAAGTTTTTTTTTAACACAGTAAGTTATAAATGAAGTACATGAAATTTATATAAAAGAAAATCAAATGGAAGTATTTTAATTAAATTTAGATACTTCCAAGCCAACCGCATTATCCAACACACTTGGAAAGTTACATTTATGATTTCATTGCATTCTTTATTTTATCTCGTTCCTGTTAACTCAGGTGTTGTGCAAGATTTGGAAAAGATCATGTCGTTCCCTCACATTTTTACCAGCTTTCAATGCTCCATCTGTGAGGTTTTTCTCAATCGTAATCATGAGATTGTTTGGTTTTAGAAAACCATTTTTATTTCCATTAGTTTAAAACTATAAACGCAACATTAAAACGTGTTCTTTTAATTTATTCACTAATTGACCCACCCACAAACTGCCTTCCCTTCTTGTCACCATTTATGATTATGTTCTATAAATAGGAAGCATATCACAAAACAAAAATGAGCAAAACAAGGTGTGTTGTGTAGTGTATTTAGCTTGAGGAGTTGATATTTGTGTTGTTTTTTAATGGAGCATTTGGGTCAGAATGGTTTGATCTCTGAGCTTGAAAATGGAGTCACTTTGTGCTGTGATGAAAAGTGTTCTGAGAAAGAAATAGTTACAACTTCCATTCAGTATGCTGTCAAAGTGTTGTTGATGGGTTTAGGAGAAGATATCAACAGAGAAGGCATTAGAAAAACACCACTTCGTGTTGCCAAGGCCCTTTGTGAAGGAACCAGAGGTGACTATTCCTCCCTTAGCATTCTCTTTACTCATTAAACGGTCTTAAGGATAATATAATACAAGGGCTGTCATTGTCCAATTTTAAAGAAAATTGAGATATAATTAAGTACAAATTATTAACAAAATAATTAAATATTTAATTTAAATATAAAAATCAAATTATTAATTAAACTTAAAAACTTATCTTAACATGTCTCAATCTCATTTTGTAAACTAGTTTTATAACACTACATTAGATTTAAAATTTACTTCTAAAAATGTTTTCATATTATTAGGTTTTTCATCGTTATGGATTTTACTTGTTAATCGATCTCAAAAGGCCTACAAGGAGGTCTGTTTTTTTTTATATATATATATATATATATATGTAAATTAGTATACAAATAAAAGTTTTTTCTTTTTAATTTTAATATTTATATTTTCTTATTTTTCTTTAAACTATGATCATTGTGAGATGTAGTACGCACCCTAACTTAATTACTAATATTAAGACGACTCTGATCTATTGGTATTTAGGAGTATTGATAAACAATATTAAAACATTTTTTTTATTATAAATCTTATGACAACATATTAAAAGAATATTCCTTTTAATAGAAAGTTATGCTTTTTTGTTTTTTATAATCAGTATCTTAAAGAAAATTATTATAAAGTGATCTGGGACGAATGCAGCTTGGCCATTAGGAGACAATTTGTCCCACTAGATTTTCGTTTTCCCCCTTATAGTATATCTATAACTTTTTGATTTTTGCTTCCATTAAAAAAAGTAAGTTTTGCTCTCTTAAGGTAATTTTTAATGTCCGTAGAAATTTGTAAAAGTAATAGAAAACAAATTAATATTAACTTTTCTATTTATTCTTCTCACCTCTTTAATACTTAACATGGTCCAATATCAATCTGGGTGGAACAATACGCCCAACAAACATCAAATCTCACTAAGATAAATTATAACCTAATTTTGATGCCATGTTAAAGTCTAACTCAATCCCACAAAACTAATTTGTAAGATAAGATTTGTACGCATTTATATACTCTAAATTATTCTTATTTTTAGTCAATATAAGACTTCCAACAACATTATAACATTTAAAATCTAACTAAGTATCAATATCAAGAGAAATCTACTAGTCAACACATTTCTTTCAAGTGAAAGATCTTAAACTCTATGTCTTAACAAGTTTTTATACATTTTTTTCATCTTCCCTCTAAAGATTAAGGTAAAAGCTTGACAAAGCAAGTAAAGTCACACTCAACCCAAAATACCTTTAAAGTATTTCTTTGAAAGTTCAATAGCTATTATAACTCCATAATCGTAAAGATTCCAAAAATTGAAGAGAAGTTAACAATATACTTATCCCTTATTCCTCTAACATTTTCAGCACAACTATAAAGACTAGGATAGTTTTGACTTTAACTCATCCAAACGCTAAAATCTTTCATATGAAAGATTGGGGAAGTCCTTTTCCTAAACCTTTTGTTGATACCAAAAAACCTCAAAATAGAGAATTTAATTAATCATTATGCATACATTTCTTAGAAGCATTGGAGTAGAACCATAAAAAAAGAGATGTGAAATGGACTCCTAATGCTATATACACAAAAACCACATAGAAACCCTTGTATGCGCTTCCTTGTTAGAATTCCATTTTTGATGAAGCACCTTTCAAATGACAAAAGATATAGCAAGAAATAGAACGTGATCAAATCAAATTACCCCAATCTTGTATAAGAGTTAGACTTTTGTACTCTCTAGTATTTATAATTTATATTCTTCCTTTTCTCTTTGAATATAATTTACACACTATCTTTGTAACAAACCATCACAAATTCTCTCAACTATATTAATCTATCACTTTTAAATTGAATTTCAATATTTCTTAAATGCAATCAGGGATAAATATTTACAAAATAATTTAAATCAGTATTTGAATTGTTAATTAGAATTAAAATATAAATAATATATATACCAGATATACATAATTTTTTATTATGAATTTTAATTATAATATAACTTACATATATAGAGATATTTTCATTATGAATTTTACATATGGAAAATGTTATTTTGACAACAAAAGTTTGACACAATTTTGACAACGGCGACGTGGCAGCTGTGCATTGGCTCAGTGAACCGGGGTGAGGGGTATTTTGGGTTTTTTCTGGTTTGTTTTCAATTCACTGAGCCAATGCACAGCTGCCACGTCGCCGTTGTCAAAATTGTGTCAAACTTTTGTTGTCCAAATAACATTTTCCTTTACATATATACCATCTATTGTTACTTATTGCAATAGATGGTTAAGAATTACAGACGAGTAAAAGTATACATGATAAGTAGTAAGAACCGACATGGTAGTATTTATATATCTGTAAGAATCGTGATATGATTGAAGAATTCTACGGATAAATGGGTTACAGAGTCAAATTTTACGTTTGGACTCCGTTCACTAAGGTGAAATAACGGCGTTATTGTGTATGCCTAGTGGACGCTCTTAAAGAAGCTGGTGAAAACAAGAACAAAAATATTTTATAACCCAGGATCACGCAAAGAACTGCCACCAGATAAATAGCAAGACGGTCATGGAGCAGATTTGCAAATCGTTGAGTCTCGCCAGAATACACGGAGCACATCGCGGAGGAGAGAGATTTCGCAACATTCACTACTTTTATAACAGACGCAACACAACTGATATATGCATAGCAGCAATAAATTTTTACAACACCCTCTTAATGAAATTGTAAAGTAACGTGTCAATTTTTAATCCAAAGGGCAAAAGGGGTGAATTGATTTTGAATACATATACATCCAGATAAATATATGAGCCTCTTACGTTGTTTCATTTCATTCTTGTGGCTGAATAGATTAGTAGTTATTAAGGTTGTTCTAGGAGCTCTACAATGACACCATGAAGAACCAGCAGAAGCAAAATTAGTTCGAAAAGGCAAAGCCATTCGCAGCAGTGGTATCAATGCAGCTTGGAAATGCAGTCATGGATGTTCTATCCAAAGCTGCGCTGAACAAAGGGATGAGCAATTATGTGCTTGTGGTTTATCGCCATGCAGTTGCATTCCTTGTCGTGGCCCCTTTGAGAAGTATATATATATATATATATATATATATATATATATATATATATATATATATATATATATATATAAACCTTTGTCCCTCTACATATGGCTTTGCCTTTTCCAATAAATTTTGCTTCTGCTGGTTATCCATGGCGTCTTGGTAGAGCTCCTAGAACAACCTTTAACTACTAATCTATTCAGCAACCAAAAATTCAAAAAAGGTAAAACACTAACCATATACAAAGTATCATGTTTTCTCAAATATTTTAGCTCCAATCTTGACAAGAATGGTATCCCAGGTTATGTTAAAAGTGTTAAGGAAATTGTGGAAGGTGCATTATTCCCTGAAGGCGGAGTAGAAAAGAACAAAGTTGGTGATGCAGGTGGAGTAGGTGGACTTGTGATTGTGAGAGACCTTGACTTTTACTCCTACTGTGAGTCTTGCATGCTACCATTCTATTTCAAGTGTCATGTGGGCTATGTCCCTTCTGCTCAAAGAGTTCTCGGTCTAAGCAAACTCTCTCGTGTCACCAATGTCTTTGCAAAACGTCTCCAAGAGCCTCAGCGTCTTGCAAATCAGGTCTGTTCCGCTTTGCATGAAGGAATACAACCCACAGGCGTTGCTGTTCTGCTTCAATGCAAACACATTCCCTTTCCAGACATGGAATCAAATTCTCTTCACTCAAACCACAAAGGGGTCCTTGGAATACTCGTTTCTTCAGGCTCTGGTGTTTTTCAAAACAGAGATTCAAACTTGTGGGCTGACTTTTTTGGCCTCCTTAACTTTAGGGGCATTGACAAGGACAAAATTATTGATAAGGGGTCATTGGACCAGTGTTGGTGTCCTTCTTTGTCTTCTAAAGTTTCACCAAAGAATGAAGAAATGAACCCTGCTATGCTCACTGCAGTAGCTTCAATTCTCAAGTCTTTAGGTGAGGATCCAACTAGGAAGGAATTACAAGGGACTCCTGCTAGATATACCAAGTGGCTGATGAACTTCCAATGCAGTAGCATTGAGAGCGCGCTGAATGGTTCGCTTGGGAATGGTGCTTTAAACACTAATGGGGTTGTAGGTTTTGATGAAAAGATACACTCAGAGCTGAACTTGCCTTTCTTGTCACAGTGTGAGCATCATTTGCTTCCATTTTATGGTGTTGTTCACATAGGATACTACATTTCCAAAGGGTTTCATCCCATTGAGAAAAGGCTCTTGCAGTCAATAGTGCACTTTTATGGTATTAAGCTGCAGGTTCAAGAAAGGGTGACCAAGCAGATCGCAGAAACGGTTTCTGCACTGATAGGTGAAAATGTGATAGTAGTGGTGGAAGCAAGTCACACCTGTATGATTTCTCGGGGAATTGAGAAGTTCGGTAGTAATACTGCTACCATTGCTGCATTGGGACGCTTTTCGACTGACCTTGCTACAAGAACCGCATTCTTAGAGAGTATTCCAAATGATACATAAATCTCTTGAAGATAGTTGATGATTGTCTAGCTCACACTCTGAAGGGTTTCTCAGTTGTTCATTTTTCATCATCATATGTATATTTAAGGTTTCACCATTATCGTTGTCGTTGTAATAATGTCGATCGTGTTCAGTATGATGTGGGAATATTAAAAGTCCAAATAAGAATTGAAATTTACTCTGAATTGACTATTTTAAGAGGGTTGCTGCTAAAATGTTTGATGAATGTGTGAAATATGGCATACCATCATCTTCATAAACTTCTTAGGTTACACTTTTGTTATATCCGTATTTGAATTCCTTTTCCTAATATCTTTAATATTTAATAGAGAAATCCATTTCCTCTAATATTTCCTTTGCGAATGTTCGATTTCTCTAGTCATCTATGTACATATTTTGTGTGAGGATTACAATACAACATGCATGGCAATTTTGGATGAAGGATCAAACTTAGTACTTTTGGTTATTAAGAAATGAATAACATATTGAAGGCAATTGAATAATAAGTTTAAACAGTTTTTTCCTTCTCTGTTTATAAACAAGACAAACATAATTTAGTAGATAGAACACGCTAAACACTAATTATTGTTACACTAAATAGATAGTCTAAAATTATCATTCTGGATGAAATATCTGGGTATGTATGCCAATGTATTGATATAATTAATGTTATGCTATTTGGTGTATCATGGTAAAAAGGTTTCAAACGATCAAAGCAGGATTAGATTTGATATTTTGTTATTTTGAATCAATGTATTTACTGCATGTTATTATTTTCATTAACATGTTTAAAGAATGCGACATAAGGATTTGTTGTCCATGGATCCTTTATGTATTATTATATATTCAATGGTTTTTGTGTTAAATGGACCGGCTTGGAGAGTCCAAATGCTACTTTAGCATCTGTGCTGTAGTCACTAGAGTTTAATTTGAAACTTCGTGACTCTGAAGATAGTGTGTTAGAATATTTATTAAAGTTTATTAAACTTGGTGCTCGTTGAGTTTGAAAAACCTTTTATCATTGCAAATGGTGTCAACTTAGATTAAGTTTGTTCATTATAAAATTGTGATTGTTGAACAGGTAATTATTTAAGAGTTTGTTAAAGAATAAAAGTTGTATTTGTTTCTTTGAATTCTATTGATAGAGCCATTTAATTAAATTTTCATTTGTCACTACAAAATAAATAAGAATTATTTACATATATTTACACATATTTACGTATATTTACATACGAATTTCGATTTGTATGTAACACAAATATTACATACGAATGTTGAAAAGAGAGTTACATACAAATTTAGTTGCATATATTTTTATATCTAACATTATCTAAGGATATAATCCGTATGGAAGCATTTAAAATTAAAATTCGTAACTAATATCAAGAAGCATTACTTACCGATATTATATACGAAATTTAAAAAAAATATATATACGAAATTAATAAAAAATATATTTTCGTTTTGTCCTGGGTCTCGTTTTCACTTCCCATTTTCATTTCCCGTTCATCATCGTTCTCATTTCTCATTCTTCCTCGTTCTGATTTTCGTGAGCCTCACTCGACCAATCACTCCTACAGTGCTTCGCCATTAGTCCGTTACTCCGTGAAAGGTTGTCTTCTTCTCGCCGTGAGTGCATCTCCGTATCACTCCTACTGGCTTTCACACCCTGTCGTCATTACTCTTTCTCGCCGTCAGTCCATCTCGGTGTCACTCTCTCTGGCCTTGGCGTTGTCGGTGACGGTCAGAGCATCTGGTAAGTAATACCCTCTCTCATCATTCATTCATAAAGCCCTAAAATTGAAAATTCAGAAAACCCTAATTTAACCCATCTAATGTCATTGGCATGTAACAGTGTGGTTCGGGAGATGTTATTCGTTTGTTAGCTATTGAGGTGCATTTTGAGAACATTGGAATTGATATTAAGGTAAGTTTCGGTCAAATTTGTTTTCTTATGTTGTGTTTTATGTTTTGTCATGTTCATTTGTGAGTTGTTTGAATTGAGAATATATTTTGGGTATTCTTTTTGGATAAGGGAATGGGGTTTTATTTCGTTTCTGGTTGGTATATATTTGTGCAGGGGTTTATGATGTTTGAACTGTGGTAGCATGAGTTTATATGTTTCCAAGGTAAAGTAACGGTGCTAAATTTTTATGGGATTGAGTACTATATTTTACATTGTTTTCAGCGTGAGGAATAATTTTGATGTGAAGTTGAGTCTGGAGATTTCATGACGTTAATTAGAAGAGAATTAGCAAGGTTTGTGGGTTATATTTATATATTTTTTTCTCTAAACAATTATTATTGGATCCAATGATTAACGAATTTGTTTGGATTGCAGATATGTTGTTGAGAGAATGGATGTTGATCTTTGGGACAAAGTTCTTAACCCTGATAATGTCTACAGAAGGCAACTAATTGATCAAGTTGTATCTACAGCTCTGCCTGAAAGCAAGAGCCCTGAACAAGTATCTGCTGCTGTTAAGGCTTTCATGACTGCTGATCTACCTCATGAATTGATTGAGCTTCTTGAGAAGATCGTCCTTCATAATTCTGCATTCAGTGGCAACTTTAATCTGCTGAATATACTTATTTTAACAGCAATAAGGCTGATCCATTCAGAGTTATGGATTATATTAATAGACTGGATAATTTTGATGGGCATGCAGTTGGAGAAATGGCTATTGAGGCTCAATTATATGGGACTAGTAAGTGATGCCATGAGTCCTTTATACGAGCAGACGATAGTACTACACAATTTTTATATGTTATCCGTGCTTCTGAAGATTCTAATGTTTACCATGACTTGGTGAGATACTTGCTGATGGCTCGACAGAAGACTAAAGAACCCAAGGTGGACAGTGAGCTCATTTATGCATATGCAGAGATTGATTGGCTCAGTGACATTGAGGAGTTCGTTCTTATGCCAAATGTACCCAATCTATATGATGAGAACTATATGAAGCTGCCAAAATCATATTTGCCTTTATATCTAACTGGACCAAGTTAGCAGTCACACTTGTGAAGTTAAAACAGTTCCAAGGTGCAGTTGATGCAGCAAGGAAAGTTAACAGTGCATAAACATGCAAGGAAGTTTGCTTTGCCTGTATTGATGCAGAGGAGTTCCTTTTAGCCCAAATATGTGGGCTTAACATTATTAAGGTAAATTGTTGTTTTTGTTTGACAATTCATTAACTAAATTTTTAAATTAACTGGATATTTTTATTTAGCTGTCATCTGATTCCAAATTATAAAGGTTGAATAATTTGTTCGTTCAAAATGTAATGGGGAAATAGTATACTACAATGTATAAATATGCTGTGAACTTGTGGTTATTGGAAGGTTTTGTGAACATTACTTGAGTCTGCTGCTTATGAGCTTATACTCTTTCGGATGCTTGTTCAGTCAATTTTGATTGTGAATTTAGTAGGTGGATGACTTGGAAGAGGTCATGCGAAAGGTAGCTTTAATACTGGCAACAGTTTGATCAGTTGTTTACTCTATAACCTTTTTTTCTATTTCACTAATGAATGTTTTCCCTGCATTGTATTATAGGTTGGTCATCTCTGTCTTGTCAAGCCATACGTGGTTGCAGTTTAGAGTAACAATGTGTGTGCTGTTAATGAAGCCCTGAATGAAATATATGTCGAGGAGGAAGACTATGATAGATTGCGCGAGTCAATTGATTTGCATGATAAATTTGACCAATTAGGCCTTGCACAGAAGGTTAGTTGCATTAATTCAGTGTTGACTATTTTCATTTCAATATTAGGAAGCTGATAGATTATCTATTATTCTGAAATACAGATTGAAAAGCATGAGTTTCTTGAGATGAGGCATGTTGCTGCTTACATTTACAAGAAGGCAGGTAGATGGAAGCAGTCTATTGCATTGTCTAAAATGGATAACCTTTACAAAGACGCCATGGAGACAACTTCACAATCTGGTGACCGTGAACTTGCTGAGGAGTTGCTTGTTTATTTCATTGATCAGGTACCAAATTCAGTTTCAACGCCATATATAATCCATTCTTTAGCAACATTTCATTCAACATGTTTTATTTAAAGACTAAGATACCAAGTTATTATGCTTTCGTTATCTATATTGACACCCGTAGCACTCACCACGACATATGCAGTTCCTATCTAGGAAAAAAGAGGTTTTCATCATGACATACACTAAGAAGTTAAATCATGTTTTAAAACAAGGACTGGATTCCAAATAATTGATTAATAGAAAACTACAATTCTCACATCTTAAATCTATAATTTTATAATGCAACTGAAATTAATTTGTGCACCCCACACCATTATTGCTAGCGGCCATCTCGTTGATTTTAGGAGAAGAAAGGACTCATCACATGAGGTTATGGACACATTAAAGCAATTCATCAACATGTTCAAAGAAAAAAAACTGAATATATATATATATATATATATATATATATATATATATGTATGTAAGTTATTGATACCAAGAAACTAAGCATTTTGTTCTTTTGCTTTTCTTTTTTGGACTTTTGTGTTAATATATCTTAAGATTGTGTTGTCTTTAGTTGTAGTAGATGTTGGCTTACATGCGTTAGATGTTGGGTTCTAACATCAAATGATAGAGTTCATGGGTATTTATAGACCCATAAATTATTCTAGAACATGCTAACCACAATATATGTGGATTGTCTTAGATTTTTACCTATGTAGAATTTTCATGGTTTTTCTTCCTATCTTAGGTTTTATTTTTACAATATTCTAGAACTTGTATCACATTTTAATTCTTCTATCTATGAAGTTTCTACATTCTTCTAGAATTTGTATTACACTAATACTTCTCCTTAATACTAGAATTTGTATTACATTCTTTTGTTGGACAGTACTCGAGTCGAATATGTTTAGTTGTTTCTTCATCTCGAATAAAGTGATATTTAATGCCTACGTGTTTTGTTCTTTGATGATGAATTGGATTTTTAGCTATTGCTATTATCGATTTGTTGTCGCAATAGATAATAGTCGGTCCATCTTGTGGTTCACCCATTTCTTTGAATATTCTTTGTAGTCATATTGCTTGACTCGTGGTTTTAGCAACTGCTATATACTCTGCTATTGATTGTGCCACAGTTGTTTGCTTTTCTGATGTCCAAGATAAAATACTCGATCCTAGTGAGAAAGCATATCCTGACATATTCTTCATGTCGTCCATTATTCCTGCCTAATAACTATCTGTGTAGTCAATCATCCTTGAGTTAGTCATGGTTTTGTACCATATGCCAAACTCCTTGGTGTCTTGTACTTAAAATTCTTTTTCCTACTTCATAATGAATCTGACTTGGCTTTTGCATGAATCTTGATAGAAAACTTGTAGCATACATAATGTCTAGTTGTGTGGTTGTGAAATAGAGAAGACTACCAATTAAGCTTTTGTAGCATGATACATTTGCCTCTTGTACTCCATCATCTTTTTGTAGCTTCATGTTTAGCACCAACGGGGTATCGACAAGTTTACAATCATTCATCTTGAACTTTTTTAGTAGAGCTTCAATCACTAGTGCAGTCATGGAAAATGATAATGGTTATTTTTGTCCACAGGCAGTGGTTCTTAAATCGAGACAAATAGAGGTGAGGCAAAAAAAGGTAGGATTTTGCCTCGGTTCAAGGGTAACCGCAACAATAGGGTTTTTGCTTTTTATATTTTTTCTTTTCAAATGATTTTTCGCCTCGGTTCATTTTGAACCGAGACAATATCTCAGACTCTATTGTCTCGGTTTAGGTCTCAACCGAGACAGTAGAATGTTATTTATTTATTTATTTATTTTGCTTTTTTGCCAGTCTTTCTACCTCGGTTGTGACTTGAACTGATGCCATAAAGGGTTTTCTGCCTCAGTCATGGTCACAATCGAGGCATATTCCCTTGTTTGTTTTAAGATCAAGACCGTTTATGCAACATTTCCAACTGTAGAAAATGACTTCATACATTTAATAACCAGAACAATCCAAAAGCATATATTTTCAATAAAAGTTATATTAAAACATAAATCCATTCAATGTAATCATAAATCAACTTCTTAGAAACATAAATCAATTCAATATACAAAGTTAAACTTATAATATTTTACAAAGCATAAATCAACTTAAACTTATAACTTACTATATCCTAATTAAGAAAGTTCAAACATTGAGGTTCTTGCTAATTTACTACTTGTCTAAGAGGGTTGAGAGAAGACTTGTGCAATAAACAAAACCATACAACAATGTTCTCCGGTATAGAGATCATAAGTAGCTGTCAATGATTGAAATTGGTAATAATTTAATTGTCATATACGAAAATCATAAATGAAACTTTAAAATTAATAAACTTCACTTACCCAAGTATAGAAAAGAGAAAATATATTTCATTCCCCATTGTAAAGTTGCTGGTGATGTATATTTGAATGTCATCAAATCTATTTCCTTCATGAGTCATTTGGGGTCAATGAACCCATATAAATCATTGAACCCCATCTTGTTACTGACACCAAACATACCTGAAATCAAGAAATGATCTGATATAAGTAACTTGATAAATCAATTTAATGTAAAAAAGTTTTCCTAATCTTGCATCATCTACAACTGAACGAGTGAAATATTAATCTCTTCTTTCCCCGACGTAAGCTCCACAACATCGGTCTGCTGCAAGTGCAATGGAATCTCAGCATGTCTTCCAAATGTAGTAGAATCTCATGGTGCAATCATCGGCGCATATGCAATGATGTTACAAAGCTTGTCTAATGCACTGATAGAGTCGTTCTCAGATAAATGAGTCTTCTTTAGTGTAAGACTTCCTTCTTGACCTATCTGTTGTTACACGAAAAAATGGTTATGTTATGATGTTAATAAGAAGTAGAGTTTAAAATCGATAAGTAAATAGTAGGAGTGTTTATTGGGGTCAGATACAACACCAACCAAATGTCCAGGCCAGGCTGCAAACACTTAAATGTTTGTGCCATAGTGATAAACTCCTCTGTAGGCACAAGAACAAAGACATCTAGTCCAATAGCAGTGATAAGAATATCCTAACAACCTTCCTGCGTGAATTGACCTTGGGAGCTCTACTAAATCAAGGAGTCCTATAACATAACAAAACTTCAAAATGATTTGAAATATCTATGTAATATATATAAAAAAATGTTGTTAAAATAAGAGAAATGAGATCTTACAATTCTTTCTGATGTCTTTCACATTGTTGGAAGTGTAAGAGCTTGATGATCTTAGATGTGCTAACTTTTACTTCTTGTGCCAATATGGTGGTGAAAGAGGAGGAGGAGGGTCTTCACCCTCAGAAAGTGGAAGTTTACTATTTGACTTTTGCTTCATTATTTTTTCCTCGAGCTTCCTATATCCACCCCTAGATAGTAGGTGTGGATTTTTATTCTGAGCACTTATATCTTGTGTTTTTGATTTTTTTCCTGTGACAAAATGAAATAATTGTTGTGATATAAAATTATGAATGATGAATTGAATGATTTTACCTATACTTACTTGCCACAACTCGGATGAACGAATCTAAACTAATGCCAAATGTCTTCGTTAATTACGAAACATTTAGAATTAGAACATGAAGTTTCATTACTTTTTGTACTAAATATATAGGTTTAAACCCTCCATTGGTCCTCAAGTTTGTATGAAAATCTCATTTGGGTCCTTAAGTTTTTTTCTGTCGGGTCATATTTTTTGTAAAAGTGAGCACATTGTACCATAACCGTTAAGTGGTGTGAGACGGCGTTAAATTGGTGTGAGCTGGTGCACAGAGAATGTGGTGATGTGTTTAGGGTTTCTTACGTGGACTGTTTTGTTTAAAAAAATAGTGCTGATGTGACATAAGTAGGTATATCAGAATTAGGGATTTGAAAATTGGAATTGGGGATTTAATTTGGTTGTTGCGAGGAAGCTGAATCGGTAATTGCAAACGACGCGGTTGGTCCGGCGAGCGAGTGCGAACATTCATGGTTTTCAGAGGATAGTAAGTTGAAAGATGAGTCAATGTTTGGTATTCCTGAGGACGTTGTATTCGGATTTGAAAGCACTTTGGATATGTTTGACGAGTGTGATAACAACGTTGCAGAGAGCAGTGGTATATTCTTGGGAGATGATTTTGATTTGAGTGGATGCTTTGTTAGTGAGAAAGAGAATTTAGATTTGGGTTTTGGTTTTGGGTTTACGAGTTGGCAAAGAGAGTGCAATAATTTCCAAGACATTTGGGATCCTCTTGTTGCTCTTTGATTCAGACACCATTCTCGTCTTGTAATTCTATGCCAACAACCAAAAGGTTGCCATCAGTTTTGTTTTCTGGGGTTTTAGGCAAAAAAACATGTTTTTCTTTTTCTTTTTAACATGAGTGGTGGTATTTTTGTAAGGAGAGAAACAGTCCACGTAAAAAACATGTTTTTCTTTTTCTTTTTAACATGAGTGGTGGTATTTATGCCACATCAGCACTATTTTTTTTAAACAAAACAGTCTACGTAAGAAACCCTAAACACATCACCAGATTCTCTGTGCATCAGCTCACATCAATTTAACGTCGTCTCACACCACTTAACGGTTATGGTACAATGTGTTCACTTTTACAAAAAATATGACCCAATTGAGACAAAAAAAAACTTGAGAACCCAAATGAGATTTTCATACAAACTTGAGGACCAAGGGAGGGTTTAAACCAAATATATATATTGATGTCAATTTTTTCTTAAACCCCTGAAAACCTTCGACAATTACAGATAAACACCTACTCCTTAGGCTAACTACATTTGGAATATCAAATGTCATATATAGTAAAGAAAATAATAACCTTATATCAATACAAATTTATCAATATAATGAAACTAAAATTTGGAACAATATCAATTAACTTACCAATAAATCTTGCTAGATTAGATTTCGATCAGTCTTAGATACATGGTCAAATGATAAAGTAAGGATAAAGATGCGATCATGTCAGTAATGACAGGTTTCCTCTCATTTGCATTTCTTCTAAGTATAAGTTGTCTTAATCTCGTTGCTTCTCTAGTGGGTCTAGAAGGGGGACTTCATCCCCTGATGAATGTGGTGCCTCAGTCATATATCTGTCACAATAAATAAGATGAAAGATTATGAAAGACTTATAAAATAATATATATTATTTAACAAAAGTCATAAATTTTTACACGAATATGAAATTCATACATAATCAAATGAATTGGTCGTATGTATATTCTCTCATTGCGATCTTCCAGAATTGCATGTACATCATCAACTAGAGAGTCGTAATCCAAATTTATTGTCATTTTAGATAGATGGTTGTTAGCAATATGAAGATTACTTAGATTATCTTCTTTATCTTCAATTTGTCTTTTTCCTTGAATAGCAACATACCAATGGTTAGATGCAGGATCTTTAACATAAAAAATTTGACTTGCTTGATATGTCATTATAAACGGTTTGTCTTTATAACTAACCTTTCGAAAATCAACTAATGTCATACTAGATTCATCTATTTTGACACTACTCTTATTTTTAGTCCACTTACATTTGAACAGTAGAATATAAAACTTAGTGTAATCAACCTCTCATATCTCATTGAACCAATTATAAGATTTTGATCTTTGGATGTAGAAAATTGTGGTGACTCAGCATCTAGATTGAGGCTACTATTTTCTATTGTGCTTTTATCATCCAAAGTTTTCGTATAAAATGTGCAATTATTAATTTCATAGCTTATACAACATACAACATCAAACTTTAAATCAGTTTCTAGCCACAACAAAGTCTTAGAAGACCTTGATTATTTCAAAACTTCAGATTTGAACAAGAAAAAAAAGATTCTGTTATGCTTCTTCAATTGTCATTTCTCTGATTGTCTTGGATATTTCTTTTTTACAATGACTTTGTGTGCTTGCAAAAACAAGATCACCTCATCTGTGTTGTTTAGTATGTACAGATGTGCTTGCATAAATTCTTTACAACCTTTCGTCACCACATACATAACTTAGATGCTTTTACTTGTAGAACATCTATTCAACCATGATGTCCGATGAACTCTTATCAGAACAAAACTTTATACTTTCTTTAGTAATATACCTTTTAATTATTGAACCTTTTGGACGATATTGATTTTTGACGTACCATTTCAAAATATTCATATAACGCTTAATAGGATACATCCATCTTAAGTATATTAGTTCACACAACTTGATTTCTCTAACTAAATGAATAAGTAAATATACTATGATGTCAAAAAAAATGGAGGAAAAAACATTTCTATCTGAAACAAGATAATAATGTCGCCTTAAAGTTCATCTAACTTTGTAGGATCAATGACTTTACTACAAATTGACGAGAAAAATGAGCGCAATCAAGTTATGGTTTACCTAACTTTTTTGGAAAAATTTTCACGAATTGCGATTGATAACAATTGTTGCATTAAGACGTGATAATCTTGAGCCTTTAGTCCAACAAACTTTAAGTTCTGCATAGACATTAAGCTCTTGATATTTTGTTTTTCTCTGAATGTTGAGTAGTGTATTAATCAAGCTATCACACATTCTTTTTTACATACATCAGATCTATGCAATGTTTTACATCTAACTTTGACCAATATGGAAGATCAAAGAATATGAATTTTTTCTTTCAAGATATCGTTACAGATGAATCCTTGGATGCATGTAATTATTGTTTGCTTGAATATATGTAAGGCTAATTTAAAAAAAGAATATATTCAAACAAACAAATAATTACATATGTAACCTAAAATATATTCAAGTAAACAATATATTCAAGCAAGCATGCATCCAAGTAAACAATAATTACATGCATCCAAAAAGTCATCTGTAACGACCCATTGGAAGAATAAATCAATATTCTTTGATCTTTCATACTGATTAAAGTTAGATGTTAGACATTACATTAATGTCATGCATGTAATTATTGTCAGACATTAGAGAAGAATGTCTGTGATAGCTTGATTGATACACTACTCAACATTCAGGGAAAAACAAAAGATGGAGTGAATGTTCATTTGGATTTGGTTGACATGAAGATTCGAGAAGAGTTGACAGTAAGGGAGATTGGTAAACATACTTATTTGTCCTTTGTATGTTACATAATGTCCAAACAAGAGAACATAAATTTTTGCCTTTGTTTAAAGAATATCAAGGTATCACAAGGATATTCTTCCAATATCAAAAGCTTAGTGTCAATGTAAGACTTTAAGCTTGTTGGACAAAAGTCTCAAGATTGCTATGTCTTAATGCAACAATTGTTATCGGCGACAATTTGTGGAATTTTGCCCAAAAAAGTTAGGCAGACCATAACTTGATTGTACTTATTTTTCTCGTCAATTTGTAGTAAAGTCGTCGATCCTACAAAGTTAGATGAACTTCAAGATGACATTATTATCATGTGTCAACTAGAAATGTTTTTCCCTTCATACTTTTTTGACATTATGGTGCATTTATTTGTTTATTTGGTTAGAGAAATCAAGTTGTGTGAACCAATATACTTAACATAAATGTATCTTATTGAGTGTTATATGAAGATTTTGAAAGAGAACGTCAAAAATCAATATTGTCCAGAAGATTCAGTGATTGAAAGGTATATTGCTAAAGAAAGTATAAAGTTTTGTTATGCTTATATGACTAAAGCAAATTCGATAGGAGTTCCTCGAATATCATGATTGAATAGATATTCTACAAGTAAAAGCATTTGAGGTATGAATGTGGTGACAAAAATGACAAATATCCAAGACAATCAGAGAAATGACAATTGATGGAGCATAACAGAACATTCTTGTCCTGGTTCAAATATGAAGTTTTGAAATAATCAAGGTCTTCTAAGACTTTGTTGTGGCTAACAAATAGTTTAATGTTGTATGTTGTACATGCTATGATAAAGTTTAATAGTGGTGTCAATCTAGATGCTGAGTTGCCACGATTTTTCACATCCAGAGATCAAAATCCTATAGTTGGTTCAGTGAGATATTATGGTAAAATAGAAGAAATATGAGAGGTTGATTACACTAAGTTTTCTGTTGCACTGTTCAAATGTAAGTGGGTTGACAATAAGAATGGTGTCAGAAGAGATGAATTTTGTATGACACTAGTTGATTTTCGAAAGATTGGTTATGAAGACGAACCGTTTATAATGACATATCAAGCAAGTCAGGTTTTTTATGTCAAAGATTCTATGTCTGACCATTAGTAAGTCGCTCTTCAAGGAAAAAGACAAATTGAAGATAAAAAAGAGAATCTATGTAATCTTCATATTGCTGACAACCATCCATTTAAAACGACAATAATTTTTGATGACGATCCTTTAGTTGATGATATATATGCAATTCAAGAATATCACAATGAGGGAATATACATATGATTAATCCATTTGATTATTTATGAATTTCATATTTGGCACCACATTCATCAGGGATGAAATCTCCACTTCTAGACCTACTAGAGGAGTAACGAGGTTAAAACAATTTGTACTTAGAAGAAATGTATGTGAGAAGACACCTGTCATTATTGACGTGGTCACTAAAGCAGCATCTGGATCGAATGCAGATGGTTTTAGGTTTTACTTTCGAGTACTAGTACGTGATCACATCTCCATCCTTACTCCATCATTTGACAATGTATCTGAGGCTGATAGAAATCTAATATAGCAAGATCTATTGGTAAGTTAATCAATATTGTTCCAAATTCTAGTTTCATTATATTGATAAATTTATATTGATATAAGGTTATTACTCTTTTTATTACTCTTTTCATTACTAAGGAGTAGGTGTTTATTTGTAATTGTCGAAAGATTTTGGGAGTTTAAGACAAAATTGATGTATGTCAATATATATATTTTGAACAAAAAGTAATGAAACTCTATGTTCTAAATATTCTGTAATTGAGAAGAAACATGACGTCAGTTTGTACAACTTCGTTCATCCGAGTCGTGATAGATAAGTGTAGGTAAAATCATTCAATTCATCATACATAATTTTATATCATAACAATTTGTCACACGAAACAAGGTTAAAAGCACAACGTATAAGTGCTCAAAATAAAAATCCACACCTACTATCTCATGGTGGATACATGAAGCTTGAGGAAAAAATAATGAAGCAGAAGTCAGATAGTAGGCTTCCACTTTCTAAGGATGGTGACCCTCCTGCTCCTCCTTCACCACCATCTCGACACGAGAAGTGAAAATTGGCCAGTCTAAGATCATCGGCTCCTAGACTTCTAATAATGCCAGAGACATATAAAAAAGAATTGTAAGATGTTATTTCTCCTATTTTGACAACATTTTTGTTATATATATTGTATAGATCTTTCAAATAATTTTGAAGTTTTTTTATCTTACATGACTCCTTTGTTGAGCAGTGGTCCCAAAGTCAATTCACACAGAAAGGTTGTTAGGATATTATTACCACTGTTATTGGACGACCTGAGCATCCAAAACAGGTGTGTGCTGCTGAAACTAACATATGCGTTAGTCAATTTTTTGGGTCTTCCTCACGTCAATCTTCATACGGATTAAGTAAAGAGTATGAACGAAAGTTGAAGCAAAACATCACAAAAGAGATCACGCAGGAGATCACAAAGAAGTTCATGGCAAAGTTGAATGATGAAGTTGTTGAAATGGTTACGCATCAGTTGTAGTGGAACATGTGCTTCCTACAAGTAAACTTAATAATTACTTTTGTTTATTAATATTTCAATCGTGGATGATGCAAGTTTATGAGAACTTTTTTATATAAAAATGATTTATCAAGTTACCTATATCAGATCATTTATTGACTTCAGGTATATGTTTGGTGTTAGTGGCAAGATAGGGTTCAATGATGTATATGAGTTTATTGACCTGACTCGAGAAGGAAATAAATTTGATGACATCCAAACATACATCACCAGCTGCTTTGCAATGAGAAATGAGATATATTTTCTCCCTTATATACTTGGATAAGTGAATATTGTTCATTTTAAAGTTTCATTTATGATTTTAGTATATGATAGTTAAATTATTACCAATTTTAGGGTTCATTGGCAGTTACTTGTGATCTCCATACCGGAGAACACTACTGCATGGTTTTGTTGATTGCACAGGTCTCCTTTCAACCCTCTCAGAGAAGTATTAGATGGGTATGAAAAGTAGTTGATTATAGAGACTTAATTTTATTACTTCAATTCTAGAGAAGTCACTTAAACTCATAAGGAAAACATTGACTAAATATATAATTCAATTGTATAATAGTATGTAGATATTAGGATATAGTAAGTTCTAAGTTTATGTTTCTAGGTTAATTTAAACTTTGTACATTATTATTAGTTTAATTTTGTACATTGGATTGATTTATGCTTCTAAGTTAATTTATGATTACATTGAATTTATTTATGCTTCTAAGAAGTTGATTTATGATTACATTGAATGAATTTATGTTTTTATATTTTTTTATTAAAAATATATGCTTCTGGACTGTTATGGACTGTTTGTATATATGTAGGTATGTTTTTGCAATTGAGAATGTTACAAAAACAGACATGTTCTTAATAAAAAATAGGGATTATGTCTCGGTTGTGACCATAACCGAGGCCGAAAGTCCTCTATGGCATCGACTAAGGTCAGAATCGAAGTAGAAAGGCTGAACGAAAAAGCAAAAAAAAAAAAGAGTTAAAAGCACTCTATTGTCTCGGTTCAGGTCCCAACTAAGACAGTAGAGTCCGAGATACGATCTTGGTTCAAAAGAAATCGAGGCGAAAAGTCCTTCGAAAAAAAGAAAAAAAGAGCACTATTGCTTCTGTTACGTGTAAAATGAGGCAAAATCCTATCCTTTTGTGTCTTGTCTGTATATGCCTCGGTTCATAAACTGCTGTTTGTTGACGAAAATAATCGTTATCGTTTTCTTTGACTACACTAATGGAGCAGAAGAATGTCTTCATTTTACACTCTAAATATCATAACTTTTTCTCCTGTGAAAATAGGTTAATTAAATGTGATTGGTAAAAGCCATGAGCTGAGAAAATATTTTGGAAGTAGTATAGAATGGAGTTATAGTTTTGTTTGAGATAGTTGAAAGTTTTTATCCGCACCTAGTAAATGACCGAACGTAACTTTGGTATCACGGTTAGCATTTTAAGGTTGTGAAAGGAATATTTATAGACCCATAGATTATTTTAGAACATGTGTTAGATGTTGGCTTTTAATATCAAATGGTAGAATTCATCGGTATTTATAGACCTATAGATTATTTTAGAACATGCTAACCACAACTTATATGGATTGTCTTACATTTTTACCTATGTAGAATATTCTTGTTTTTTTTATATCTTAGGTTGTTCTACAATATTCTAGAACTTGTATTGACACACCAAACCCACACTATTCCTAATGACCCTTATATAACTTCAATCCACAAGGTTTCTTTTTCTCATCTTCCTCATCGTAATACACTCACACAATACAACCACAAAATGAACTCAAGATCACCACTTAGACACGATACACATTAGATAATCTAGTTATTCCTCTTATCTGAATTCTCTTCTTCCCACAATGCTTGACTTTTCACGTTATCTCTCACGAGTTGTTTGATCCCTGATCATTGTAAGGTCTCTCCTCCCTCCAAACAACGACAAAAATCCCTTCCCTTGTGATAGTGGCGGACCCTCTCACAGTTCACTTTCACACAATTTTAGGGTTTTTCTTTTACACACAAACGGTCGTTGTGGATGGCTTTCTCAGAGTGCTTTATATCATCTCTAGACTCTCCTTATAAACTATTCTAATTATACCCTAGAACGGTCCAAAACTTTACCTCTCCATGCTTTGCAAATCCAGCCCAAGAAAACACTCCGAACATAACCAAATATATCGTTATACTCTAGCCTACAACTCTATCCATAAATATATATTAATTCCCTAAAATACCCCTAATGTTTAAAGGTATTGAATCTGCTGATTTGATGTTGTTACTACGAAAGAAAATGTAAATGTCTAGCTAGACACTGCCCCTGGAGTTGCATCATAAACCATGCATAAACACCAAAAATTGAAGGGTTTCTCTCTTTCTCGTTTAGAAGTTGTACTCATGCCAACGTGAAGCATGTAATAATCGTAAATCTTATTTCTTATCTCTTGCCCCTCAAAAAAACAGAGAATAAGATTAAAACTCCTTCCTCGTAGCCATGCATAAACATTCCTTTAATTCCTCGTAGCCATGTACAAAGATTTTCATACACACAAAATACCCACAAGGACAGCTTTATCATGCTGACAAAATTGTACAGTTGTTAAACTATAAACCTTCTTTGATCCCATTCTGGAAATTAAAATAAAACAATTATTAAATATTTTTCATACAATTTATAAACACTTTTATCACCCAATACCATACTATAATTAAATATTTAATATTATAATTTATAAAAAATAAAAATAAAAAATATTTTTATTTTATCTGAGTTTTACATCAATTATCGAAAGATTTGGAGTTTTAAGACGAAATTGACATGAATATATATCTTCGGAAAACAAAGAAATGAAACTCCATGTTTAAATTATACGAAGAGACTTGACGTCAATTTGTACAAATTAGTACATTGGAGTCATGGTTGATAAGTGTAGCTAAAATTATTCAATTTATCATTCACAATTTTATTTCATAACAACTATTTCATTATGTCACAAGAAACAAGGTCAAAAACACAAGCTATAATAAAAATCTACACTTATTGTCTTGTGCTATGCATACCTTGTGGTAGGCATAAGAGGCTGGAAGAGAAAATAATAAAGAAAAAGTCGAACACTAGGCCCCCACTTCTTGAGGGTGGTAGTCCTCATCCTCTTTCACCACCATCTCGACATGAGAAGTGAAAGTTAGTTCATCTATGATCATCAGACTCTTACACTTTTGACAATGCTAGAGAAATATCAGAAAGAATTATAAGATATCATTTCTCTTATTTGTTGGCAAGATTTTCATTATATAGATTACATAAATCTTTGAAATAAGTTTGAAGTTATGTTATGTTAGAAGACTCGGTTGAGTAGAGCTTCTAAGGGCAATTCATCAAAGAAGGTCGTTAAGATATTCTTGCTACTGTAAATAGATTTTTGGGAGTTCTCGTGACACTTCATACACACCCAGTCAAGAGTATGAATAAAGGCTAACATAAGAGATCACAAAGAAGGTTAGGACATAATTGTATGATGAAGTCGTTTCAAAAGTGACTGAAAGTGTTATGCACCAGTTTCAACAACAATTTGATAGTTATGTGATGTGTCCCCAACCATCTCTTGTAACAAAACATGTGCTTCTCACAAGTAAAATTAATAATCATTTTTTGTTCAATAATTTACTTATTTTATAAGCTAACATTTAATTTGACAAGTAGAAGTGACAAAGGAAGTTATTCAGCTCCAAGCGTCCCAAGGGACGACATGGACCAGATTCATCCATGTAATCTATGTTTTACATGGTACTGAGACCATCTTAGTGGCTTGTGGCACAGTCTTTGAGGCAACCACTATGGTTCATGGTATGAAGCTAGCAGAAGATGAGGTGAAAGTCACGATAGATGAAATTGTAGTATCAGATGCAATAGTTCCTATGCCAATAGATGAAATTGTCATTGAGGATGACCCTATTAGTGCGTTATACGAGCTTTTTAACATCGTTGCAGATGCGTCAATGATTGGTCCATGGAATTCTACTATATTTGGAAGAAACTCTAAGATCTCATTGAACTTGCATAAACAAGATGTTTTGAAGCTTGCATCGGGGAAAAAGAACTTAATATTATTCTCGTTCAGTTGTCGATGATGTAAGTCTATGAACACTTATTTATATAAAATTGATTTATCAAGTTACTTACATCAAATCATTTTTTGATTTCAGGTCTATGTTTGGTGTAACTAACAAGATGAGGTTCAATGATGTATATGGGTTCATTGACCCCAATTGACTCACCAAGGAAATAGATTTGATGACATTCAAACATACGTCATCAGTTGTTTTCCAATGGGGAAGGAGCTATATTTTGTCTCTTATATAGCTGGGTAAGTGAAGTTTGTTAACTTTAAATTTATATTTGTGATTTTGATATATAACAATTAAGTTAGTACCTATTTCAAGCACCATTGACAGCTACTTGTGGTTTTCGTACTAAAGAACAATGTTGTGTGGTTTTGCTTGTTACCAATGAGGAGCATTGGTAAATTTGAAGATAAATGATTTTGATGATGTTGCAAGAAGATAGACTGTTTTAAATTGTTTTAAAAGCACTTTGTAGATTATAAATGTATTAGGAAAGACTTTAAACATGTAATACTTAGAAAAACTTGTACTTCCAGAACTGTTACGCATTTAATCGATTATTAGAAGCTATAATCGATTATCCTGAGCTTTTTTGAAAAACTTGTTGGTCTGGAATAATCGATTATTACTCCAAATAATCGATTATCACTGGTTCTGATGAGAACTGCCAAAGTCTCTGGAATAATCGATTATTCCTCAGGATAATCGATTATCACTTTTGAAAAACCCTGTAACGGACTCAAATAATCGATTATCACTAACAATAATCGATTATCTGTGGCAGTTATAATTTATCTCTGCGAATTTAGAATAGTTGGCTATATAAGGTTCTTCCAAAACTCTAAGAAGAGAACTCTGAGCTTTTGAGAATACAATGTGATCTGAGGAAGTTCTAAAAAAGCTAGTTCAAGTGCTTTGTCTGGTCTCGTGAATAGGAGAAGCTCGCATTTCGTGTGTCGATAGTCGGAGTGGTTCTCTTGGAGTTGACAAGGTGGTCATCTTCCGGTTCGTTCGTCGAAGGAAGGTTTTTTATTTGTTTTTATTCACTCTTATTGTAATTTGTGAAACTGTTTTTAGTGAAAAAGTTAATCACTTTTTATAGTGATTAACAACTGGACGTAGATTCTTTTGAATCGAACCAGGATAAAATTTTGTGTTGAATTTTCTTGCTCTCTATACTCTTTACATTTTACGCACATTAACTGTTTGATAAATTTTCTCTAAGAAAATTGTTTTTCTAAAACGGACCATCAAAACTTGATTTGTGACCGTAACACGCTTTTCAAATAATTTATTCTGCTGCGCGACTCTATAACGGTACTGATTGTTCCGACAATTGGTATCAGAGCTTGCTTTGATATTCTTTCAAACTTTTGCGAAAATGGCCGGTCATCAAAATCAAGTATATGCTGAGGGTGCATCCATCAACAGACCACCTCTTTTTACTGGTGATAACTATGCATTCTAGAAAGTCAGAATGGATATTTTTATGGGGTCTGTTGACAGAGGCATCTGGGAGGCTGTGCTAAATGGTCCCTATATTCCTAAAAGAACTGTTGATGGTGTAGAAGTAGAAAAACCATACTTTAACTAGACTCCTGAAGAAAATAGAAGAGCCCAATTTGACATTAAGGCTCGTTATATTATTTCATCTGCTGTAGTACTTGATGAATTTTATAGAATTTTAGTGTGTAAGACAGCACAGGAAATGTGGGAGGTCCTCAGAGTCACACATGAGGGTACAAACGACATGAAACGTGCAAGAAAGAATACACTCATTCAGGAATATGAGATGTTCAGAATGCAATCTGGAGAAACAATATCTGATGTTTAGAAGCGTTTCACTCACATTGTGAACCACCTGACAAGTTTGGGTAAGACTTTTGACACTGATGAATTGAATGTGAAAATATTGAAATCATTAGATAGGTCTTGGCAACCAAAGGTGACTGCTATCTCGGAGTCTCAAAACCTCACTCAGATGTCAACGGCGATTCTCTTTGGAAAGCTTCGTGAGCATGAGCTTGAGTTGAGAAGATTAACTACAGAAGAGGATCAAGGCAAAAGAAAGACGCTTGCCTTCAAGTCTGAAATCTCAAAAAGAAAAAGTTCTAAGAGAATTGAGGACGATGATTCCGATGACGATGAGGAAAACACGAGTCTTATGATTAAGAAGTTTGCTAAATCCATGATTTTCTCTTTTGTTCCTAACGTCCACATTTGATATTTGATCTACAACATTGTGGATTTGTGTAGAATAACTTATTTGCAAAATTTAATCATATTTAATTCAACTATATATAAACTCACGCTAAATTTCAAAATGTTTTTGTTTTCGTCTAAATTCAACTATGTAAACTCACACTAAACTTCAAAATGTTTTCGTTTTCGTTAAGTTAATAGTAACGGATTATAACAACAAGAAACGATATCAAACTTTAAATATCTGTGAAATCAAGAAAATAAAACAATTGAGAAACACTTCTCATAACATCGTCCAGGTGTAGAATTCATCAAGTCCTTCGTGAAATCTGGATCAGCGGAAGTAGTTGGAAACAGGAAGCGGAGAAGGTGTTGATCGGTAGCTGTTTAGAGTGGGTGAAGTGCTTTAAGTGAAGTGGCTATAGCTCAGACAACCATCCATCAAAGAAGGAAGCTATAGGGGTGAAAGGGGAAGCAAGGGAATGACTCTTGGTTGCAGAGAACATGGTTGGAAATTGCATCAGCAGAAATTCTCAAATATTCCAAAAGTGTTTTACAAAGAAAGCAAAAGTGAATTTATAATAGAGTCACCCAGCTTTGTGCGATGCAGATGTTTGTCACTAAAGATGGATCACAAGCCACGTAGCAAGGCATGGGAAATGTGATGAAACTCTAGAAGCAGCACTTATACACGTTCTTTAAAAAAAAAGATGGCAAGTTTGCTGGTGCTGATCCTTATTCTTCACTACTTGGATTTCTTCTACCCTTCTCCTTGTGCTGGTTTAGACCATTCTGGATCATCTGGTTGGACTCCTAGCTTCCACTCAAAGCATGCAAAGAGCATTCTTCCTTCTGTAAGGGAATCTTCAAGATCTTGTTGAAGATTCTTAGTCATTCCCCCGAGTGATGGATCCTTGTTGTGTTATGGTTCTTGATCCACGTCTATCAACTTCTACAATAGAGCTTGAGAATTACTAATGGTCTCAAAGATACGTGGAGTTAGAGAATCTCCACGTCCGGCGTAAAACGACTCCAAAATTGCAGTGAAACTGCTACAAGAAAATAGCTACAAATAAATAATGTCTTCACTAAAAAGAAAGGGGATTTTTGCGCATGAGTGATTTTACGATGTTCTTAGCGTCAAATCCGCTCAATGCAAATGGTTGAAATGTAAATTGATTTTGTATGTGGGGCCTATAAGATAAAAGCCCAAGATTATAAAAAGTCCAAATAGAATTTTAGAAAATTCTATCTATAAGGATTGTAGAATGATGTACAAAAATATATAGTGATGCTTATCCATAAGATGTCTCTAGATAAATTTAGAATTTTAGGAATGTTTTAGAAATCTCTAGAGAATAAACAACAACCCTTAAACTAATGTTGTGGTGACAAGATCCTAACCATTGGTTGAGGAGGTGCCACTAGTATAAATAGGAGATGGTTATATCATTTATAATGAAGCCAAAAACATTAGAAGCATTCAATACAACAAGTATTTCCTTCTCTCAAAATCTTCCCGCACAAACCTCATATGCTCAACATATTGAAGTTTCTTTGTCTATATGATCCCTGCTAATCGTATCCTCTTAACATACGTTAAAGAAATAGACTATATTCTCCTATTTTGCTAAGTGGATTAATGTTTTTTTATCTTTCTGATTCAGTGCTCCTTGATTTTTTTTCTTAGCAGATCTTAAGTGTCTCGCACTTCTGCTTTTTTGCATTGACATACAAAAAAAACTTATAAAATGCAAGTCATTTTGTACAAAAGAAGAAATTAATTCTTACATGTTAAGAATATTATTTTCTTACAGGTATATATATCCCAGTAAACAAGAAATTATACCGAAGATAAAAGTAGGCATTTTAAGACTTTATTTTAATATCTTTTGATTTAAAAATTATAATATATCGAAGAAATTTATTTTTGTCATTGAATCCTCGCTGCTCTGGCTCAGCTCGGTTGTATTGGATCATTAAAACAACAATGCTTATTAAGAGAAGGCATTTTATTTTTGACAGCAATTTGACACTGAACTGTTGAAATTCCTATTCTGCGAACATAACCCTTTGAAAATCATCAATGTTCTGAAAGATATATGGCCTTCGGAATACTGTTGAGGAACACAGCCCTTGCAGCAAGGTCAGTCGAAAAGCGTCCCAATGCAGCAATGGTAGCAGTATTACTACCGAACTTCTCAATTCCCCGAGAAATCATACAGGTGTGACTTGCTTCCACCACTACTATCACATTTTCACCTATCAGTGCAGAAACCGTTTCTGCGATCTGCTTGGTCACCCTTTCTTGAACCTGCAGCTTAATACCATAAAAGTGAACTATTGACTGCAAGAGCCTTTTCTCAATGGGATGAAACCCTTTGGAAATGTAGTATCCTATGTGAACAACGCCATAAAATGGAAGCAAATGATGCTCACACTGTGACAAGAAAGGCAAGTTCAGCTCTGAGTGTATCTTTTCATCAAAACCTACAACCCCATTAGTGTTCACAGCACCATTCCCAAGCGAACCATTCAGCGTGCTCTCAATGCTACTGCATTGGAAGTTCATCAGCCACTTGGTATATCTAGCAGGAGTCCCTTGTAATTCCTTCCTAGTTGGATCCTCACCTAAAGACTTGAGAATTGAAGCTACTGCAGTGAGCATAGCAGGGTTCATTTCTTCATTCTTTGGTGAAACTTTAGAAGACAAAGAAGGACACCAACACTGGTCCAATGACCCCTTGTCAATAATTTTGTCCTTGTCAATGCCCCTAAAGTTAAGGAGACCAAAAAAGTCAGCCCACAAGTTTGCATCTTTGTTTTGAAAAACACCAGAGCCTGAAGAAACGAGTATTCCCAGGACCCCTTTGTGGTTTGAGTGAAGAGAATTTGATTCCATGTCTGGAAAGGGAATGTGTTTGCATTGAAGGAGAACAGCAACGCCTGTGGGTTGTATTCCTTCATGCAAAGCGGAACAGACTTGATTTGCAAGACGCTGAGGCTCTTGGAGACGCTTTGCAAAGACATCGGTGACACGAGAGAGTTTGCTTAAACCGAGAACTCTTTGAGCAGAAGGGACATAGCCCACATGACACTTGAAATAGAATGGTAGCATGCAAGACTCACAGTAGGAGTAAAAGTCAAGGTCTCTCACAATCACAAGTCCACCTACTCCTCCTGCATCACCAACTTTGTTCTTTTCTACTCCGCCTTCAGGGAATAATGCACCTTCCACAATTTCCTTAACACTTTTAACATAACCTGTTAGATCATAAGACCCTTCTAATCAATAATTTTGGTAACATAAAGTCCAAAAATGTATCTCAAGTTCTATTTTATTATAACTTGAGAGTATCGTTCAATGTAGTAGTAGAAACAGAAGAAGATTTAATAATGAAGAGAAGGATAAATATTTGTCTCAGTACAAGACAAGAATTAATATATTTTATTTATAATTTTTCTTTTTAGTTTTATTTAATAATTCATATGATTGAGAGCATATGTTTGATCTTTAATGATTGTTATATGTTTTTATTAAAGAAAAATCAATGTTAATATGTCATTATTTTTAAAGATATTTTTAACAATATAAAAGATAAAAGACTTTAATTACATATAAACATGTCAATTACTAAAGGTTAAATATCTATTCAATTATCTTAAACACGAGGCTAAACAAGATTAATAAATTTGAATTTTTTAATAAAAATATGTTTTTATTATACTAAAAATGGATATCATAAAATATGAGTTTTAGGGTTTAGAATATAAAATATAAAAAATAAAATAAATGATAGTTTTGGTTTGTGTTGGGAGAGAAAAATATTAGGGTTTAGAATATAAAATATAAAAGTTAAAATAAAGGATAGTTTTGATTGGTTGAGAGAGAAACATTCGACAACTTGCAAGTGTCAAATGCACATCCAAGGAAGAGTTATGATTAAAAACAGCTTACAATGTGTGAAATGCATATCCTAATAGAGTTATGATTAAAAATTTCTTGGCAAAGTAGTAAATAATAAATATTATAGAAAGAAAATTCATTTAAAAATTTTCATTCCACCGTTGGAATAACACAAAGGAAAATATGTTTATTTTCGTTTTATTAAAAGAAAACCCTATAAGTTACTTTTTCAAAACATGAAAAAAAAAATGAGAATTTGATATACTTTGAGACTCATCTTACAGAATATCTCCAAAAAAAGAAAAATCTGCTACAAATTAAAACATTCATTATAACTAAGAAAAATAGAAAAATGAATGAATAGTCACCTATGGTTCCTTCACGAAGGGCTTTGGCAACACGAAGTGGTGTCTTTTGAATTCCTTCTCTATTGATATCTTCTCCTAAACCCATCAACAAGACTTTGACAGCATCTTCAATGGAAGTTGTGTTGGTCTCTTTCTCAAAGAAGTTTTCACTACCACACATTCTGTCTCCATTCTCACGCTTTAAACCAACCTCACACAAATGCTCCATTCAAACACTGCACATATCAACTCTCAAACACGATTTATGCAAAAGACCTTGTTCTGGGGATCTCTCTATTGGTGACATGCTTCGTATTTATGGATAAAAACAAGTAAATGGTGTAGGGTTGACAAGGAAAGAAAGAATGTGGCTCAGTCTTCTACGTGCATATAGTAAGAGCATGTTTTACCTTTTTATTTGTTATCTTTTAAGATTTTGTGGGAAAAGAATACTGAATTTGATGATAGATGCAATGTTTTTATAAATATTAAATCATATCGTTTAGGGAATTTATTAATGCAATAAATAATAAAAGGGATTACCAAAACAAAATTACATTACATTAATTAAATGTGATAAACATATTATATTTAATATAATAGATTGAAATTCATTATTAATTACACTGAAAAAATGCATTGATATTAGTACTTAATGTTTATATATATAAAAGATCTGAAAATTAATACAATGATTTTGAAAAGATAAAAATAAATATAATAATTTATTAATTTCCAGAAATAAGTTAGTGTCGGGTTGTGTGTATTGATATTGTTGGAAGAATAAATTAATTAAAATGATTTTTTTTATTTATTGCTTGGTTACCTAAAGGGCGTTGTACATGGTTTATATATTTGTTTGTGTGCATAAGTATAAATGAAATTGGATGGTATAGTGGGTAAATGGTGTTATTGTGTTTTTGGTTACGTGTCTATCACTCGTTTCCTTTTGGGCGAAGATTTTTCCGATTTATTTCATTTTGGTTTCTTTTTTAATATAGATGGGTGGGCCACCTAAAGTAATTTTTTAGGGTGTTGCTCCCTCTACCACCACACCTTTCTTCCTTTACCTTCCCTTTACTATTTTGTCTCTCAGTAAAATTTTATTTTTAGAGTTATTATTTTTTAATTTTACCCATTCACAACCTATTTAACTAATAACTTATTCTAGTCCCGTACATGAGTAAAATGCTTTTCTTTCATTTTAACATTATACTTCTTTTTCTCTTTCTTTCGTCGTTGTGAAATACTACAAGTTGTAAAAGTTGGTGGTGGTGGAAAGAATTATCAAGAAGTCTCCCTCTCGTGATGCATTCGCTCTCCTGGTGCAGTGCGTGTCGTACTTCCTCCAGGTGCGTATTCGAATAAAACTTGAAAACAAACCCTAAAATAAAAAACATAACCTTTAAACGGAGGTCACATCCTTCAACGGATGTCACCTCCTTTAAAGGTTACGCTTTTTATTTTAGGGTTTGTTTTATTAGGGGACATCCGTTGAAGGATGTCACCTCCGTTGATGTATACTTCCTCATGTTGGTCGACGCTCTGGACGCTCCTCCACACCAAGACGGCGACACTCCTTCACACTATGGCGACAATGGAAGCTTTCAAACCAAAAAAAAAAATTGGGAAGAAAAAGGAATGTAAGCGTGGGAAGTGGGGAAGTGAAACGGAAATGAGGAAAGGGGAAGAGAGTTCCGTGGGTGGGTGCTGGGAAAGTAAAATTAGGGTTTCAAATTATTTAAAATAGGGTAAAAGTAAAAATCTTTTTAACTTAAGGATATAATTGTATTTAAAATAATGTGGGGAGGTAGAGGAAGTATAGGGTGGTGGTGGAGGGAGCAACATCCAATTTTTTATTAAGCATTTGGGCTGGTGGGGTCGCAGGTTTCATCAAAGAAAAAAAAATATATAACAATAATGTTAGATAGTTGCTCCCTACACCACTACGGACTACTCGTTGCATTTTCTCATTCCTTTTTTTGCCCTTTAATAATATTTAATTATTGGGTTAATTTTCACCAACATCTCCTATATGAATATATCCCCACTTCCACAGGAAAAACATCTCCATAGCCCCCACACAAGGAACACACGAAAAACATCTCCATCCCTGTATTGTTTACTATAAACACATTATATGTACAACACAACTGACCTCGTCAGTGTTTAAATCCTCAGGAATTCAATTAATGCATTCTTATATAAAATTTTAATAACCCTTGGGTCCTATGCTTTCATCCTTGACTCACATTTCAACCCCTTGAACGTTGCCCCAATTCCATCACCTGCAACTTCTCTGTATTATACATAAATAATAATAAATGTACAAAAGTTAACAACCTAAATATAATTAAATTAATAACTTAAAAAAACAAGAAAAATGAAAAGCGAAGGCCTCAACGAATATGAGAGATATGTTGGACCTTCAATGGATGTGGACATTTGTTAACAAATATCGACATCCGTTGAAGGTCCAACAGATCTCTCATATCCGTTGAGGCCTTCGCATAACAAAGATCACAAAGCATAGATCATACAATGAAGAACACGGACAACACATATCATATAATCAATTACAATAGAAAAGCAAAGAAGTACCAACCTCTTGGAGACCAAACGATAATAAGAGAAAGGGAGAGTGGGGGGTGGGGCTACAGAGAAATAACGAAAGGGAGAGAAAGAAAGAAAGGGAGAGTAGGGGATGGGGTTGCATAGAAAAAGAGAAAGAAAGTGAGTTGTGTGTTAATTTTATATTTTTTTGTTGACTTGACTTTTATATGTTTTTTTGTGATAAAGGTTGTGATGGTTAAATTTTGGGTGTATTTTCAATTTTACTTCTTTATTTTGGGTTGTACCTTTCCTTTTGTTGAGAGTAAAAGGTAAATCTCTTCGTCTTTGAGAGACAGTGGAAGATATGAGTCTTTTCGTCCTTGAAGGATAGTAGAAGGGTAGAAAGGGATGAATTCCTCGCTTGTAGGGTTCCAACTCATGTTGAGTTTAGGGTTGAGGTGAGCAACTTGGAACAGGAGAGATAAGTCTGAAGCTGTTGTAGAAGACCACTCGAATCGTCTTGTTTCGATAAAATGGAATGTATTGTGAAGTATAGAAGTTGACATAATGTTATAATAATGGTTCGTACGTGTTGTCTCTGCTGAAGAGCTCAATGGTATATGTGCTTGTTAAGGGAATGGTTGTGGGACATTGAAGATGATTGTTGTAATTTTATAGTGTATTGATGATAATTGGATGTAATTGAATTAACAACTATAATATAAACTTTATATTAGTGATTTGATGAATTATTCTGTTAGTTTACCCTTGCATTTTTCTTGTGATCGTGTTCCACCTACGATGATCGTATGATTTAGGTTTTTATACGGGAACAAACGATGTTACAAGTAGTCTTGTAATTGTTTAATGCGACGAGGATAATAAAAATTTGGAAATTTTATTTCTTTGGGAATTTTTGAACACATACTACGTTTGTGAATTTGTTGAATGGATTAATGTTTTAATTACTTTTAAATAGTTGTTACGAGTTTCAATTAATCATATTAGAAAGATTTGAAATAATATTTATGAATTGTTTTAATAAATTATATTATTTTTATACGAAAACGGTTTATAAAGGCAAATTGTTTAACAATGAGTGTTTATGATTTTTGTAGGAATGACAGAGAAATAGTTGGAATGAGAAAGATAAAAGAGAAAGAGTTAAGAGGAATGAGGAAAGTGAGTAAGGATTTGGGAGATTTCTTGTTTTTTTAGTTTTGATAATGAAAATTATTCAAATATCTTTGACTTTAAAACTTAAAATCTATAATATATAAGAGTATTTTTATCTACTAAAATCCGATACACATTGTTAAAATGTACGAACTGAAAAAAAAAACATACATAAATTAGCAAACCATATATATATATATATATATATATATATATATATATATATATATATATATATATATATATATATATTTATAAATAGGTGATGATATGTATTGGTATACATATACTTACATGTGTGTAAGTTTCGAGTAGTGTTGAACAATTTTTTTTAAGTTATATGATATTTATATGTTATTTGCATTGTTATTTATTGCCAAAACCAAATGTTACATAGATGTGAATCTCATCCTTAAAACAATATTTGGTATTTAAATATTGTTGATTTCCCTTTTTTTTTCTAAGTTCTTCTATATAGCTTTTATTGTCTTTGTTCCTTTGGTCATTCTTCTATATAACATTAGGCTTTATATTTATTTTTATTTTATTGTTATGTTGTTGAATTTTGATAACTTGTATTTTACATTTTGTTATGTTATTTTTTAAAAGGAAAAACGTTAAAACTTGAAACAAATTTAGTATTAGAGAGTAACACTCACATTTCAACACAAAAAAAAAATAGATCATACAATATTTCAACAATCTCTACCAAACTAATGAGTTTGAATCTTATAAAAATATAAAAATATATATCATAGGTTACTTAAATATTCAATTTTAAGGTATTACATTTATAAATAAGTTTTAAGTTTTAAATTTATCTAGGAGGCACACATATAATCAATCTTCCAACAACATCATAGTTATTTGGATCCTACCAAATAGTCAAATAGTTGATTAAAGTTTGGAACAATAATACATATATTCATTTCATTGAAATAAAATACATAGTCTATAAAAAATTATGCTTTCTAAATTGTCTGCATCATAATAAAGAATAAAAACAAATATCTTTCTAATTTTTCAAGCTGTGTATAAATCAAATTTAACTCGTAAAAAATTATAAGTATTTATAAAATAATCACCCAATCATATTTTATATAATAAGTTAGAAGTATAATATATGATTAACATTTAGTTTTACATATGAAATAGTTCTAACAGAAAAATATAAAAAAAATGTATATTGACTGTTGTAAAAGAGTTTTCAGCAGTTATTTTTTGCAAATTATGTAATGTATAAATCAATTTTAACTTGTAAAAAAATATAATTATTTATAAAATAGGCACATCCGTTAACATAAATGAAAAAAAAAACTGTGAATTTACATAAAAGAAAACAGTCACATCCGTTAGCAAAGTGGTGAAATGAACGGGAGAAGAAAAACAAAACTTGCTGATGAATGAAAAAAAGGGAGAAAATAACTGCTACGACAATTTAAAAAATAATAATTATATTGTAAAGGATAAAATAAAAATAATAATTATGAACACAAAAAGATAATATATATAATAATAATAATAATAATAATAATTAAACATACAAATAAAAATAATTAATTTAATGAACTTTAAAATTGTAAAATCAAATAACCTTTAGTAAAAAGCTTTACAATTATCTACTTGTTATTCATTAATAAAACAATGCAAATACTATAATATTTAACAGATGTAAAACGCGAAAATAATTATAAAATTGTATAAATATTGTAAAACTCCTTCTAAAAGAAGTTACAAATATTAATTTAGTTTTTCTTTAAAAAGTGAGTTAAGGATGACAATATAGGTTGATAAAAGGAGTTTCATTTTCTCATTTTCAAAGTAAAAATGTATCTTCATCTTGTCCTTATATCTAATGTATATAAAACTTTTACCTTATCATTACTCATTCTGTAACGAGTATAATCGTAAATATTTTCTTACTATTTTTTGTATTAATTAAAAATTTTAAAAATGAAAATAAAAATTACAATAAAGTAAGGTTGATAATCTGGATCAGTTTGCTTTATTTTGGTCTGTTCCACATTTGAAATGCAAAAGACAAGTTAGGTTAGCTCTCCTTGTATAAGAAATACAAGCTAATTTCTCTAACTCTTGTCTCGTAATATGTTTAATCCCGAAGTTTCCTGATGGCAATCCTCATAAGAATTTTAATGTCTTTACTTTTATTAAATTAAATTAATGAAAATAATAATTTCTATAATTCAATTTCTTAAAACAAGTAATGCTTAAAACTTCTAGGGAGAGCATGCTACAACATCTACTTCTAGCACCCCTCACTCTAGCCCTTGAAGATGCGAGGTGATTTTGTTCATCAAGGTACTGAACATGGCGGGCCTTAAGAACTGCATGAACTCGGTGGGGTTGATGATGACCTAGTGATGACAACTTTTCACCACTAGAAGGCCCACGTTGTTGAGAAGGGCCAACTAATGCTTAAGGTGGTTGAGCTTGAGAAAGAAAGGATTGATCTCCTAGCTAAAGTTGCAGACTTGGGAATGATCATCGACTTGGAACTCCAAAAAGGAGGAAGGGGAGAAAAAGAATTGAAGGAGAAGGAGGATAAACCTAAGGCCCTATGTGGCTAAGCTGAAGACTGAAAAGGACGAGGTGGCCGACCTAAACCGGGACCTCGGCAAGAACCTCTCTGACAAGGATTTGGAGTTGGAGCAAAGTTCAAGCCAAAATCAAACTATTAATTTCAAAGCTTGGAATCTTGAAAAAGGAGAGGCTATATGAAATATATCGGTCGTTGTTACAATGAGAATCCACTTATTGATAGGAATAGTTGATCGATTGAGACAATCGTTTTAGGTAATTAAAGTCTAATTAAAAGCACAATAATCATTTATGGGCAGTTAGCAAATATATTAGCAGGTATTAAATAGTTAATTAATGGTTTGATTGTCTATGAATATACGACATTAATGGTTTGATTGTCATATGAAATATGAATATACGATATTAATGGTTTGATTGTCGTATCAAATATGAATTTACGGTATTAATGGTTTGATTATCATATCAAATATGAATATATGGTATTAATGATTGATTAATAGGCTTGATTGTTATAAGTCCTATAAATATACAATTGATGTCCAAGTAAACACACTTTTTATCCTAAATCAAATTTAGATCTCTTTTGAGAAACATATTAGACTTGAGTGTCGGAGTGTCTTCTACAGGTCAACAACTGATCGGTGTGGATTACGTTCTTGAAGTGGATTGAACGATCGAGGTATAGAGCAGAGCAAGTGACAGAGGCCTGCATACAAACCACTTGGCCAATCTAGAGCTTACTGCTCGGTCAAGAACGTTCTTCGTGAACTCTCATCGAAGTCTCTTCGACTTAGGGAACGATTCCAAGTGAACTCCTAGTGTCCGTCGCTTGGTGAGGAACGATTCCTCGTGAACTCTCACCTGAGCCTCTTCGATCTAGGGAACGATTCTAAGTGAACTCCTAGCGTCCATCGCTCAATAAGGAACGATTCCTCGTGAACTCTCACGTGAGCCTCTTCGACCTAGGAAACGATTCAAAGTGAACTCCTAGCGTGCAAATCTCGGTGAGGAGCGATTCCTCGTGAACTCTCACTTGAGCCTCTTCGACATAGGGAACGATTTGAAGTGAACTCCTAGCGTCCGCAACTCAGTGACGAACAATTCCTCGTGAACTCTTACTTGAGCCTCTTCGACCTTGGAAACGATTCCAAGTGAACTCCTTGCGTCCATCGCTTGGTAAGGAACGATTCCTCGTGAACTCTCACGTGAGCCTCTTCGACCTAGGAAACGATTCAAAGTGAACTCCTAGCGTGCAAACCTCGGTGAGGAACGATTCCTCGTGAACTCTCACCTGAGCCTCTTCAACCTAGGGAATGATTCGAAGTGAACTCCTAGCGTCTGCAACTCGGTGACGAACAATTCTTCGTGAACTCTCACTTGAGCCTCTTCGACATAGGGAACGATTCCAAGTGAACTCATTGCGTCCGCTGCTCGATGAGGAACGTTTCCTCGTGAACTCTCACCTGAGCCTCTTCAACCTAGGGAACGATTCCAAGTGAACTTCTAGTGTCCGCCCCTTGCTACGGAATGATTCCTCGTGAACTCTCACTCGAGCCTCTTCGACCTAGGGAACGATTCCTCGTGAACTCTCACTTGAGCTTTTTCGACCTAGGGAACGATTCCAACTCCTAGCCTCCGCCACTCGGTGAGGAACATTCTACGTGAACTCTCACCGAAGCCTCTTCGACCTAGGAACCGATTCCAAGTTAACTCCTAGCGTCCGTCGCTTGGTGAAGAACGTTCTTCGAGAACTCTCACCAAAGCCTCTTCGACCTAGGGAACGATTCCAAGTGAACTCCTAGCGTCTGTTCCTCGATGAGGAACGTTCTTCGTGAACTCTCATTGAAACCTCTTCGACCTAGGGAACGATTCTACGTGAAGTCATAGTGTCCGTCGCTCCGTGACGAATGTTCTTCGTGAACTCTCACCGAATGTTATTCGACCTAGGGAACGATTCAAAGTGAACTCTGGTGAAGAACTTTCTTCGTGAATTCTCACCGAAGCCTCTTCAACAAAGGGAATGATTCCAAGTGAACTCCTGGTGTCCTCTACTTGGTGAGGAATGTTCTTCGTGAACTCTCACCGAAGCCTATTCGACCTAGGGAATGATTCCAAGTGAACTCCTAGCATCCGCCCCTCGGTGAGGAACGTTCTTTGTAAACTCTCACTAAAGCCTCTTCGACCTAGGAAACGATTCCAAGTGAACTCCTAGTATTTGTCCCTCGGTGAGGAATGTTCTCCGTGAACTCTCACTCGAGTCTCTTCGACCTAGGAAACGGTCTAAGTGAACTCCTAAAGTTCGCCTCTTGATGTAGAGTGGAATGAAGACTTATAACACATCCAAAATAGACTCCCTAATACAACTTGAGCGGCCTCTCTTAAGCTCATAATAATCTAAGTGTACCTCTTCCAATAAAGAGCTTGCTTGGGCTTGGGAGACTTGTGTATTATATGAAATATACCAGTTTCGCGATACAACGAGAATCAACTTATCGATAGGCATAATTGATCGGTCAAGGCAGCCGTTTTAGATAATTAAAGTCTAATTAAGACTACAACGGTCATTTGTGGGTAGTTAGCAGGTATTAATTGTTAATTAATGGTTTGATTGTCATATGAAATATGAATATACGACATTAATGGTTTGATTGTCGTATCAAATATGAATGTACGACATTAATGGTTTGATTGCCATATCAAATATGAATATATGGTATTAATGATTGATTAATGGGTTTGATTGCTATAAGTCCTATAAATATACGATTGATGTCCAGGTAAAGATACTTTTTATCCTAAATCAAATTGAGACCTCTTTGAGAAACATATCTGACTTGAGTGTTAGAGTGTCTTCTACAGGTCAAAAACCAATCAGTGTAAATTACGTTCTTGAAGTGGGTTGGACGATCGAGGTATAGAGCAAAGAAGGAAGGATGACCGACCCTCGGTCTCTTTCAACCAAAACAATGGCCAAGTGGATTAGGCCAAGAAGGATGAAATGAGTACCAACACCCTTGAGGAAGGGGTTACTCATTTGACTGCCAAGAAGCTGAATGCTAAGAAGGCCAAGCTTGGTGCTACTAGGCTTGATGCTTATGTTGAAGGCTGCGAGTAAGCTAAGAAATATGTGGCTTTCTTCACTTTTGCTTGGACATGGAACGATTTGACATGGATAAGGACGTGGTTGATAATGTCCTTGTAGATGATGTCTAGGTCTAGAGTTGCTACCTGTAAATGAATTTATAATTCTAACTTGCATTTGTAATGAACTTATATTGATAATGAATGCTTTTTCTGCTTCTAGACTAGGTCTTCCTTTTGAGTTGATTCCTGAGTGTACACATAACAAGGTACAACACCAATAGTGTTTTTCGTCGAGGACTACTTAGGATTGGGAATTGCAACTACCTTCTTCATTATTATAGCTCGATGCCCACCTCGAGCTTCCTTTTTTTACGCCATGGGCTTGACTTGTGGGAGGATGTGGTATAGGAAACCAAAGTCAATGTTAAGCATGATGTCCAATAAACAGGTTTGCATTTCACTACAAGACCTACAATATATGATCCAAGATTGATTTGCCTATGCGGTTGTCGACCTTTGCGACTTGGGTTGGCTTGATCCCTAGTGGGAAAATCGTCTTTTTCTCATCAAATGAAGGTTGATTGTCCTCAAGGAGCCTGACATCTTGGTTGAGGTCAAAGAAATCGTCATTCGAGTCAAAGCACTATTGTCAACACCCAATTTCATCTGGGTAAGTAAATAAATAAAAATAAAAGAATAATAATTAGTGGTGGGTAAATAAAGAAACGAAAAAAAAAATTCCTTAAAAAAAGATATGTATGCATAATTTTCAAACTTTAATTGAGCCTAAGAGTTTAATATAAGACACATCACTAGAAAATATTTTTGAAATATTTGTTTATAAATAAAGAAATGTTTTAATATGGTAATAATTTGATTCAATATTATGCCAATAATTATAAGCAATATTCCTAATGATAATTAGAAATAATATATTGATATTATATTATAATTTGCTGCGTCAGTTTCTTTTTAAAGAGAAAAAATATGATTTTAGAAGTGGACAAACTTTCTAACAATAACTATAATCAATGTCATGAATATTATTATTTGATTTGTTTCTTTGCAACCATGACATTTTCTTTTCCTATTTTGTTCATTTTCAATTAATTCATAATTAAGGCAAGATTACCATAATATCACAATATGTTTATATAAATATGCACCCTGTCATAGAAAAGAGGGAGGAAAAAAAAATAATAGAGAGAGACGCCTATAAATAATAGAGGTAGAAAGAGAAGAAATAAGTATAGAGGAAAATAAGTTCCCACGCAAGAGGAGCTTTGTCAACATAAACTACCAAGGAAGAACTAGGGGAGTACCAAAAGCTAAAAAGGTATGTCACCACTACACCTTTCTCTTTCTCTTCTGATTGTACTTTGAAGATTTTTTCTAAAGGTATTTTTTTTACTACACACAAATAACGTTTCTTTTTAAATCATAAAAATAATATCTTTCCTCGTTTCTTTATGTATTGGTTACATCCTCGCATCACGTGACATTTATTTTAAATTTTATGATAAAAAATCATAATAAATAAAAAATTTCAAAAATAAAGTATTGTCTTATCATGTATTTTCTTTTTAAAAAGTAATAACAAATCATAAAATAAAGGGTATAAGTACGCGTTGACCTATGACCAGTTTCTTTCTTGTTTTTTCCATCATTCTTAAAATAAATAAAAAGTATAAAAATCTTTAAAACAAAAAAATGTCAATATTGTTAAACCACTCTTTTTTAACATAACTATGTGATCATGAATAAGCAAGGTCAATCCTTGTTTGGTTCACTTTTCAAAAATATTTTTTTTTCTTAATAGTTTATTTGTATTATCATTTTTAGGAAAAATTAAATATTTTGGAAAACCACGTCAATTTTATACATTTAATTAAAGGTACTGCTTTTGGGCAAGCGTAGTAGAGTGTTAATACCTTTCTTATGCGTAACCGATTCTCGAACCTAAAATCTAGTTTTTGTAGACCACGCTTTTATTTTACGGTTTTCTATAGTTTTACTAGAATAAATTATGGTGACAACTCTCAAAATCTTTTTCTTAAATCTGTTTATTTTCGATTCGTCGTCTCGTCACGATCCTAGTTGTGACAACTGTTCTACCCATTAATTTGTAGAGAGGTAGGTTGTTCCAAATTTGTTGTTGGAAACGGAGTTCTAACAACAGTTGGGCTAGAAGGAGGAGTGTAGGGTGCCACCTTTAAGTTCAATGCTTAGTGTAACATCCCACATTTTGGGATGTTATGAATAATAATTAAAATTAAGATATTCCAAAATTTTTATAGCATGGGAAACAATATTCAAAAAATTTGTCATTTAAAACGTGTAGAATTAAAACAAAGTCCTAGATGTTGCATAAAGATTATGCAATTACATAGTACCGAAATAAATGAAATAAACAACATAGTAAAATAAACCCATAAACATTGTTTCTAAAGTTTAGAACATAAACACTTTAAATAAGTCTGAGTCTTTCCCACGCTCTCTTGTCTTTATCATGCATACTGAACATCTACAATATCCTTTGTTCCTATATAACCACAGGTCATATCGATCATCGCAAGACTCAAAAACAAAAACAGACAAGTATGGATAAGCTACTATTAAAACAACCAATAATAACACACTATGTGAATGACAAATAAACTCAACGTAACAACAAAACATTCATCCACGTCGTTACATAATCTATAAAACCACCAAAATTTTCTCTCATATTTTATCTCAACTACTTTTTAAAATACATCAACAACTAGCTCTTCCAAAAAGATTCACATAATCTCTTAACTTTCAAATTTTAATTTTATTCTTTTATTTTCTATACCCCTTATATTAATTTCTACACCAATTAATAAAGGTGAAAGATCATTTTGCCCTTGGACCAAAAATACAATTAAAATCTAAGTTTCTCTGAAACTCTTCTCCCTAAGAATTGAATTCACATCCATTCCATCCTAAACAATACTCCTACCAACAAACCAACACACCATATTGATAATATCACACATACACATCAATCACTCAATTATCAACATACAAATCATGTGTTGCACTTCATTAATAATCACTACAAGAAAAATCACAGTTACATACGACCAAAATTCACATATAGCCTTCAAAATCTGTATATAAAATGGAATTACATACAAATTACATATGGATAAAAAATTGTATGTAAAAGGGTTGTAGGTATGTTATATACGGATATATCTATATGTAATTACATACGAAAAAATCGGTATGTAATTACATACGGATAAATCCGTATATAATTACATACGGAAGAATTCATATGTAATTTTATGGTTTTATAAAAAAAAAATTAAATGATCCCACATATGCATCTAATGACTAGAAGTTTCAAACACAACTACCAAATTGCCAAAAAATAGTATTAATTTATCAAATAATACGAACTGATTATCTTTTACGGTTGATGCATTACATGAATCAATCATAAACTACTTAAAAAATGCAAAAGAATAAACATCAATAGTGTTTGACATGCATTCTATTAGTACCGGAATCAATTGTTTCCTTTACAACTTGTATGTTTATAAAAACATGACAATAATGTCCATCATGTAGACTATAATCAAAATCAAGCTTGAATGGATATATAGGCCATTCATGATACTGAATATGCAAAATAGATATGGGAGCATCTTGTACCTGCAACAACAAATAAAGATTAACATGAAACATGATGCAATACACTAACTTAACTAAAATATAGTTTTTCATCAATCAATGGTTTCTTTCAAGAAGAAAAGATAACTAAGTTTTATTTTTTATAAAAAAATAATTTAATTAATATTTTAAATGGTGAAAGGTGCATAAGAACAATTCCTTCTCAGCTCCTCCACAGTTTATGAACAATGAGAACAATAGAGTCACAACTAGATTGACCAAATAAAATTGAAAACCAAAGGGTATAAGCACTCAAACCAATAGACACTAGCAAATGACATGCAATAAATGTAACAATGCAGAAGACAATAAACATGATTACAAGAATGGAAATTATAAAGAACATATATGCCATGCCAAAATTGTCTAACAAAAAAAGTTAAGAATTTACGTAAGTTAAAAAGTCAAGCATGTCTCTAAATATATCACTCAAATAAAAGATTTGCTGATCTTATAATCACACTCAAAATTAATAAAATAAGAAAAATTTAAGTTTATCTCAACATGTTTTTTTTTGTTTATATGATCCCTTGCTAGTAGTATCCTCTTAACATACGGTAAAGAAATAGACTATTTTACTATTTTGCTAAGTGGATTAATGTTTTTTTATCTTTCGGATTCAGTGCTCATTAATCCTTTTTTTTTCTTAGCAGATCTCAAGTGTCTCGCACTTCTACAAAAAAAACTTATAAAATGCAAGTAATTTTGTACAAAAGAAGAAATTAATTCTTACATGTTAAGAATATTATTTACTTACAGGTATATATATCCCAGTCAACAAGAAATTATATCGAAGATAAAACTAGGCATTTTAAGGCTTTATTTTAATATTTTTAGATTTAAAAATTCTAATTCATTCATGACTAATGGATGTTATTTTCGGAAGAGTGATGCGGAAAGACTAAAATATAGGATATGAACTCCTTATGAAATAAATAGAATTAACTTGCAGTATAACTTAATTAATTATAAAATAACTTTAAAGTGAAGTTTGAGAAACCAAGAAATTTATTTTTGGCATTGAATCCTCGCTGCTCTGGCGCAGCTCGGTTGTATTGGATCATTAAAACAACAATGCTTATTAAGAGAAGGCATTTTATTTTTTACAGCAATTTGACACTGAACTGTTGAAATTGCTATTCTGCGAACATAACCCTTTGAAAATCATCAATGTTCTGAAAGATATATGGCCTTCGGAATACGGTTGAGGAACACAGCCCTTGCAGCAAGGTCAGTCGAAAAGCGTCCCAATGCAGCAATGGTAGCAGTATTACTACCGAACTTCTCAATTCCTCGAGAGATCATGCAGGTGTGACTTGCTTCCACCACTACTATCACATTTCCACCTATCAGTGCAGAAACCGTTTCTGCGATCTGCTTGGTCACCCTTTCTTGAACCTGCAGCTTAATACCATAAAAGTGAACTATTGACTGCAACAGCCTTTTCTCAATGGGATGAAACCCTTTGGAAATGTAGTATCCTATGTGAACAACACCATAAAATGGAAGCAAATGATGCTCACACTGTGACAAGAAAGGCAAGTTCAGCTCTGAGTGTATCTTTTCATCAAAACCCACAACCCCATTAGTGTTCAAAGCACCATTCCCAAGCGAACCATTCAGCGCGCTCTCAATGCTACTGCATTGGAAGTTCATCAGCCACTTGGTATATCTAGCAGGAGTCCCTTGTAATTCCTTCCTAGTTGGATCCTCACCTAAAGACTTGAGAATTGAAGCTACTGCAGTGAGCATAGCAGGGTTCATTTCTTCATTCTTTGGTGAAACTTTAGAAGACAAAGAAGGACACCAACACTGGTCCAATGACCCCTTGTCAATAATTTTGTCCTTGTCAATGCCCCTAAAGTTAAGGAGACCGAAAAAGTCAGCCCACAAGTTTGCATCTTTGTTTTGAAAAACACCAGAGCCTGAAGAAACGAGTATTCCCAGGACCCCTTTGTGGTTTGAGTGAAGAGAATTTGATTCCATGTCTGGAAAGGGAATGTGTTTGCATTGAAGGAGAACAGCAACGCCTGTGGGTTGTATTCCTTCATGCAAAGCGGAACAGACTTGATTTGCAAGACGCTGAGGCTCTTGGAGACGCTTTGCAAAGACATCGGTGACACGAGAGAGTTTGCTTAAACCGAGAACTCTTTGAGCAGAAGGGACATAGCCCACATGACACTTGAAATAGAATGGTAGCATGCAAGACTCACAGTAGGAGTAAAAGTCAAGGTCTCTCACAATCACAAGTCCACCTACTCCTCCTGCATCACCAACTTTGTTCTTTTCTACTCCGCCTTCAGGGAATAATGCACCTTCCACAATTTCCTTAACACTTTTAACATAACCTGTTAGATCATAAGACCCTTCTAATCAATAATTTTGGTAACATACTACAATTTTTATTTCATAAAGCAATTCTAGAAAATGATTTTTTTTTTTATATCTCAGTGATAAGAAAGGAATATAATGACCTCTTGTTCCTTCGGAAAGGGCCTTGGCAACACGAAGTGGCGTCTTTATGATGCCTTCCCTGTTGATATCTTCCCCTAGAGCAGTCAAGAGAACTTTGACAGCATCTTGAATGGAAGATGTATTGGCCCTTTTCTCCAAACACTCTTCATCACCACTCATGCTCACTCCATTTCCAACATCACAAATTAAACTATCTTCATCCAAATGCCCCATTGAAACTTTCTCTTGCTCATCTTTCTTTTGTGCTATGCTCCCTATTTATAAATGCATGATGTGTTGGCATACATTAAAGTAATTAATTGTTTCATTAATACATTAATTATCAAATATAACGTAAATTTCAAGGTAATTAATTTTATCATTAATACATTAATTATTTGTATCATTAATATTTAATATAAGCATAGGTTATAAATATACATGTTTTATTCAATTGTTTCCTCTCTTACCATTATATTTTTTACTTTTATTTAATTATGTCTTAAATATTTTTTACGTAAGTATTTATTTTGCTTGACAATTTGTGTTTCTTAATTATGAAGAAATTGTTTCTAAGACCAGTTGTTTTTAAGAGTTATCACTCAAAATTCTACTTTATATTTTGTGAATTCAAGGTGTTACATCTTTTTTAAGACTTGCTAACCATTTTAAATCCAATAAAAAAGTTTTTTTTTTTTAAATTCATAGTTAGATATTTTTTTAGTTTATGGAATAAATGTATGTTTTTAACATGTTTTTGATGGAAAGGTCTTACAAAATTCAAGATATTAAACTTACTTGAGTATGATCCTTCCAAATCAAAACATTCTTACACAATAAACCAACAAAGGCAATGCTTTAAGCCAATCATTTACGGTAAATAATATTCAAAACAATAAGTACTAACATATTTCGTTTTAGTACGTGAAAGAAATGCATTTTTTATACAAAAACTTTAATTTTGTTATATTTTTAATTTCTTTAATGAGAGTGATGCTTCCTCCACCACCCCATCTTCTCTATATACCTTCCCAATTTTTTTTAAATTCTAAATTTATTCTTTTTACATTTTATTTTTACCAATTTTACTTTTTATTTTTTAAAATCCTAATTCTAATTCTCTCTGACTTTCACTTTCCCTTTTACTCTCAACAGCAAGTCCCCATCTTCCAATGTCACTTTCTCTCTTTCTCTTAATTTTCACTTCCGTTAATACAAAATTTGACAGAGAAAACAAATTTTGCATGGTATAATTTAAAACATTTATAACTTTGATGAGTTTTGAAGTATCATGATTCCATAATATAATCTGTTAAAAATTTCTTCCCCACTTCCTTGTCTTTAAATAACCAAACTTGAAAATATATGCTTAAAATTATATTTGTGCTTACAATGGTGCAATGAAATAAAAATATGTTTGTTGAGTACAAAATAAAAAGTAAATAAAAGAAAAAATATCTATCAAATTTTTTCTGTCTAATACCATGCAAATTTTGTTTTTTCTATCAAATTTTGTGTTAACAGAAGTGGAAATTAAAAGAAAAAGAAAAAAGTGAGAGTAGGGGGCACTAGTGCAGAAAGGGGTATAGACGTCCGTTCTTTGGGCCTTTTAATGTCCGACGACCCCCCGACGTCTTTGTGGGTGACGTCTATGTAGACGTCCGTTGTGTGAGGACGGACGTCTATGTAGACGTCCCTTCCGACACAACAAACGTCTATATAGACGTTCGTTTGTGTCGAAACGGACGTCTATATAGCTGAACGGGCTATTTAGGATTACGGGGTTTGGACGTTTGTTTGTGCACTGCCACACGTCTGAAGAGCATATTCGAAATGAAAATGGAGGGCAATGGAGGAGTGCACGACCTAAAACGTAGGCCAAAAAACGCCGCCCAAGAACACGCAACAAACTGCACCAAAACGCACCGAAAACGATTTTTAATCAGTCCAAACGAAAGATATTTCATCACTGAACAATTTAATCGGAATAAAAGTAAGATTAAATTGTCCAAAACAGATAAAAACCAACCTGGAAATGCAAGGCGCAGAGGGAACTCTCACGGGTTCGCGTAACTCCTTGCGGGTTTGCGTTTTGGTGTGTATGTCATTATTTTAAACGTCTTTTGAACGTCCGTTGTGGAGGGGGCCGGACGTCTATAATGTAGTAGACGTCCGGCCCCCTCTAGAACGGACGTTCAAGAGGCTGACAGGATAGTTGAACCCGTCAACCTTTTGAACGTCCGTCCTGGAGGGGGCCGGACGTCTACAATATTATAGGCGTCCGGCCCCCTCTAACTGACGTTCAAAAGGCTGACGGGAGAGTTGAAGAGTTGATTGCTTCAGCCTTTTGAACGTCCGTTATGGAGGGGGCCGGACGTCTATAATATTGTAGACGTCCGGCCCCCTCCAGGACGGACGTTCAAAAGGCTAAAGCAATCAACTCTTCAACTCTCCCGTCAGCCTTTTGAACGTCAGTTAGAGGGGGCCGGACGCCTATAATATTGTAGACGTCCGGCCCCCTCCAGGACGGACGTTCAAGAGGCTGATAGGGTAGTTGAACCCGTCAGCCTTTTGAACGTCCGTTGGAGGGGGCCGGACGTGTATAATATAGTAGACGTTCGGCCCCCTCCAGGACGGACATTCAAGAGGCTGACAGGATAGTTCAAGATTGAGAAGGTCAAAGTCAAATATTTCTCTAGATCAAGAACGCTAAATCAAGAGGAGAAAGGATATATCAACACCTTGAAGTCTACTACTGAAATTGCTAAGGAATCTGCTAAAAGTTCAAGGAATGAAGAGACAAATTAAAAGAAGAACTAACTTGAATGGTGCAGGGAATAAAGAGCACTCTAGAAAGCAAGATCTACGAGAAGAAAATGAAGGCAGAAGTTAATTCAACAAGCACCCTAAACAATAAACAGATTTAAGCATGATGGTCAGATCTGCCCAAGTTGAAAACAATGAAGAGAAATATTAAAAAGGGGTCTAGACACATGACTAAAGATCCATCAAGGTTCAGCAGCTTATCTCACAAAACAAGTGGACACGTCATATATGAGGATAATAATAAGGGTAAAATTGTTGGTATCAGTAAAATACAAACTCCCTCCTCATACATTATTGAAAATGTCTTACTTGTTGATGGCCCAAACATAACTTTCTTAACATTACCCAATTATGTGATAAGGGATTAAAGGTTTCATTTGAATCAAATCATTGCTTAATTTGTCATGCTTCGTCAATTGAACTTGTGCTAGTAGGCAAGAGATATGACAAAATATATATATATATATATATATATATATATATATATATATATATATATATGTGTGTGTGTGTGTGTGTGTGTGTGTGTGTATGTATATATATATATATATATATATATATATATATATATATATATATATATATGATTGATTTCAAAATGACATCTTCCAAATCTGTTATATGTTTGTTGTCTAAGGAAGATGAGCCTTGGTTGTGGCACAAAAGACTTGCACACATTCACATGCCTAACTTGAATAAACTTTATCACTAGTACAAAAACAGAGTATAAAGTCACGTGTTCAACGTCTAACCACTGAATAGCCAATGTTAAAAATAAGCGATGGCATTTTTGTAAATAAATGCAATTATTAAATGTCATTTAGAATTGTAATTTGACGTAAAAGGATATAAAACGCCGAATGCCCTTTAAATTCGACGTCAAAAGGTTAGTGAATTCAATAAAAATTTGAGTGGGAGATTGAAAATTCATTCACTTTATCTTAGCACGCAATACCTTCTTCTCTTCTCAAACGAAGTTTGACGAGCATCACATGTAATATTTCTTTCATTTGATACAAATTCATGTTAATTAACTACTTTATGTATGATTTTTGTTTGTTTTAACCGGTTATTTTCGTGCTCTTATCCTTCATAAGCGCATTCTGCTTTCTCTCTCATTGGTGACGAAACTTTATTCCGATGAACCAACCTTTTGAAGGTTAGTTTTCGTTTTCATTTTGAAGAACTTATGTGTTGAACTTGATTGTTGTTTTTTTGTTGAAATTGTTTGTTGTTGTTGTTTGGTTGAACTTGTTTGTTGTTGTTTGATTGTTGTTGTTTGATTGAACTTGTTTGTTGTTGGTTATTATTGTTTGTTGTTGATACTACACTACACGTTCATAGTTCATGCTTTATAAAATACTAAAAACTGAAATTTGTTATTTTTCTACTTTTCAGGTTTCGTAGAGTTGTAAAAGAGGATCACAATTAATTAAAAAAAACTGATTAATGTCGAATATTGACAAAATTCGACGTTAACGTTAATGTCGTATATTGAGAAAATTCGATGTTAATTTAAAGTCGAATTTTTTAAATTCGATCTCAATTTAATGTCTCCTGATATGACGTCGTTCGCGATTTCGCAGTTAAAAGCCCAAAATATTCGACGTTATACGCGATTTTTGTACTAGTGCATCTAGGTCTTGTATAAGGGCTGCCAAAGATAAAGTTTGAATTTGATAGACTCTGTGATTTTTGTTAAAAAGGGAAACAAACTAGAACCTCTTTTAAATCCAAACGTGTGATATCTACCACTAGACCTCTTGAACTGTTACACATGGATCTATTTGGCCCTTCGAGAATCAAAAGTCTAGGAGGAAATCTTTATGGTCTAGTTATTATAGATGGCTATTCTAGATTCACTTGGACTTTCTTTCTTGCATCTAAGAGTGATGATACCTTTAGAATTTTTAAGAAATTTGCATCTATTATTCAAAACGAGAAAGAGTTGAGGAAAGAGGCAATTAGAAGTGATCACAGAAGAGAATTTCAGAATGAAAACTTTGAGAAATTTTGTGATTAACAAAGAATATCACAATTTCTCTACACCTAGTACACCACAACAAAATGGTATAGTTGAAAGGAAAAATAGAGCTCTCAAAGAACGTGCTAGGACTATGTTAAATGAAAGATCCCTACCTAAACACTTTTGGGCTAATGCTGTTAGCACAACTTGTTGTGTGCTATATAGGACTATCATTAGACCCATGCTTAAGCATACCCCTTATGAGCTTTTCAAAGGTAGAAAACCTAGCATTACTCACTTAAGAGTTTTTTGTTGCAAATGCTTTGTATTGAATAATGGTAAAAACAACCTAAGTAAGTTTGATTTTGAAGCGGATGAAGTAATCTTTTTAGAATATTCATTGACTAGCAAAGCATATAGAGTCTATAACAAGTGCACTTTCTCTATTGAGGAATCTATACATGTTGCTTTTGATTAAAATTTTGATTTTATGACTAACACATTGCAGCCCAGAGACTATATAGATGCAGGTGAATCTGATGCAGGTAAGGAACTAAATGTTGAAAACTCTCAAGAAGCTCAAAACCTTGTTGTTACAGAAACAACAACTGGTGCAGAACCTCTCAAAGACTGAACAGTTCCTAAAGATGTGTCAAAGAGCAACATTATAGGGGATATTACAAAGGGTGTGTCAATAAGAAGACAATTAAATCAATTCTGCATGAATGTGGCCTTTGTATCCCAAACAGAACCGAAGAATATCAATGACGTGTTGAAAGATTAATTTGTTGAAAAAGAAGCAAAAGCTTAACAGATTACATAAAAACCTTAATCAACTATAATGCATCAGAATTTGAAAAATCCTATATATATGCGTCTTGAGACCAATTTCAAAATAAGAATACATAACATTTTCAAATACTAATGTTTTCACTAAGTTTTGATTACAGGAGCGTTCAAGAAGTGATCTTGGAGAATCAAGACTACATTGGTTGCTTAGACATCAAGATTCGTTCAAGAAAAGTGTTCTAAAGTTGTTCTGATTTGATCTACACAAGAGGAGTGTATCTTAGAGATCAGGTTCTTCATTGACAATCTTTGTATTGTGTTCCTATGCAGGATTGCTAGGGGTTAAAGGGTTGTGAGTGCTCTTAAATTAAGAGATTGAAGATTGTTCATCTCTTTGGTAGCTATATTTATTTTGTGTGTGAAGAGAAGTGTATTGAGAGGGGTATCTTTGTATTCTTGTAAACTCAATCATTTATAGCGGAATTCCTTCAACTCAGGTTGTTGAAGGAGGCTAGATGTAGACTTGGGATTAGTTGACCCGGTATAGATTGTTTGTGTTTATCTTTCTCTATCTATTCTATCTTGTTGATTCATCACTTTTGTTTATTGATTTCAAGAAAGTTAAAGAACTTATTAAGATTTTCAAAAGATCATTTTAAAAGGGTTAATCCAATTCATTCCTTCTTAGCTTTGAGATATAAGACATTTCTTTTCTTACAATTTTTATTTAGTTTTTGGCATAAATGTATGTTTTTAACATGTTTTAATGGAAAGTTCTTACAAAATTCAAGATATTAAACTTACTTGAGTATGATCCTTGCAAATGAAAATATTCTTACACACCAACAAAGGCAATGCTTTAAGCGCATTATTTAGGGTAAATAATATTCAAAACAAAAAGTACTAATATATTTCATTTTAGTACGTGAATGAATTACATTTTTTATACAAAAACTTCAATTTTTTTATGTTTTTAATTTCTTTAATGATTAAGGTGATTGAACAAAACATCTTTCCTGTTTTCGTTAGTTTAAGATTTTGGTTACTCCCATGATAATTATATATTAATATTTGTTTTTTCTTTACAAATACGTGTTATAATTTAATAAAAACTAAACATGTATTCAGTGTTATATTAATTATTATTGGAGTTTATACACAATTTACAGAATCAAAATTTTTATATTAAGACTATAAATTTTTTCTTATTATTCTAAAAATAAAATATATAAATATTTATTATACTGAAATAGCTATTTACTTAATATTTTATCTCCATATATTTATTTAGTTCTTTTTTTAGAATAGACATAATTTGTCTATGTTTGGTGAAATGTAATTTTTATCATGGATTTAGTAAGATTTTTCATACATGGTATTTTTATTTTATTTTTCTAATAAATTTTATATGATGACAAATTATTGATGGACTTTAAATAGTCATTATAATTAAAATGTCAAAGTTAATGTAAATGTCTAATATCACCTTATGTAGAGATAATTGTTTATATTTATTATATTCATAATATAAAATTAATTTTTGTCATAATATAAAATTAACTTTTGTACTTGTATTAATTACATTACATATACCCATGTATTAATGAAAACAATTAATGTAGAAATTTGATAATAATTAAATAAATGTATCTTTTATTTGTACATCACCATTAAGATTTCCTATCAACTTTTGTAAAGCGGTTAACGAAATGTTTTAAAATAATAAAAAAGACAAGGTGAATTGATTTCTTATGCTTTAAAATAATTTTTTGCTCTCTTTTTAAATTTACTTAACACATAATATCAACAACATTAACACTTAGAGCAAAGGGAAGATTAATGGTGTTTTAGAGTTGTAGATAAAGTCCTAATATTGTCCAAGATTTGGGGAAACTTACCTATGTTTGTTTGTTGTATGTTATGTCATTTTGATTATCTTGATTGGTTAATTTTAGTTTTGTTGCATGTCTGCATAATTAAGGATATGATTATCTATGGTTGTTGTTGGGAATGAATTTGTGTATGCATGGGGATAGGGTTTATGTCATATTGTGAATGGTTTTTCCTATAAATGTATGCATGGTTTTATTGGGTTAGTATTGGGGTTTTACCATGCAAACCCATGATGTAAGCATGATAAACATGTGCAGTATTTTCGGGTTTTGTTGGAGATATAATGTGTGTAGTGATGGGATTGGATGAATCAAAGAATGTAAAGTATGTGTTTGAATGTGTTTATAATGGTATGTGATGATGGAGTGCATGTATGATGTCTTAAGCATGTTTTCACGTGATTTGGGATTGATACATAGGGGTTGGACCTTAGCTTTTGGTCCAAGAACGTGATTATTCTCGAGAATAATCGATTATTTGGGATGATAATTAATTATCCCTTCATATGTGATGAATTATGATGATTTATTGTGTAGAACCATTGAGATAATCGATTATCTTAAGTGATAATCGATTATTACAGGGTAATTTGTGTACATGTGTACACTACAAGAAAAATTGCAGTTACATAGTGTCAAATCCATATGTAAACTTACAAATTCGTATGTAAAATAGTGTTACATACGAATTACATACGGACAAAAATTTATATATAAAATGGTCGTAGGTAATGTTACATACAAATTTTTTCGTATGTAATTACATAAAAAAAATTCATGTGTAAAATCTATATATAATTGCATATGGATAAATCTGTATGTAATTACATACAGATAAATCTACAGAAAAATCTATTTGTAATTACTTTTTCTTTTAAAAAAATATTAAATATTATTTGTTAATATAATATCATAAAATTTACACATAAAAAACTATTTAAATAACTAATTGGATATAAATTATTATTTTTTCTACAACTAAACTATTGTACTAATTGTTTAAACAAAATATATATAAATCACACTTAACTAATTTTTAGATTGCATAATTGAGAAGTTATTTTTAGGTTTAATAGTTTATTTTGTCTCCAGTTTTACTGAATTTTTTCAATTAGGTTTCTCCATTTAAAAGTGTGTCAAATTGGTTATCACTTGGTAAACTTTGCGTCAACTTCATCATTTCCGTTAAATACGTACATATGACGTTAACTTTGTTTTCTCCCTCTTCTGTTCTTCTGCAACGCAACTGACTTTTCTCTGTTTTTTTCACATTGCTATCTTTTCAAAATAGAAAGTGAAGTTAATTTTTAACTTGATAAAAAAACTTTTGTCAATGCACAAGCGTTCGTATGCTATATGTTTTAACACTTTGTGAAGTTAATTTTTAACTTAGATAAAAAAAAAATTGGCTCTCAAACAGAGTTAATAAATATCTATTTATTTGGCTAAATCTCATTAACCTTAATAAAAGAAATCAACCACCAGATGACTCATATGTTGCATAATGAAATTTATTTTATGACTTAGCTAAATTATGCTTTCTGCGTCTTTTAAGTAAAAAAATAGTTAATTTATTTAAATATAGAAATATTTAAGTTTATTAATTTTAATAAATAATATCACAAATTTAATTTTGATATCTAATAATTCTTACAGGATTGAATTATTTCTATTTTCATATTTAATTGCATTATTAAACGTAATCTTGTTTTTATTTTCATTTATGAATGTGATGTACATTGTTAACAAATAAATGAATAATTTACAAAAACATTTATCACTTTAATAAATTTCATAATAAATTTAAAATATAAAAAATTAACAGCTACCCTCTCAATTGTTTTTCTACAGTTAGTTTATTAAGAAATGTTTTTATTTGTCATTAGTATGTCATTCACGTACTTAACCGGTAACAAATTTATTTTTAGAAAACTTGACTGAGTAGCTTTATCTATTATTTACTCGTTTTAAAATTATATCTTACTTTATTTTTACATAGTTTAAAATTAATTTATGTATATTAATTATAATGCAAACATTTTGGTCATTCTCTCTAAGGAAATCATAATTTTTCGTCCTCTAAAGGTAATTGCGTTAAAAATAAATTGAGATGGCTAACAGTGTTACGTGACGTCATTATTTTCTGACACTGTTCAATCTTTCTCAGCTCCTCTCCCTCCTTCTCCCTCCGACTCTACCACATCCACCTCTAGTGGCACCTCCGACGTCACCTCGAACACCTCTAGTGCCACCTCTGGCACCATTTTAACGAGGCACTCGTGGGAACAAAGGATAATAGTTCATCTCTGAAGACATTGTCTTAGAGGGTCTTTAAACCAGATTATAGCTTGTGAGTGAACCGAGGATGTACTTTAATTTCGACTTATAGTAATTATTAATTTATCAACCAGTGCAGATGGATGATACTTCATTGTTTTTTCTTCTCTTTTTTTTTTCTTTATTTTCCGTCTTATCAATCTCTAAAGATTATGCCTTTGTAATTGGGCTAACTGCGTTTTACAAACTCTTGAACCGAAGGTTCATTTGTTTGGTTGTCAATTGTGGTCGTAATAACTCATTTGGTGTATGGCATTAACTTTTACACTCGAAAATATAACAACAATTGCTAACTATTACATGAGTTGCCTCCTTGGTCAATGACATTAAATCAAGAGTTGCCTCCTTCCAAACCAAAATTTTCAGTGCTATGAAGCCCAATGTAACAAAAAAAAAACAAAGTTTGTATAGTAAGATGAAAATTAGACACTTTTCCACACCAACAAAATTAGCTAACCAGCTCAGCATTACAGAAGAGAGTGCCAAACTTGACTTTAGTTCCGAAGAAATTTTTATCCTTTCCATAGAAAAACGATAAAGAAAGGTACTTTACTGTTTGACATAATGTAGAGATAATTTAGAGCAAGACTTACCCAGCTAACACTATGCACAGGGGCACAATCTCCTTGTGTGCTGATGAAAACCATCACAAGAAAGCATAGACATTGTTTCAGTGTACAAACAAGATCCTGGATTCTGAAAATACACAAATAAAATATCAATGTCCTGAAACTTCTTTTCCCATGAATTAACTGAATATTTCAGCCATCCACACTCCATTTGTTTAATGGGCATGCTCATATTTCCATATATTAATTTTAAGGTGCAGATGCTCTAATTTCCATGGATGAACAATTCAAAGAAAGATCATGTAGGTACATTGTAAGATTACTGCATATCAAGCAGAAATTTAATTTAATATAAGCTACGGAAATGTGGAGACCATATAATATTCAAAAAATTTCCAGCATATTACTATGGTGGCATTTGAAGAGAAAATAAAAAAGGTATAAGTCGCCAAAAGGATTCTCAACGCTTATGAATGATCACCGACCACCTTCAACATGGAGTTTTGAAATTAAAACCACCAAATTAATGGTTCTGTGAGGGTGCACACATTAAAACAAATACAAGTCACTTCAAACAAAATTCCAGATTCAAAGGACCCAGTAATAGTAACTACAAACCAATAAGGGATTAAAATGTCTGCCCACGGTAGTGGAGGTGAAGGACTTCAAGATCCGGCACCAGGGGACAGCTGTGGGAAGGAAGGGGCGGCTTGCGATCACGGTGGAGGTGTTCGAGGTGGCGTCGGAGGTGGCACCGAAAGTGGCTATGGTAGAGTTGGAGGGAGAGGAAGGGAGAAGAGCCGAGAAAGGTTGGATAGTGTCACAAAGAAATGACGTGACATATCACCGTTACTACCTCAGCTTATTTTTAACGCTCTTAGTTTTGGAGGACAAAAAATTATGATTTTCTTAAGAAGAAGGACCAAAATGTAGCTTAGTTTGAAAGAGGGACTACAAACAAATTCGTTTGATAGTTTAGGAACTAAAAACAAATTTAACTTAATTTTATAATGTTTAGATTCACTTTATTATTATGAAAAGATAACACTGACAAAAGAAAGAAAAATGTCTGCTGAGTTGCAGAAGAGTAAAAGAGGGAGAAAAAAAATTAATGTCCTTTGTGCGTATTTAACGCAAAGAACGACGTTGATGCAAAATTTACTAAATGAGAACCAATTTGACATATTTTTAAAAGAAAGAACCTAATTGACAAAATTCAGCAAAACAGGGGACAAAATAAACTATTAAGCCTTATTTTTAGCTTATTAAGCCTTATTTTTAACTTCCAAATTTAGAAGACATTTAACTTCCAAATTTTACAATTTAGAAGGCATTTAACTTTCCGATTGTAAAGCGTGTAAAGAGCAAAATAAGAAAAGAATTATGATGGTGCAGGAAGAAAGTAATGAAGGTGCAGGAAGAAAGGCCCCACAACCCATTGTGACACAGCATTCAAAACACCAACAACAATCCATGCACAAGAAGTTCCCCGAATGCAAATTGTCCAGAAATCTCTATTCCCCTAGTCTGAGCAAGCAGTAAAGGGAAAAGTTGAAGGTACAGTTATACAGAATAAATTAAAAAAATTAATCATGACTCAGATTAATTCCAGAGCTATCTAATTCATAATAAAGATCAAGTGTAGAAATATAAAAAATACAGAAATTCATTGATTTTCTTGTATTAAAATTGCAGTACATTCGACAATGCACCAAAACATAAAGCAAAAAAACACTTGCAGAAAGATAGAATCATTAATTGATTACTTAATCAATTATTTCAAGTAAAAAGCAACAATTAAAAATGCATATTGTTGCATGTAATCAATTACAAAATGAAGTTGATTGATTTTCAATGAATCTGTATACAAACCATTACAATTTAACTGAATACTGATATTACCCTGAGTGCTCTGGATAACCATTGCTTGGTGGAAATCTTTAGCCATATTGGCTTCAAAACTTGATAATACCACTTGCTCAATGTCTTGGTCTAGCATTAGACAACACTAGTGAGAATAATTGTGAGGATCTATCCAAGAAGATCACCAACAGACCCAGTAACTTACATGACTTAGTGTGATTATATTAGCAACCAGAATCCAATCCCCACATCAATGCTTCCAGATATTATATTTAACTGCCTATAGTGCTCATTTGTGATCTATGCATTGTTGCTAGATTTCCCTTTGCAGTTGCCTGATTGTGCGGGAAGCCAATGATTGTCTCTTGTATTTTGTTTATAGATCTCTATGATGAATACAATGAAGACGGAGAACAATTTACAAGCAATACTATTAACAGATGCTGCTTTAGATATTTTGTTATGATAAGAAAAGATGCAGAAAGTCTAAGCGGAATTCTTTAAAATTCAGAAGCAAGTTTGAATCTTACCTTGTTGAACCTTCCCATAAAATCATGAAAATGAGTGATATTCACCGTAAATCTGCCAGCAGGTAAATCTGGAAAAAGATTCATCCCTTGAATTATTATTAAGGTACATATATATATATACATATACATACATACATTTATGCATATACATACATACATGTATAGAATGTAATCACATAAAGGGGGGAAGAAAAAATATTAAGATCTACTATCTATCTTCTTATGATGGTAGTAAGCCTTTGCCACCGGAACAAAATTTGCGTGATTTTGAAATGTAGTGAAACTATTCATGAAAGGAGGTCTTCTGCATTTATCAAATGCTAGTAGCAAAACCTTGAAAAGTGAAGAGAATGAATGGAATGAATTCAAGTCAGCACCAACAGGAACTATTGCCCCCGAGAAGTTGTAGCACTAGCAACACTCTGAAAGAACATGGCCTTTGCAGCAAGGTCAGTTGAAAAGTGACCTAATACAGCAATGGTAGCTGTACTACTTCCAAACTTCTCAATTCCCCTAGAAATCATACATGTGTGGCTTGCCTCCACAACTACTATTACATGCCCACCTAATAAAAGTGGTGCAATGGTTTCTGCTATTTGTCTTGTAAGCCTTTCCTGAACCTGTAGTTTAAAACCATAAAAATGTACTATAGACTGTACAAGGGATTTTGCAATGGGATCAAAACCTTCTGAAATGAAGTATCCTATGTGAACTACACCATGAAATGGAAGTATATGATGCTCACATTGCGACCAAAATGGCAAGTTCAACTCACAGTGTATTTGTCGGTCCTTGAAGTTTACCTCCCTATCAGGGTCAAAAGTATCGATACCACCAGAAAGGGAACCAGTTAGCTTCAAATCCATGTCAATGCTTTGGAAGTTCATTAGCCATTTCACAAATCGACCAGGTGTCCCTGTGAGTTCCTTCCTCAATGAATCTTCTCCCAAAGATTTAAGGATTGAAGATACTGCGGTGACCATCGCAGGATTGACTGGTACAGTTTTGGATGAAACTTTAGCAGAAAGAGCAGACAGAGATGGACACCACCATTGGTCAGATGATCCTCTTAGATGTACTTTTTCTATTTCAATACCTCTAAATTTAAGAAGGCAAAAGAAATCAGACCACACATCTGCCTTTCTGTCATCAAAAATTCCAGAACCTGACAAAACAAGGGTCTTCAACCATGCTTGGTGACTCGATTCAAGAAAGATTGATTCTATGTCAGGAAAGTGGATATGTGTACACTGAAGTACAAGAGCAACACCTGCTGGCTTTATTCCCTGATACAATGCGGAACAAACCTCATCTGCTAGACGCTGAGGCTCCTGCAGTCGTTTGGCAAATACATCAGCCACACGAGAGAGCTTGCTTAAACCCACAACTCTTTGGCCAGAAGGGACATATCCCACATGACACTTGATTTGGAATGGCAGCAAGCAAGACTCACAATAGGAATAAAGGTCAAGGTCTCGGACAATCACTAGTCCACCTGCACCCCCTGCATGACCAATTCTATTGTTTTCTAGACCCGCTTCGGGGAATAAAGCACCTTCGACTATGTCCTTCACTTTTTGTCTGTACCCTGGGAATATATCAATTCCCTCAATATAAGTAATCATGTTCTTGTGCAACAAAATATGACAATCCTAAATACAGAAATGAAACACTTAAGGCAAGAAAAGAAACCAAAAAAGGAGGAAGACAAACAGTGTTTAATGTAATGCTGAAGAAATTAAGCAGCTACAGAGAGAAGAACAAAGTAATTGCTATATCTATACTTAGTTTAACCATAGCATATATGTTATCTCAAAGGTTAACATTCCTCACATCACAAATCCGTTTTGTAGAAATAAATTAGACTCCGAGCCGAAATTCTAAGACAATTGCCTTTACAAGATTGAACTGCCATTTTGACCTGTTTTGCTCAAAACAGAAAAACGGATGGCTATTTTCATCATAATAGAAGTCCTCTGTCTCTCTCTTTTTTGCTTGTGTGTGTGTCAATATTTTCTCTATGAATTACATTTAGCTCCATAACTTCTACTCCATGACGCAGTTCACCTAATTTTTGGACTGTATAAAGAAGCTACTTAGCAACAATCATATACATAGATTTTATCCCATAGAAAACAGATCAATTACCATGGGTGTAACCAATTAAATTTCCTCTAAAGTAAAATACCCAACTTCCCCAAAACCGCTAAAAAACAGAAAAGTATTACTGAGCCCGACAGAATTTTATTCCTCAACAAAGATCAAACATCATAGATGAAAAAAAAAAAAATTATAACTCTCAACACCAGATTCAATCTGAATCTAAAGAAGGGACAAAAATATCTTTCAAGAACATGACTCGTGAAACAATAAAAGGAACACCAACGAAACAACCATGAGTGACATTAATCAAATCATCATCCTTCATCAGGCTAAAGTAAGACTCCACCAAACACTTAAAGGAAAAGAAAACAAAAAACGCAAGATTAATTGAATTTATCTGATAAGCTAAAATTTTATCATCTAGATTTTCCAGACTGTACAATGAATTTTAAGAAGAAGTTCAATCCATTTTCCCTTCCTTATTTTCTTTTTTAGTAAGTTCTTCAGTTTGTCTAAACATGTCTAGAATGAAAATCATAAGTCCAAAAGATTCATAGACATGGTCACCTCTGGTTCCCTCACGAAAGGCTTTGGCAACCCGAAGTGGTGTCTTCCTAAGCCCTTCCCTGTTGATATCTTCCCCAAGACCTAGCAACAGCACCTTCACAGCCTCCTCAATGGCAGCAATATCTGGCTTTGCTTCTTCCTCAAAACCAATTTCACCAAACCCTATACTCACTCCATTTTCAATCTCCCCATTTCCTTCATCCAAACAGCCCATTGAGAAATCACAAATCCCACAACAAACGATCACCACCCCCAATAGGCCAAAACCCAACAAATGATACAAGGTATCAAGAAATTAAAACACAGCTTCCAAAACTATGATTCAACAAGAAATGCAGAAGTTCCCAACTTTTCAATACCAACCCAATTAGAAACTCAAAGGGTCGAAGAGAATAACCACCCCAAATGAACCAAGAAGCTTCAGAACAAGACCAGACCAAGAGAAAACACGCCAATCAAAAACTGGATTCAAAAGGATATTAAGATCTCGCTATCAGAAAAAAAGCGATGAAGAACACACAAGCAGAGAGGTAAAAGAGAAAAAGTTGGCAAGGAAAATAGAAAGAAAGTATAAAGAAAATGATAATTTGTTCGTGGGGTTAACGTTGCATGTTAGAATGTGTGGATCCTGGGTTGGGAGTAAGGCAGTGTAATCTTATAAGAAAGCAAAGGAGGACCCACCAACCAACCAAGGTAATGAAAAATGAAAGAGGATTGCTGTTTGTTTTCAGAAACGTGGCTTTGTGGTGGGATATATATGTGGTGTGGTGTGGGATATATATTGCTATGGATATGGATGATTAATATATATATATATATATATATATATATATATATATATAAAAGGATGGGGTGCAAAGAAAAATAATAAAGGTTATGTTTTTTCATTGATTATGTAGATGGGAATGATAATGGTAATTTATTGACTTACATAATTTTATCTTTATTTTCGTTTATTTTGTTTAATTTTATATTTATTTATTTCATTATTTAATGTAGTTTTTATTTTAATAAATTTTGTTTAAGTCTTTTTTATAGTGTTATTTAAATTGTTAATGAAAATGAATAACATATATTACGTGTCTTGTGATTTTTTTTTATTTTTAAAATTTTAAACTTTTTTTTAATTTTAAGAAAGTCCCGATGTTCCATCAATATTATGTCATATATGATAATGTTAGTGTTATATGCAACGTAATTATCAATGTTAAGTATCAAATCAATATCAATATTATATATTAGTATTAATTAATGTCATGTGCAATATATTTAATTCAATCTAAAATTTTATTATTTTTGTTTAATTTAATTTTAAATTTTGTTAATTTTATTAAATTTAGTCTCAATTTTGTCTTTCTAATTTAAGACCAAATTTAATTTTATTAAATATTTTTTTAGTTATTTTTAAACTAATTCTAATTATATATTTAATTTTTTTATATGTAAAATATAGGGTTAGTGTGACATCCCAAAATATCTTATACACATATAATATAATAGGATTCAGTTATTATAATATGTAAAAACAGTTGAGAGATAGAGATAATAGTATTTAAATATGTAAACAGTCATCCAAAAGATAGAGGGAATTAAAATGAAAATCAAACTTGAGTACAAGTTTCCAAAGTTCTCCAAAATACAAGGCTATTGAAATTTTAAAGAGACCTAAAAAGTTTTCCAAAAGTGTCGAACTATAAAATAAAAGCTAGGAGTTTTTCAAAATAACACGCTAATCAACTAAGAGCTAGTAGAGGGCCTAACTACTAGGGGTTGGGTCTTCTTCAACCTCCAAAGCTTGCCTCCAAGGGTACATCATCACCTACTGCTCACATCCAAAGGATTGGATGATCATCGCAAGGGAGAAGACCAACACATACAATGCAAGGGTGAGCTAGGTCTCAAACAAACATACAGATAATTTCAATTCAATCTAGCATTTCCAAGAACGTACATACACACATAAACATGTAAGTCATCATAAACATAAATATTTATTTCACAAAACTCATTAAAGCAAGCATCCTATCATGTTAAGACTCCTAGACACGTCCGAACATATAATGTATGTAGAGTTGGGGCGGGTTCTGCACTTGTGATGGCCCCTACTGCTTTGCAAAGCCATTGTCGAGGGGTTCCACCCGACCATACACAAGACTAGTCCGTTACTGCGGAATAGACCTTCAGTGATAGCGCCTACCCTAGGACCTCCCAATACTCCCACCACACGCGTAAATCCTCTCTAAGTGAGAATGAAAGACCGTTGGAGTGTTAGGGATAACCCCCCATATGGAAGCCTCTCACATTCATTCAATACACTAACTGATCCCACCGAGAGATCTTAATTTCATATTCAATCCGACCACTTTAAATCACATGATATTCCTCTTGGATCAATAATGTACCTCATAAACCACTTTGATTCATCAAACATAAACTTTCATAGTCATTCAAGTGCATTCTTACTATATTGTCTCATACCAAACCCATACACCATCATACAACATCAACCATGTCATAAAAACAGCTCATACATTACATACTTTCACAAAACCATCACTTATTAACACAAATTTCTTTAGGACTTTTAATTATCAATACTTAAGTAATTCAATCAGCTTGGAGACCCTCACCAATGGCTCCGGAAGGGTCAAAACCCCCCAGAACGACCTAAAGAACGTCCAAAACGGACATCCGGAACCCCACAAACTATCAAAAACAAACACAACAGCAGAAAAGGGCGCCCAAGCGTGGCATCTGCAGATTTTTCTGCATAATTGAGCAACTCTAACTCCCTTTTACCAATTCTAATCATTTTGGTGAACTTCTACCACTCATAAATCAACTTTCATGCTAAATTAAACTTACCTAAACAATTTTAATCCTTTCTAACATTATTATAAAGTGTTTATGCATTGATTTAGGTTCAACAACTTCAATTTTATCAACCTAGAGGTCTAAATTCAATTCTACAACTTGGAGTTGGTTTTTAACCATTTAAACATGCCTACTAAGTCACACATGACCTACCTAAGTTACCTAAACTGACTAGGATCACCAAGAATGCCTAACTCTAAACTTGACCACCACACTTCCTTTCTAACTCTAAAATACCAATTTTTCCCAACTTAGAGACCCAAAACCCGATCTTACCTCTTTGCACTAATTTTGACCAATTTAGTGACTCAAACAAGTCACAATACAGTGGATAAAACTGTCCCAACAGTCCAATAACGCTGCAGACCTCATTTGCTCAAAACCACTACCTCACTTCCTCTAAAATGGCCTAAAATTGACCCTAAAGACACTTGATTTCCTTTCTAACAGCACTACCACAAAATTTTCATGCCAAAACAGTTCCAACATACACAATTCCATCATTCTAAGTCATTCCAAACAGTTTATAGCCATCAATCACCAAATTCACATAACACACACTTCCATAGATGCATTTCAAGTTTAACTAGAACCAAGTTCATGCTTCCACAACATACCACTACAAATTTTATCATGCATTCACTCCACACAGTAAAATCAAGAGTATAACTAGCTCCCCTTACCTCTAGTGTAGACAACCAAGCTCAAGTAGGAACCCTAGACCACTTGCTTGCACTTCCAAAATGTTAGAATCACCTATAAATCATCAATTGATGATGGAAAACGAATCTTAGAACCAAATAGAAGCTAGATTATGGAAGAAAACGAAATGGGTTGCATGTAAAAAGTTCAATCGCATGCTTACAACCCTAGGGCACACGAGAAAGGGGGTTTTCTTACCGGTTGGAGAAAACGGAAAATCAATGGGTAGAAACGTAGCTCTTGGAGTCCGGGTAGCTTTAATTTGGGAAACAAATGGTTAGATTTTAGAGTTGGAATAGAGAGAGTGGCAAGGCAAGGAAGAAAAGAGAGAGTGCTTGAAAGAAAAGGGAGAACGTTCTTCTGAAGCACAATTTAGATGTGGGTTCTTTTTTTTTTTAGGAGATTAAGTATTTTTACTTTACTAATTTTGCCCAACCTATCCTATGCTGCCTGTACACACTTTTTGGTTATATTTTATAAGGCTTTACAGTTAGAGTTAGTTTAAAAATAATCAAAAAAATTCTTCTAATTTCAAAAAAAAAATTCTTTCAATTTTAGAAATAAATTAAAAAATTTCTTCCAACTTTAAAAATAAAGAAGAATTTTCTTAATAATTTTAAAAATAATAAAGAACTTTTCTTTTGATTTAAAAAATGATGAAGAATTGTCTTTTTAATTTTAAAAATAATGAAAAAAAAAATTTTAATTCTAAAAATAATGAAAAAAAATCACCTAATTTTAAATATAATAAAGAATTTAACCTTCAAAAATACAATTAAATTGAATTAAATATAAGATACTTACATTAACTTGACATGTGACATTAACTCTATAACACAACGTTAACTTTATACTTGAACAATTTTTTTAAATAAAAAAAATAAATATAATTAATAAAAACTAAAATAAAAATAACAAAAATTTAAAAACTACACGAACTAAGGGTTTGGTGAGTGATATTACATTTTTTGAGATGGGTCCCTCAGGAGTAACTTTTTCACATGCACCAAATCTGAACCCTTGAATTTTACATTGTATATGAGGGTGATTACATTTAAGCTTAAAATATGTGTATTTTTACTTTTTATATACTTAAAAAACTTCGTTATAATTTTGATATTATTTTTTCTCAATTTGATTATATTTTGTTCGGTGTTTAATAAACTTTTATTTATTATTATTTTTTTAGTAATTTAATATTTTTTATAATAATATTTAAATCATTAACAGAAGAACTATTTCTATTACAGTTTGTAATTTTTTAAAACTTTTTAAAACATTTTCTTAATTTAAAAGAATTATTCACGTATCACATCAAACATTATGTCATGTAATAATAAATATGTTAAAAGGAATTGGACTTTAAAAAAGGATGATATTCTTCACATTGATAATTTCATTACCACTCATGAGTATGTTACTTACATGGTACAAATCTTCATTTATTTTCATATTATAATATATGTATTTTAAAATTCATGTACCTTCATATGTTCTTACAAGCACAAGAGATAGAACAAGTTATTCACATTGATAATGTGTTTCAACAAACTAACCTTCAAAAGGGATGTGACAAGTTTGTTGATAAGAGGTCTCGAAGGTAATTGATGTAAGCAAATTTACAAACTTCAAATTTCTACTATTTTGTTTCTTTTAAATTTACTCTTTTACTAATACTTTACATATTCTTTAACAGGAAGAATTTTCAACTAGACTATCATAGGTAAAATCAGCGTAAGGGTCATGTCCTGATGCATCTGACACAAATACTAATGATGATAATGTCGTGTTGACATCTACGGTAAAAAAATAAAGGAAAACTATATGGGAAAACAACTTGTTGCCAATTACACTCTTATAAGAGGTATATTGAACCACCAACCATCTACATCTAGCAAGGCTGACGAGGTTGTTGTTCAGCTTACCCAACAACTACAAGTTAGTGACTAGGCTTATGATGATCTAGTACAACAATTTGTGAATCTCCAAAATTCGGTCTTTGCCTCCAAAAGCATAAACTATGGTGCAATAGCCTCAGTTCACCCCAACATCGTCCCAACAATTATGCTCTCTAGTCCAACTACCTCAACAACAAAAACAAAATGATAAAGAACAAGAAAATGATTCAGATGATTATGTTTATTATTAGAACTTTTGTTAGTATATAAACATTTACTTTAAAACTTCTATTTTTATATTAATGACACTATAAACATGTTTTTAATATTATGGATTTGATTGTCAATGAATTGTCTAGATTGTCTGGTTTATCTGCGTAGTTTTATGTCCAGATTCATTGTGATAGAGAAACAAAAATTATCCACTTGAATTTGTCAACCAATTTACCGACGAACTTTACTATCGGATAATTCGTCAGTAATGTCCCATATTGGGTCTCGTTATTACTGACAGTTAATATTCATTGGTAAAGTTTTTTGATAACATTATTACAAATAAATTTTTATCTGTCAAAAATCTATTAGAAAACATACATTATCGACAAATTATTGTTGTTACCGTGAATACTGTTGGTTGGTAAATTAAGTTATTTTCGTAGTATTCTAGATATAGGGCCACTTAAATATTTCTTAGAGCTTTTAATTACTCACTTACAAAATTGTATTCGCATCTAACAAAGGAAATATCATTGAATTTTAGGTTAATTATGGAGTTCTAAGTAATAAGTCTTTCTCAACATTTAGTAAAAGAAACGTAAAACTTTTTATTTTTCATAATGCTTATGCTGTAACATCCCAAAAATATAGCTATAAACTATATTCAAGAGTACTTACATTTATAATAAAATAGAATAGTTTACAAGGAGAATAAAGTTAACTTACAGTTATCCTAAAATAACCATAAATTAAACCTTTACAGAAAACGATACAAGTACACATTATAAGAACCTATCGATCAGTCATAACAGAAGGATTTCGACCGAACAGTCTTACACTAATACAAAAGAACAACAAGACTGAACGGTCTTGCTCTTAAACTACCTTCAGCTTCTTCCAACACTTGCTCCAAAGAGTCACTAGCACCTTATACTCACGCCCACAGGATGATCATTGCAAAGACAAGGACGACCGAACGGACCATATGACAAGACAGGAAAATAAGGGTAAGCTTGTGTAACTTAATTAACTAGGTAAACAGATAACTCACATAAATATGATATAAATCAATAAGTCCATCATGCAACAATCAATCATACATTTCCAACCATAATCATATAATAATGCATGCAATGACTGTTCACTTTCCCCTAACTATCTAGACTGTATGAATTATGTAGCTACGATGTTCTTGCACTCGTGGAAAGGTAATCTGGAAAATTATCAGAATTACCATAGTTGGAAACCCAAGCCGCCACACGAGGTTAGCCCTTCATCCCTCACTGTAGCTGGAAACCCAAGTCTACACATGAGTTTAGTCCGATAGCTGGAACCCCAAGCCATACGCAACCAGGCCTCCTGCTATTCTCACCACATGCGCCATCATTCTCTACTTGAGACTCGGTGACCATTAGAATGTCAGGACGACAACTTAGTCTGACCATATTCATACTTTACAATTCCATAACAAATCTAGAGATATTCCTCCCTGGAATACTCGTTCATATCCATACTATTTCATTTATATCACATTTTAGATAGCATCATACTTCATCATCAATAAATTAGAACTATAATCATTCCTTGTTCTTCACATCTTTTAATAAATATCACATGTCTCAGTAAAACAATACCCCACCTTTGATTAAGATCGAACATGAAGGATCAATCCTAACCTTTGAACAATACCGAGCGGAAGAGTACTCCCAATATGAGAACATGACCGAACAATCATGTAGAGAATAAGACTCAAGCAGGAGTCTAATACTCGGACTTATATGAATCAATAATGATTCAGGACGAACAATATTGGCTTAGATCGAACACTATTAACTTAGTACAAATATGATATTGAGCACAAGTATAAGAACGAGCGCTCATAAGAGACCATACAACTCAATAATGATCGCTAACACCAACATAAATATTAGTACAAAATCGAGCACTATATTGAACGAGCACTGGTCCAAGACCAAGCACTTACCAAGAACGAGCGCTAGTACAAGACTGAGCACTACCAAGACAATACATAATTGAGCGCTATCACTAGCATAATGGCAAGTACAAGACCGAGCGCTATCACTAGCCTAATGGCTAGTACAAAATCGAGTGTTATCACTAGCCTAACGGCTAGTACAAGACCGAGCACTATCACTAGCATAATGGCTAGTACAAGATCGAGCGTTATCACTAGCCTAACGGCTAGTACAAGACCGAGCACTCTTCATAGGTCCGAGTGTCAGTATAAACCGAGCACTCTTCATAGGTTAGAGTGTCAGTATAGACCGAGCACTCTTTAAGAAACCGAGTATTAGTCTAAGACCGAACACTCTTTAAGAAACCGGACAATCATGAACTAAAGAGTCTCTAAAGAGACTGACTTAGTTATGACCGAGAGCAGAACAAGGCTGAACGGTCAACACTAACTATTTCAGCATTCTGCATAATTCTGCAGAACTTCTGCAGAATTACGAAAAACACTCAATATGACCATTTCTAAACACTTTGGCTAACTTCAAATCCTCACAACTTGAATCGTATATCACTACACACCTAATAGGATTTACTTAAACTTGAATAACACTAATCTAAAGAGTTCATAACAGACTTCTCCTTAAAATACACAGAAATAAGAACCCAAGAACCCAAAATCAGATTTCTCACTTCCCATACCCTACCGAAGAACTTCAAGACTCTAAGCAGTCTAACTAAACATGCTTAGACACAATTCATTACCAAATTTCATTTTTAGCTTCAACTTCTCAATTCCTCTCATTCACTTTCTCCAACCAATCACAAACCGAACACTATTTCAGCAGAAATCAAACAGTTCACAGGATCTCGATCATACATACAAATCAACAATCCAATCATTCAATCATACATGCATACATTTAAACAACCAATTCCAATACAGAAAACATTAATTAAATTACTAACTTCCCTTACCTCTTGACCAGACCGAACCATGATTGTTCTTTTCCAAACTTTGCTTCCTTCCCAGGATAAATACCAAGAACACCTATATTTCACATATTGGTGAAGAAATACCAACCCACATTACCAAAAAAGTGATCAGAACTAAGAAGAAGAAGCTGATGAATACATGCAACCAGGAACTTGGTTTGCATGTGCCAAGAAATAGAATTTCCACGAAGAGGATGAACTTACTTGACTCTAAACTTGATTTTGATCGGTGGAAAAGAAGCTCTCGAGCTCCAAAGTTGCTTAACTGTGGCTGGTTGAAGAAAGAATGAAATGGGATGAAAATTTTCTAGAGAGAAAGAGGAGAAAAGGTAGAAGCTTGAGTTTTAGAGAGATGTAGATTTATGAGAAAATGAGATGGGTTGTGGTTTGGAAAATTCTATAAAATGTTCAAACTCTTTTAGTTGAGACATTTGTCCCTCTCTTCTAGGTGTCATTTTCAAGGTTTTACATCTGCCCATGTTGTTGATTGTTATAAAAGACTTATTGGAGCTTTATCTCACTAACACATGTCTTAATATATTTTTTTTGTACAATTCGTGAATCAATTTTTGTAGAATCTCACCATTCATCACCACTTGCTCAACAAATTCTTAGATAAATGAAAGCTACTCCCTGCACAAGGATATTCTTCCCATTTAATTCCACTATTCAAATTGAAAGGTTCAACTATTCAAATTAAAAGGTTCAAACTATTCAAATCCGACCTCATGTCTTAATAGTTCGCATTATACCACTAGATATTGCATCTTTCTTGGATATTCTCTTATCTCCAAGAAGTTCATTTTCAAGAAAGTCCATCTCCTAAAAGTCCAAGAAATTATATACCATTTATCGTTTTCTTTTGAAGTTTAATATTGTGCCTTGACCACCTTGTGTCCCAAAATCACAAATAGATAAAATATACAAATTAATATTTATTTTATATTTATAATAAAGTTTCACATACAATCTACTAAAGACACTAAAAAAGAAGAAAAATAGCTTGAGCGAAAATTGTGAGCAAAAATTCCTATGCTTGAGTGAAAGTAGGATTGAAAGCAATGTTGGTTTTTAATTGAGCATCCTTCCTTGGATTGAAAATGCTTCAATTAAGCAGAAATTACAGAAAATTAACTTCATGCAACATATCCAAATTTGTTTTCAACGTTTACCCAAAATTCATTTAACAAATACAACTTTGAAAATAATTAGTACAATCACAATTTGTTCAAATATCATCAATGTTCCTTTTAAATTTAACACTAATCATTCAACTCAATACACACATCCACATCAAAATCACAAAAAAAAAAAAAACATTGAAAAGCCATAGGAAATAACTCTAGTAATTTAAACCGTATTCAAAACTCATTTTAAGATACTATATACATGGATAATCTAGTCATTATATAATCTTCTCAATTAGAGTATAATTTAAATTTTTCTAAAACAATCATCTATTAACCAAAATTCAAATAATACTCAATTTCATACATCTAATTTGTTTTCAAATAAAACTAGTGCCCTCAAAATTGGTTGAAACCCGTGAGCTAATCTGGCTCACCACGAGTTTGAGTCGGATTGGGTTGAAAAAAATGCAAAATTTTTTATGCGAACCAATTTTGACCCGGCTCATTAAGAACCCGACTCACATGGGTTCAACCCTTGGTGGGTCAGATTGACTCACCTATTCACCTATTTTTTTAATTAAATTAAATTATTTATTCAAATCCTATTTTTTTTTATTGAAATCAAATTAATTATTCAAAATGCACAACCTTTACTTAGCAACAAAGCCTTGTGTCTTTCCCAATGTTCCCCTCTACAAATAAAATCCTATAGCAACAAAGCCTTGTGTCTTTCCCAATGTTCCCCTCTACAAATAAAATCCTAAGATTATAAATTGAATAATATTATAGATGGAGATAAAAAAGAAGATACTTTAACTAATCCTACAAAAAAACTATAAGATAAAGAATAGTCAAGATAAACTAAAACTTATTTAGTTTAAGACTTTGATCAATTTAAAATAATCACTAAGTCCCTAATTAGTATAAGATGTGATTATGTTATAGAAAATATGAAAATCGGGAAAAAGAAATTAAAAGAAAGATAAAAAGAAACATTTTTTAAGTGAGATATGAGAACATGATAAATAAATGATGCAATTTAAAAAAATTATTATTATAATAGAAAATATGATAAATTATAACAAAATTGTATATTTCAAAATTAATTATTGAACTCTATATATTAGTATAAAAATTATAAAGCTTAAATATATTATTATTCTTAAAATATAGTTAATTTTCAGTTGGTAAGTTATTTTTCTTAATTTTAGATCACTATAATTTTTTTAATTCATATATTATTTTCTTAGAATGTTTTTAATGTGTATTTTTTCTTACTTTCATTTTGAATTACAACCTTTGAAAAATATTTCAAAGAAATAAAAAAAGAACAAATGTTTTGCATGATACAAAACAAATAAACAACAAATATTTTATACGAATTAAAGTAAAATAGAAAAAAACAAAACCATTTATTTTTTAATAGAATCCAAAATCACACCAACATATTTTGAAAACCAAAATAAAATACAACTAAATGTTAAAAAGTATAAATTTCCAACACTATTTTCTTCTTAATCCTCATGTTTTACCAAGAACTCTGCATTTTGCCCTCCCGTAACATTGCAGTGTTATCGCAGTTGCGATGGCTTCACAAGGATGCAAGCGATGCCCTCAGCACACTACCCATCTTCAGCCGCAGCAGCACTGCCTCCACTGCCCCCTCCGCCGTCACTGCCACCACTGCCCTCTCCACAATCCCCATTTTCACGCTTTCAACTTACTCAAACCTCAATTTCAACCATGTTTCGCTCCCTTTCAGAAAACGCATCCCAATTTTGAGCCTCTGCATAATCATCATCATCAACAACAACAACAACAACAACAGCCCATTTCTTCTGATTCTCCGTAAGTTCTTCTATTCTTAGCTTTCTCCGTATACTTGGCCACTCTTTGATGGAAGTTCGGGGGAGCGGAAGGGGTTGTTCTTAAGTAAATTGGAGAAGAAATTTGGAACCTTTGCGTTCATTTATTTCTTGTTTTAATCTTTCTTTAAATTAGAAAATGTATTTGTTTTAAATATTTGTACGGGAAATAATGAAAACAAACAACAAAATAGTTATGTTCAGTGTTTCCTGTGTAAATCTTTGAAAACAAGAAATGGAGTGAAAGTACTGGCATCTTTATAATCAAAAGGTGAAAACAGAAAATAAAACCGCCGCGGAACATCCGTTGGAGATTGTGAAAATTGGAGGAGCTTGATGAGTTTTGAAATTGAAGAATGTAATTTTCTTTTAATATTTTAGATTAGATCAATGACTTGTGCAATTTTTATGAGGGTACAGGAAGGGTTGTGATGTGGTTGTAGTTGCATGGAAATTACTGAAATTTGGGGTATATAGGGACTGCAATTGCGGCCTTAATGTGGTTGCAGAGAGCTTGGAAACACATTGTTGTGGTTGTGGATTGTTTTTGAAAATCATGGTTATGAAAGCCTTGAGATGATGAAGCTATAATTGGTGAACAAAGTTTTTAAGATTGAAAGCGAGGTTGAAGGAGTGCTTCATCATGGTTTGTGTTTTTGTGGACAGCACAAATCGGATAACATGCCGAGTTAAGATGTGCAGTCCGCAGACAATTATGTTTTGAGTGAAAAAAATATTGTTTCAATAGAGCTCATTGATCAAAAAGTAGAGGGTTGAAGTTCTAGAAATGCAGAAAATTTACAGGATTAATTAGTAATACTATGGAATGGACAATGACTGATTGTGCATAAGTCTTTTGACTAGCCCTGGTGCCCAATCTATTTGTTTGTACTGAGGCGAGATGAAAATTATGCTTCCTACAATTTGATAAAATCTTCGGAAGAACCATGCCACAAAAGGTAGTTTTTGTAGTTGGAGAGTCTATGGGTCATATAAAACTGACACCAGAATCACATATTTCCAACGTGAGAATCAAGTCTCATACCTTGCATCTAGATTCTAATAGATTTCCAGAATAAAATAAAGGAACAACAATAGTTTGAATTATTATGGAAGAAACTCCTCTGCGTTGAATTACTGACAAATCTGTGAACGGTTATGTAAATCAATTCCGTAATTGAGCTATGTCTCTCCAATGAGAATTTTCCCTTGAGATCTCAAATGAACTATATATCACCATTCTGTTAAAAGTACGAGTTTATTCTTGATATATAACTACCATGATTAGTTTGCATATTCCATTATTCTTTCTTGCCCTGAAAGAGCACAACAACAATAACTGACACTGTCTCTTGTTAATTTTTATTAGATTGTAGTTGTTATGCTGTCATGATTAACCTGAGAAATATAACTGTACATTTTTGTTTCTGCACTGTTTGATTTGTCGTTGCATCTGTTTTCTTGTTATAGACTTTTTATAGATAGGAAACAATGAAACACATTGAATCCTAGGTTTTGAGTATGACTACTTCAAGTATTCTATTTATCCTTTTTTTTTTATCAAGGTCGGGTAATCGATTTGATACTTTTGATTGTATCCAGGATTCCACAAGAGCTGGAGCATATAGATCATGATGGTGAGGAAGAGGATGATGATCCAGTTTTTGTTCTAACTGATGAATGGAGGGAATTCTTTGCAAAATCTGAAGCTAGGAGAAAATTGGGTAGCTAATCTATCCTTGCTCTTTCTCCTAAATGTATATGCATTTGAAATGTAGTTTATGTCGGCTAATGTGTCTAAGTGTCTGTTCTTTTCTCAACTGAACTTGCTATTTAATGGTATCGTTGGGTGAGAGGAAAGAAATGGAGGAAAAGAAAGTAAGTGAAGAAGAAAAGGAGGGAAGAGATATAGGTGAAAAATATAATGAAAATAAAGGTTGTTTGATGGAACAGACAGAAGGTAAATAATATGAAGATTAATAGTTTGAGATTGTTTAATTAATTATTAGTATTGTTTTATTCATTTATTTATTGTTACTATGATTAGAAAAGCCAAAGGTATATTTACAAACTTCTATAATCAATTATGGGTGTCCATAAAGATTATGACAGTATAAAAAAAATGTTGTGGTTTGTATTTTAAGCAGCATAATTCTTTATATTCTGGTGGATGATAACTTTTCATGTTTTTCTTTGATATATTGTGCAGGAAAGGAAAAGCCTTGTAGATCCCACCATTTTTTTTAAATCTTTCTTTACCTTTTACTCTCTCAAATAACCATTTTCCACTCTTTTGCTTCCTCTCCCTCTCTCTTTCACCAAACTGACCCCGAGAGTTGAGCATGTCAAATTCGTTTGATTCTTTGGATTCAATTTTATTTTTTCCAATTGAAATTTCCCTCAATGTCGAAGATCAAGTCGGGTCTACATAATTAGTGTGATAAAACCCAGTATAATTAAGCCCGATAAGACGATTAGAACAAAATAACTTATCAGAACCTTGATGTTGGGATATGACCACACATCATAGAGCCAATATATAAAGAAGTGTACCACACATTATAGGATTTAGGCATGCATAATATCCAAGTTTCTATCATGGTAACCTTCTTAAGAGTTGACATCTTGACTATTTCAACCCCACAACACTTTGTTTGATGACACTTCACTGAATATTTTTGTTGGTCGGAACCTACTATTGGTCAAAATCTTCCATAGGTAACTCTCACTAACCCTTTGTTCACTTGAATGGATTTGAAGGAGAGTGATTGAGTGAATTTGAGAGGATTTGAGATAAATTTTGTTGTTGTTTATTTGAGTGAATTTGGAGGTAATGAGAGTGAATTTGGAAGCAACGTTTGTGAGAATTAGTGTAGGATTTGATTGATGTGACAGATTAAAAAAATTTACTTCCAAATCCACTCTCACCTACCTCCAAATCCACTCAAATAAACAACAAAAAAATTTATCTTCAAATCCTCTCAAATCCATTCAATCATTCTCCCCCAAATCCATTCAAGTGAAAGCCTAAGAGAGACTGAATTGATAAGGCACCCAAGTACTTGTTAGGAATTCAAGTGTGAGTATAAGTCTCACTATAGAAATAAGAAAGTAGAGCACTATATAAAGATGAAAGACCCATTAACCCATTGCCTTAAGGTTTTGGGTAGAGATTGTTGTCAATCCCTTATATGATTGGGTTCATATCTCATTAGTGTTTATGACACTTAAATACTTCGAATATTTCATATTACTAAAATGAGTCTTAATACCCAAGGTCCTATCATCATGCTTAGCAATTATTAATAAATTCAGTAATGGAAATAGTTTCTAAGATTTTTTTTTATGCATGTCATGCAGAGAAAAAGAAGCAGAGCAAGAAGGGAAAGAAGTAAATATGGAGAGAAATGTTTGCTAACAATACTGTTTGGTGGTGGTCAAGTGGTTGTGGAGTTGATGTAGAGAAGGAATTTTGGCTATGCAGTGCTCTTATATTTGTAGTTCAGTTCTTGCCTTGTAAGATGGTGTCACTTTCTAAATTTCATCAACTAATGTCCGACATGTAAAGAATTTGTTCGAATTTCCCAAGTATACAAGTGATTGTGTGTTTGTATAAATCATTTCAACATTCTCTAAAACTAGAAATGCTGAATTATGTTTTAGGACTTGAAATTTGTAGGCCGAATTGAGGTGATGTCAAATTTTTACTTTTATTTTTGTTAGTTTTTTATGAGGAAACTAAAATGGTATATTGCCATTCATATAGTAGGGTATTTTTTTTTTTAAGATAAAAGAATGATAAAACGAGTTGGTATGAGGTATCTGGGGTTTATCATTGGTCCGTCAATAATGGATAGACATCGACTGCTATTTGAAATGCTTTTTATTCACGCGCCCCTATAATTTTTAGTTCCACCCCCATAATTTTTAAACAATATTTTATTCTGGTTTATATGTACCGGAGATTTTCTGGAATAAACTTTCTAGATTTTTTGAAACATGATTTTCAGAACAGATTTTTCAAAACAAATTTTGAAATAGAAACGAAATTTCTGAAACAAGTTTTTCTAAACACTTGAGCTTTCTTGAATAAAATTTAAAATCTTCCAAAACAGGATTTCAAGAACGCATAAAATGCATTTCAAAATGAATTTTATGGAACAAGTTTGTTTTGTTTTTCTTTTGCTCAGCATTCTCTTCTTCCCAGCAGTGGTAATGGTGCAGCAACAGTGGCGTTGGTGTAGTAAGGATGTTTTGTAAGAGGGTGCAGTTAGCAATAATGAGCTGCAGGAAGAAAACCCTTTTAAAATGAACTATAAATAGGTGTTTCATTCAATTTCCTAAAATATCCTTAATTAATAAGTTGTTTATTTATTAATTTTATGTTTGTCGACAATTTCTGTGCCAAGCATTAACTACACTCCATTTTCTCCCTATGAAACATGTAGTCCTGCCATTCACTCATGCACCCAATTTCATGTATTAAAATGAAATCCTACACTCCATTTAAATTGCAGTTGTGATAATCTCTTATCTTCCTTGATATTTTTAAATTTATGTATAAAATTGTATGAGTTTATGTAGTTATATAACTTTTAATTGTTATAAATTAATTTGTATAAATTTATTAAAATTAATAAAACTATTTTAGAATAAAAAAAAACTTAACCTGTATTTATCGGATATGAAAATCTGATTCTACTTATATGTGGACATCGGATGTTTTAATTTTTGGGTGTCCACATTCTATTCATGTGATATTGTGAAACCCTAAATAATTAGTAGTAGTAATTCCCTGTCATCATAATTAATCCACACCACAATCAACGCTTATTCTCATTAAAAACCCACTTTCAAAAGCTGATAAATCCCTCTGCAGTGCACTGAAACCAAGCCCCCATAATTCTCTGAAACCGCTCCACGTCACACGCACTCAGTGCATTAAAAACGCACCAATCCTTGCATGCAAGCACGCCACGTGTTGCGGAAGAAGCTTCCTGATCAGAGGTTGGTGTGCAGGTGTCGGCTTGAGACACGTTCGTTCAAACGAACAAGAAATTAACAAAACTCTAAATTTTAGAAAAAAAAACCCTTTCACCTGCACTCACTCATCTTCTTCCTCCGAATTCACCCTTTCATCTCCTCCAACTTCTCTCTAGGAACTCCCAAGCTTCTCTCTTCTGTAACTTACCAAAGCTTACTCCTAATCCATTTCAGATACTGCAGAAACGTTCCCTGCACCGTGAGCAGCGTTCTGAACCGAACAGAACCAAGATCTGGACTGGTAAGCTCTCGAACCCTAGAAACCCTTTTCTAAGTTGCATGCAGACCTTAATACAGCTGCATGTTAGAATATACTCTAAGTTTCTTACGTTCTTCCTGGATAGAGTTAGTGAAACGCTTGAGAAAGCACGTTGCGGGTAGGAAATTTTATTTGGGCAAGTTAACAAGTGTTTGCATAGGGAGTTCACTGCTAGACCAGGTAAGGGAAGCTTATAATTTTTAATTGATACTTGTATGTTGTGTAAACTGAATTGCATGTGATAGAAGCATGATATTTGAGCTGTATGGAGGACCACTGTTATGGATTGTGATTCTGATTTTGATTTATCTGTCATGAACGAGCACTGTTGACTGTATTATATATGTTTGGGTGGTTTGAAACTGCATGTTGGTTTGATTCGTATGAGTGATGGATGAATATGTTAATGTATGAGTTCTTAATAGGTTGATTGTTGAATGGGAATTAATCTGGAAGTAGAATTTATAAAGTTTAAAGATTTGAAAATTGTTTGAAGTATAAAGTATATTCTGAGATGTTGAAATCTGGAAATTTGTTAAGTTTGAGAAGTCTGAAAACCCAAATTATCCCCTTGATAATTGACGCTCGTCACTGTACGGTCTTAGACCGTTCGGTTTTTTTTTTCTCTTTAAAACAACTTAGAATGGAATTCCTTCATTTGGAAAGAATTCTGCTCGAGAGCGAGCGTCTCCAGTTGATGGTCTGAGCGTTCGTCCAGCTCAGCAGTATTTAAATATTTAAAACTTTATGAATAAGTAACGCTCGGTCTTATACCGAAGCGTTCGTCCTAAATAGCGTTCGTCCTTATGGTGAACGTTCGTCTTTGATAGCGTTCGTCCTTATGGTGAACGTTCGTCTTTGATAGCGTTCGTCCTTATGTTGAACGTTCGTCTTTGATAGTGTTCGTCCTTATGGTGAACGTTCGTCTTTGATAGCGTTCGTCCTTATGTCGAGCGTTCGTCCTTCATAGCGTTCGGCCTTATGTCGAGCGTTCGTCCTTCATAGCGTTCGGCCTTATGTCGAGCGTCCGTTCTTAATAAGCGCTCGTTCTTATCACGAGCGTCCGTTCTAAATCTCGCTAGGTCTCATACCTCGCGTTCGTACTAATTGAGTATTCAATTGATGAAATAGCGTTCGTTCAAAGTATTCAAATATTCATTTCTTTACGTTCGTTCCATTCCTGGAATTGGTTTTTCATATGTAAATATCTTGAAAGATAATTCTAAGTGTGCTTGACCCTCCTTTGTACATTAAATCTGGTTCAAGTTTCTATCATGATTATTTTCTAAGTACCAGTACGCTTTAAGTCGAGCCAGTTCATTTAACTGGATCAACAGAAATTACGTTCGTTCTAAGTATTTTTCCTGCGTATCCAGTGAAGTCATTTGGACGTTCGTCCTGATTATTCAGTGGACTGAACGTTCGTTCTTTTATTCTCTTAAAGTTAAAGATGAATTTGATGTTACATTATCATGAATTACGGTGTGAAGACTATATGAATTGAATCTGTGATTATGGATATTGGACGAGCGTTCCATGGAGGAACGTCTCATGTATGTTGAACATTGAATTGGTAAAGTATGACCGTGGATAGCTAATGCTGGCTTGGTCCATCCTGATATTCCGTGATGCTCATCTTCACGTAGAAGGGGGTAGTCATGTGTGGGAATGGCAGGAGGTCATTCGTATCCCTCACTTAGCAGGGGCGAAGGATTAACCTCGAGTGGCAGCTGTTGAGGGTATCCCAGCTACTACATCACTCGGGTGCAAGGACGCCTGTAGCTACATGGTTCATACAGTCCGGACGGTCGTCTTTTATACTTATAAATTTCTATGATATATTATGTTAAATTGTATGTGGTGCGTTTGCATGTGAAATGTTGAATGTGAATGTTGAACGTATGAATTAAATATTATAAGCTTACCCTTGCAATTTTCTTTGTGTTGTCTACTGTCCATGTATCTCCGTCTTGTCAAATGCAATGATCATCCGTTGTGGATGTGAGCAGATGGTGGTACGTCCGTTGAAGAAATGCTGGAAGAAGGAAATTTGGAAGATGCAAATCTTGTGGAAGTGGAAGTAAAGACCGAGCCTGAACACGCTCGTTAAATTAGGACTGAAGTTGTTAGCTTCGATTGAACGTTCGGCCAAGTGTTTTTGTATAGCCGTTCGTCCTAGTTATTGTTTTGCTTCTGTTTAGCGTACGTTAGTATATATTTGAAGCATTCGTTTTAGTTTCCCTTGTAAGCGTTTATGCGCGCTTCCCTTGTACTGGTGTCGTTCGGCTTTTAAATCTGAGTTAATGCAAAGACTGCACTGTTTATATTATTAATTGTAATTAATTCTCAATTATGGTAATTACTATATTTTGGGATGTTACATTAGTGGTATCAGAGCAGTTTTGTTCTTTTAAGGAACACTGTAGGTTATGAGTGCACTACGTTTTTGCTGTGTGCTTATTATGTGTTAATGAGTTATTGTTTTAACTCTCGAACTTTACTAACGCTCGTTTTTCTCTAATCCAGAGAACTAATGGCGCCTAGACTTCCTCCTCCTCCCCAACCGAATGAGTCCGATACGTCCAGCAACGCTAGGTTGTTGGAAACCGTAGTTGAACGACTGCATCAACAGAACACCACGTTGCTGGAGCAAAACGCCACCCTGATGCAGCAAAACCAAGCTGCTATGCAAGGTTTGGAGGCCTCGCGTGTCAATTCTGAAAACACGCAAAGGCAGTTGATGGAAATCTTGGCTGCAACTAGAGGTGCGCCTGGAGCATCTTCTTCAAACGCTGCTCAACCTGCTGCCGAGTGGAGTTTGGAGAGCTTCCTGCAGCATCACCCAGCTAAGTTCAGTGGGAAGTGCCTCCCTGATGAGGCTGATCAATGGCTGGGAGATATGGAGAGAATTTTTAACGCCAAACGCTGCCCAGATGTGAACAGGTTGGCGTACGCTGAGTATTTGTTGACTGGTGAAGCGAACTACTGGTGGACGAGCGTGAAAGCTCTCTTGACAGACGCTCAAACTCCTATTACTTGGGAAGTGTTTAGGAGTAAATTCTATGAAGAATATTTTCCTGATAGCGTCCGGTTTGCAAAAGAGGTGGAGTTTCTTCAATTGGTCCAAGGAGGGATGTCTATTTCTGAGTATACGAACAAGTTCAAACACTTGGTTCGTTTCAACACAATGGCCACAAATGAAGAATGGCAGTGCCGTAAGTTTGAAAACGGACTGCGGAGTGACTTGAAGGTTTTGATCTCCAGCTTATGTATAAGAACGTTCCCTGCCATGGTTGAGAGGGCCAAGGTTTTAGAGAAGAACATGGCAGAAGTAGAAAGGCACAAGAAACAACAGCAAGTAAATAGAGGACCTATCGTTTCCAAAGGCAATGTTACTCCAAGGAGGACCCCCTACGTTCGTCCAAATCAATCATCTAATACGAGCGGCTCTCGAGCTCTAGTTCCTGCTGGACAATCTGGTCAGGTTGGGAACGTTACGTGTTTTCAGTGTGGAGGGCCACACTACCGTTCGTCCTGTCCTCAACTGGTGGGAGTGAAGCACTGTAATCTTTGTGGGCGAAACGGACACTTAGATAATGAGTGTAACATGGGTGGAAGAGCAGTGATGAGACCACCAAACGCTGGCAGGAATCAGCCTAGAGGAGGACGAGCCCAAGCAGCTGGACGTGTGTATGCTATTACTGGTGCAGAGGCAGCTAACTCAGGTACGCTTATCACCTGCACTTTCTTGCGGTATGAAACGCCTTGATGTACGTTGTTTAGTTATTGTGATAAGGGAGCAGTTTGGTCTGATAGTGTATACACCAACAATTGGATTAATTTTAATATCCGACAGTGAGATAGACGCTTATTATGATACTAGGGAGGATGTAATTTTCTAGAGTTGACTAACTTAGGAGAATACCTCCCGAGAACGGGGTGTTGGCATTCGTTTCTTTTAAGATTAGACCATTCGGTAGAACAAATCGAAAGAGAGTAACGAGCAGACTTTGAATTACGAATGGACGGTGTGTTGAAAATTCAGCTAAAAGATCTTTGTCCTTTATAGTGAATTGGGAGATGGATTTTTTTGCAAGGTCATCACGATCAACTTAGTAGATGGGTTTATGAGCAGGAGTAGCTAGGTTTACGTGTTGTAAGGTAACATGTCAAAATGTAAAGGTGGAACTTTGGAGATCACACGACAACAGGATAGGGTTACTTAGAACTTAAGTCAATTACCTTTATAGATCGGTCATAAGGTAGAGGTACTATTAGAATTACTGAGGATAGACTGACCAAGAAATTTTGCTTTATGATCATCGGTTTGAGAACTAACCATAATGATGGGTTTAACTCCACATGTAAGTAGGAAGATTGATTTCTTAGAATCCAAACTGGTAGCAATTCTGATAGACATTTTCAATTCATCTCTAGGTTCCGTGCAATCGTTGAAGAGTAAATTTAGCATCCGGTTGAAGACTTACTCAGTTATCATTCTGAAGGAATGGCTCGACGAGTAGATCGATTCTGACGTTCGCATACTTGTATGAACGTCTGTTTTGAATCAATTAGGGGTCAGATGAAGTCTCGTTCTCCAAATGATCAAGAAAATCAGTTCTCTGCCTAACTCTGATACATTTGATACTCTCTTTCAATCACTCGACCTATACTCCATTCTTCAAACAGTAACTGTCAGTTGGAATAAAACTTTTAAATTATTTTTCATTTTGTTTCTGGTGATTAATCATTTGATCTTTTGTGGCCAAACATTTTTAGCGTTTGGCTATGAACGTCCTTTGACTGCTCGGTTTCGTTCGTTCTTTAACGTTCGGCACTTATGCCCTTTACTTGAATTTGCTATTTATATATATATACTGTCTTAGTTTTCGATAATCAATTTATCCTGGGATATTCAGATTAATCTTTTATGTTTCCTCTCATCTGTTGCTTCTGTGTATCCCTTTCACACTCTAATCCAATAGTAAAATACTTCAATATTAATTCTTTTTCTATACTTGTTTCTCATTTCAGAGATTCCTTGTAATTTATTACCTTCCCATAAACATTTAGTCCTTACCCAAACATAACCGATCGTTATAGTTGAAACCAGTCAACATTTAAGAATTGCTAAAGACATGAGTGTGGGACGAAGTCGCTTGTCCCAGGAAGCTGCTGCCGAAGGTACTTGGATTGTAGACGCATTGGAACGATAGCTTATGAAGATACCATTGCCTTCTCAATTAATTAATCATCGTTTAGTTTTCACGCATCACTACGCTAGAAGTATATTGGAGACTCGTCTGATGTACTAGAGCTAGAAGATGTTCTTATTTAGGGATACCAAATTACTTCCAGTCCAGCATTGGAATGACTCCCTTCGAAACTCTGTACGGGCGTAAGTGCCGCACACCACTTTGTTGGTTCCAGGAAGGAGAGAATGTGCTAACTGGATGAGCTCAAGAGATCATGTATTTTCTTAGACTCAACCTGATCACTGAAGTAGGCCAAACCGTTCGTCCAAAGAAGCTGTCTCCCAAGTTCATAGGGCCGTATCAAATTCTGAAGAAGAATGGACCAGTAGCTTATGAACTTGCCTTGCCTCCTCAACTCTCAAACCTCCATCCTGTTTTCCACGTTTCCCAACTCAGAAAGTACGTAGCTAATCCTTCTCACGTGTTGGAGTTGGAGGACATCCAATTGCGCCCAGACCGAGCATTAGAATTGCAACCAGTACGTATTGAAGACGTTCGCACCAGGCTGCACAAAGGAAAGGACATTCGTTTGGTGAAGGTAGTGTGGGACGCTAGAACTGGTGATTCAACGTGGGAAGTTGAGGGTGCAATGAAGGACTTGTATCCACACTGGTTCACGGGTAAGTTCTAAATTTTCGAGGACGAAAATTTTTGTAGTTAGGGGGAATGTGAAACCCTAAATAATTAGTAGTAGTAATTCCCTGTCATCATAATTAATCCACACCACAATCAACGCTTATTCTCATTAAAAACCCACTTTCAAAAGCTGATAAATCCCTCTGCAGTGCACTGAAACCAAGCCCCCATAATTCTCTGAAACCGCTCCACGTCACACGCACTCAGTGCATTAAAAACGCACCAATCCTTGCATGCAAGCACGCCACGTGTTGCGGAAGAAGCTTCCTGATCAGAGGTTGGTGTGCAGGTGTCGGCTTGAGACACGTTCGTTCAAACGAACAAGAAATTAACAAAACTCTAAATTTTAGAAAAAAAAACCCTTTCACCTGCACTCACTCATCTTCTTCCTCCGAATTCACCCTTTCATCTCCTCCAACTTCTCTCTAGGAACTCCCAAGCTTCTCTCTTCTGTAACTTACCAAAGCTTACTCCTAATCCATTTCAGATACTGCAGAAACGTTCCCTGCACCGTGAGCAGCGTTCTGAACCGAACAGAACCAAGATCTGGACTGGTAAGCTCTCGAACCCTAGAAACCCTTTTCTAAGTTGCATGCAGACCTTAATACAGCTGCATGTTAGAATATACTCTAAGTTTCTTACGTTCTTCCTGGATAGAGTTAGTGAAACGCTTGAGAAAGCACGTTGCGGGTAGGAAATTTTATTTGGGCAAGTTAACAAGTGTTTGCATAGGGAGTTCACTACTAGACCAGGTAAGGGAAGCTTATAATTTTTAATTGATACTTGTATGTTGTGTAAACTGAATTGCATGTGATAGAAGCATGATATTTGAGCTGTATGGAGGACCACTGTTATGGATTGTGATTCTGATTTTGATTTATCTGTCATGAACGAGCACTGTTGACTGTATTATATATGTTTGGGTGGTTTGAAACTGCATGTTGGTTTGATTCGTATGAGTGATGGATGAATATGTTAATGTATGAGTTCTTAATAGGTTGATTGTTGAATGGGAATTAATCTGGAAGTAGAATTTATAAAGTTTAAAGATTTGAAAATTGTTTGAAGTATAAAGTATATTCTGAGATGTTGAAATCTGGAAATTTGTTAAGTTTGAGAAGTCTGAAAACCCAAATTATCCCCTTGATAATTGACGCTCGTCACTGTACGGTCTTAGACCGTTCGGTTTTTTTTTCTCTTTAAAACAACTTAGAATGGAATTCCTTCATTTGGAAAGAATTCTGCTCGAGAGCGAGCGTCTCCAGTTGATGGTCTGAGCGTTCGTCCAGCTCAGCAGTATTTAAATATTTAAAACTTTATGAATAAGTAACGCTCGGTCTTATACCGAAGCGTTCGTCCTAAATAGCGTTCGTCCTTATGGTGAACGTTCGTCTTTGATAGCGTTCGTCCTTATGGTGAACGTTCGTCTTTGATAGCGTTCGTCCTTATGTTGAACGTTCGTCTTTGATAGTGTTCGTCCTTATGGTGAACGTTCGTCTTTGATAGCGTTCGTCCTTATGTCGAGCGTTCGTCCTTCATAGCGTTCGGCCTTATGTCGAGCGTTCGTCCTTCATAGCGTTCGGCCTTATGTCGAGCGTCCGTTCTTAATAAGCGCTCGTTCTTATCACGAGCGTCCGTTCTAAATCTCGCTAGGTCTCATACCTCGCGTTCGTACTAATTGAGTATTCAATTGATGAAATAGCGTTCGTTCAAAGTATTCAAATATTCATTTCTTTACGTTCGTTCCATTCCTGGAATTGGTTTTTCATATGTAAATATCTTGAAAGATAATTCTAAGTGTGCTTGACCCTCCTTTGTACATTAAATCTGGTTCAAGTTTCTATCATGATTATTTTCTAAGTACCAGTACGCTTTAAGTCGAGCCAGTTCATTTAACTGGATCAACAGAAATTACGTTCGTTCTAAGTATTTTTCCTGCGTATCCAGTGAAGTCATTTGGACGTTCGTCCTGATTATTCAGTGGACTGAACGTTCGTTCTTTTATTCTCTTAAAGTTAAAGATGAATTTGATGTTACATTATCATGAATTACGGTGTGAAGACTATATGAATTGAATCTGTGATTATGGATATTGGACGAGCGTTCCATGGAGGAACGTCTCATGTATGTTGAACATTGAATTGGTAAAGTATGACCGTGGATAGCTAATGCTGGCTTGGTCCATCCTGATATTCCGTGATGCTCATCTTCACGTAGAAGGGGGTAGTCATGTGTGGGAATGGCAGGAGGTCATTCGTATCCCTCACTTAGCAGGGGCGAAGGATTAACCTCGAGTGGCAGCTGTTGAGGGTATCCCAGCTACTACATCACTCGGGTGCAAGGACGCCTGTAGCTACATGGTTCATACAGTCCGGACGGTCGTCTTTTATACTTATAAATTTCTATGATATATTATGTTAAATTGTATGTGGTGCGTTTGCATGTGAAATGTTGAATGTGAATGTTGAACGTATGAATTAAATATTATAAGCTTACCCTTGCAATTTTCTTTGTGTTGTCTACTGTCCATGTATCTCCGTCTTGTCAAATGCAATGATCATCCGTTGTGGATGTGAGCAGATGGTGGTACGTCCGTTGAAGAAATGCTGGAAGAAGGAAATTTGGAAGATGCAAATCTTGTGGAAGTGGAAGTAAAGACCGAGCCTGAACACGCTCGTTAAATTAGGACTGAAGTTGTTAGCTTCGATTGAACGTTCGGCCAAGTGTTTTTGTATAGCCGTTCGTCCTAGTTATTGTTTTGCTTCTGTTTAGCGTACGTTAGTATATATTTGAAGCATTCGTTTTAGTTTCCCTTGTAAGCGTTTATGCGCGCTTCCCTTGTACTGGTGTCGTTCGGCTTTTAAATCTGAGTTAATGCAAAGACTGCACTGTTTATATTATTAATTGTAATTAATTCTCAATTATGGTAATTACTATATTTTGGGATGTTACAGATATGCTATATAAAATTTAATTATATTAGTTATTTAATTATTTTATTTATTTATAATTATTTTTAAATTTATGTATTTATAATTTAGTTACAAAATTTTTAAATGTTAAAAAATAATTTGTATAAATTTATTAGGTTTAATAAAAATATTTTAGAAAAAAAAATTTTGAAATGAAGAGTCGGATATACAGATTCGAGAAGGGAGGTATCGAATATTAATATCCGATAAAGGAGGGATCGGATATGGAGATCCGATAGAGGAGGGATCAAATATGGAGATCCGATAGAGGAGAGATAAGATATGGAGATCCGATAAAGGAGGGATCGGATATGGAGATCCGACACGTTTATGTTGTGTGCTAAGTATATATCTATTGTGATAGAGGTATCTGGAAAACAAAGTAAGAACATAAGAAGAGGTGGAGAGTGAGAAACATAGCGGATGAAGGAGTGGAAATGGAGTTTGGTCCTCCTCCCAACGATCTCTGTTCAATATTCCATGCCAACTTTCACATTCCTTGTCAAGCCAATTGCTCTCACTGGTTTTTGTGGTATCAAAACTCTCTCCTTCGCTTTCTCTTTTCACCCTTCAATCTTTCATCCATCAATTTGCAACCTTTTCATTTGCATCAAATTGCATCATGCTCGTGTGACAACATGCATCAGGAACAAGTTCTTGCAAATGCCCTCTCTGTCGCCGACCCATCACTTTAATCCCCACTGAACACTCTCTCAGCCAGTGTCATGATCTTGAAGTTGCTCAGATTCTCTCCAAAATTCATACTTATAATTGTGTCTTTGGTGGCCAACCCCTCCTCCTTTTTTAGGTGCCCATCTTCTTTCTTCTTGTTTTCTTTCATCTTATGTACTATTTTGTGAAATTGATTCAGAATGGTGATTGTAGAGAGTGCAAGATCTTCCTTTTCTTGCACAGGCTGCTTCGGGAGTTCCTAAACCCTCAAAGATTCCTTCTATATGTGGTTGGAGTGTGCTTAGTGCAACCAAAGAGAGGGAAGGACAAAAAAAAGAAGAGAGAAAGTGAGATGCGAGATATTGCAAAATGTGCAGAGATACGGGTGAAGGAAAATATCTTCTGATAATAACTGACATCCTGAAGAATCTTTAACCATTTAATTTATTAAATGTTAACAAAGTATAGGTAAAATTGTCATTCTGAAAATATTTGAAAGTGTAGGATGAAATGCTTGGAGGTACAAGATGAAATACCCTATAAATATTGATCTCTCAATAAGGGGTGAACTGGATTGATGATTAGTCGCCATCAAAATGGGAAACAAATTATTTATTTTATATATTAATTTAAACAGGTAAATTTAATGAAAAATATAAAATATAACAGTTATTTACTTTAAATGTTAGTTAAATATTACTTCTCTGATACTAAAATCTGTCTTTTAAACACTGTATCCCTTTTTATTATTGGAGTCAAAGCAAATTTGTAAGAGTAGCCCACAAATTATTTTCTTCAAAACTAGTAGGAGACCCGCCTGTACCGACCTCTTTATTTTGTTTTGTGTGATAATTGGAAATATTTTTAAAATAATCTATAAACTTATTAATCAATATATTAAGACAATAATTTTTAATTATTATTATTTTTTTATGTTTCTAAAGTTGTAAAATTTTATAGTCATATTTATAAATGGATGGATTCTTAAAATACTTAAATCTATAGACAATAACTTACAAGGACGGTTATAAATCACAAATTGTCTTAGGTTTCAAGATTTTGAAATTATACATTTTTCATCTGACTCTTCCATTCATGGAGGGATAAGAGATGTATGTGATACGTACGCATGGGTTGAGTGTTTTTTTTTTTAAAAAAATTATACATTGAATATGAAAGATAGTAGAAATATTTAATGGGTGACATTTTCTAAATTAAGAAAGATAATAAGAATATTTAATGAGTGATATTTGCGTTAATCAAGAAAGATAGTAAGGACATTTCGGATAGAGCATTTGAATGTATGAAAATTCAAAAACAAAAAAAATGCAACCACTAATCTACACTTAAAATATTTGAATAAATTTTTTTATTTTTTTATTTATATCAAAAATAAAATTTATTAAATTATTCCTATTTTTAAAGTATGTTTTTTTGTATGAATAAGATATTTTTATCAACTAAAATTTGATATACTTTAAGTTAGAAAATTTAGCAAAATATATATATATATATATATATATATAATATATATATATATATATATATATATATAATATATATATATATATATATATATAATATATATATATATATATATATATATATATATATATATATAAAATAAAAGAATTATATAAAAAAACTAATATGCCTGTTTATGAGCTTATGTTCTTTCCGGACAAAAGGTTAGGTTGGAAATTATTCTAAGTAGTTTGGTGTTCAAGAAGTTAGGTATGACAATATAGAATTTCATTCATTATACTCTGTCCCTAGAAAATGGAAAGAAGATAAAAAAAGTTAGAAGAGAAAATTTTAATGATTTATTTATGAAGTTATATTTTAATTGAAAAATAATGTAAGAGTACTTTTAGTTAAGTTTATGCTTCTAAATTTTTATTTAATTAAAACGATTTAACTAATAAAATAGATACCCTATACTTCTACACCTATTTAATTTGTCAAAAATAAATATTGTTTGTCATTTCTTTTTTGTATTAACTGTTATGATTAAGACAAAAGGTCTATTCTAAAAATTTGTCCAAAAATTAAATCAGGAAACTGAAACCGTTTTATATTTCAAAGTGTCAACATAAAGAAATAGACTTTGAAGCGATGCTATGAACGTAAGATACCAAAGATTTTAGTGTCAGGCCATAAACCGAGTGACGCCAAATTCTTGGTTGTTGCAACAAATTCTTCTTTGGTTATGTTCTTACGGAACAAACAAACCCTATAAAAATTATTTTCTCTTCACAACTTCTTCATTATTTGGTATCCGTCCGCTCAGTTTCCTTATTCTATGATGGAAGGGGAGATGTTAATTATAAAAGATTTATCCACGCTCAAGTAAGTACTTGGTAAAAAATTCCAATCAAAATGTGAACTAAATGCAAAAGTAAAGTCAAACTATCATTAAAATAATATTTATAGGTGTATCTCGTTAACCATAAACCCCATTCGAATGGGCCACAATTATGGACTCATTGATAACTAACATCATGTATATTTGAGTTGTAGGCTTTGGTTAGCAGAGTCAAGGGGTATTCTGCCATATACATTACACCAGTCTCACAGTCTTTTCAGGCCTTGAAGGTATGCAGAGAGTGCAATTACTCTACCTGTATTCGAAGTATGGTGTTGGTGTCGGTATTCGATAGTCAGAATACTTGAATTTTAAAAGCAATTTTACAAAGAAAATTTGTTATCTCTGGTCATAACCCTACGGGTATAGTAGCCCCGCAGGTGTGGCACAAAAGTTCAAGCGACGATTTGGCAATGGTTGCGAGTGTTCGAGAAAAAGTGGTTACATTATGGAGGAACGAAGGGTTCAAGGGATTGATTGGGATGGGTCTGGCCCATTAGGTTTGGAAATTCAACCATCATCACCATGTTATAAATAGAAGTGGGTAGGACATACCTCATCTTACTCGAGTTGTTTGTTATGGTTTGTGCCTTCCAGAAAAGTGTATTGTTAAAGTGCAGATAATTGTCTCGTCTTTAAAAGGTATGTCGGGGTCTGATAGCAGTAGTAGTATTGGAAGCCATGTATCGATATCTTCGGACACAACATCCTCTACAGAGTTGGGAGGGAGCTAATAACTTATTAGAGAAAACAAGGTTGATCCCCTTAAAGAACTTGTTGGGTCCAAATGAAAAGCAAGGGAGGGGAATGACACGGTTGACACTATGGTTCAAACCTAGAAGTCGTACTATAGGTGGGCTCACCTACTCGAGTCTTGGTCTCATAGCATTTACATCTTTAGGCACAAGGTGTTGGAGGATATCATTTCATTGAAAAGAGTATGTGCCATTAACTACGTCTTTCATTGCAAGGAAAGTTGTGAGGATGATTTCATTTATGTTTATACAAATATTTTTATCCAACTTCCTATCCAATTACCATTCTATGAGTTCATGATGGGTGTTCTTCGTCTTTTGAATGTGGTGCCAACACAACTACACCCAACGGGTGGGGTGTATCAAAGCTAATGACAAGATTACCCAGGTTGAAGAGAGCAACATTAGAACTATACTGGGATTTGAGAGTATTTGGTCTGCCCCCCATGTGCCAGTATATATCACATTTCCTGATGCATTGGAGGTGATTGGGGGAGACAGGATGTTGAATATTTCCATCATTCAACTGTGGTGCATGTAAGATAGTTAATTTTGTCTTCCATATTCCTTTTATTTAGATTCCTATAGTTTCTAACAACTTAACTTTGTTGTTTTAGGTACATGGACACAATCGTTGTAGACCAAGGTCGATCTTCCATGTACGGATTTGTTGAACCTCAGACCATTCAACCTTCTGGTAACACACTTGAAAACAGACAACATTATTTGCAAACATGGATGGATGAGTCAAAAAGAGACGTATATCTTGTGCCATACATTGATGGGTAGGTGTTGTTATATGTAAAAGTTCATTATTAAAGTTTCCTTAATTAGTTAAATAACTATTTGTCCTTCGTGATAGGTCGCACTGACAGTTGATGGTCATCATTCCCAAACAATGTAAAATTATATGGTTTTGTTCGTTGCACAGGAAGATGAAAAATGACTTGAGAACCATTCTTCAAGGGTAAGTGTTTCTCCAAAAATGACGTTGAATTTGATGTTCACCTTAAACTTTTATGATAAATATAGTTATGATAATTTTACTTTGTGTTTTCAATCTGTACAGAGTTATTGGTAAATCTCGAGGTCAACTAGTTCAAATTTTGTATCCAAAGGTTGTATGTCATTTATAGTTCTAATTCATTTTCTATGTTATCGAATGATCTAAATTCTTGACTATTTAGTTTGTCATTTTAGTGTAACCAGCAGCAAGATTCATGGGAATGTGGCTTCTATGTCATGTGTTGGATTAAGACCATCACTCGAGTTGTCATTACAGATGACTGGAATGAGGTAATGATGCATACCTTGAATACATTACAAATCAAATTCATCTTTAAACATATATGAAACCATAATGAATCTTTCTTCAATTTTGCAGCGCTTCAAGAGTACATCTCCTATACCAGAGGACACAATTAGGCAGATAAAGCAAGAGTGGACAACTTATCTTCTGCAAAGATGAAGTTAGGAACATTTTTATTTGTTGTTGAACATTGCTTAGTTTTAGTTTAAGTTTATATCTTTATAGTTTTGGTATTGGATTATTTTGTACATTAAGCAGAACTTTCTTTATATGAAACGCATATATACTATACTATATTGTTCTGGGACAATTTTCTACTTTTCAGGTGTGGTTTTAATGCAAAAATAAATTAATTTAAAAAAAAACACCCAGTAAACGTCAGTTAGTGCACTGACGGACGTCTATAGACATCTGGTAGTGCACAAACCGACATCCAACCCCCTAATCCCTAAACAACCCGTTTCAGGCATATGGACGTCGGGGGTATCTTCTTCCGATGTCGATATAGACGTCAGGATATACCTCAGACGTCTATATGGACGTCGGGTACAGGTCGGACGTCAAAAAACCAAAAGAACATATGTCTAAAGCCCTTTCTACAATAATGTCATCAATGTAACCGACATAGTATACCCACAACCCTTTTCCTACTATTGTTTTTCTCACTATTATGTTCTCTAAACTCTCTTCTTAATCTTCTCTAAACTCTTTGTCTGAGTTGTGGTTAGGGTTCTCTTTGTCGCAAGTTGCAAAAATTTGAGCAAGGGGGATATGTGTCATTAGAGATGACCTTGGGCGAAGGCGAGTGTGCGATGGTACTCTGCCTGTAGGAGTGATGAATGGCGGTGTTGGTGCGCAATGGTCAATGGCAATGGCGGAGATTTGGGGTGTTTGGAGAAGAAGAAGAAGTAAACCATTATGTGAGGAGGAAGAAACTCGACCCTAGTGACTCCAATGAGTCACCAATTCTGGCGAGGTTGAGCGATAGTACGTAACCGGTTAACACCCCTCTTGATCGTGCAACAACGATGCCAATGGTGGAGGTGAGCATGGTTACAATGTAGAAGAGTGGTCGTCGCAAATGAAGAAGAAGAAACGTTTTGACATTGACAAAGAGTCCTCCTCCGATGGTGTGACGAATGAGGATGATGTCAGATTGAGTTGTTGCTCCGATCACATTTGGTAAAGACACTAAGAGAGGAGTTTGTAATGGAGAAGAATAAATTGTTTCCCAAGTTATAACAATTTTAGAATAATTGATAAATTTTGTACTGTCTACATAAAAAACGTTTTTAGGCATACAAAGGTTTGTCTGCATGTTTAAAGACTAATTTTTGATGAATATAAAAAGTGTGCAATATATATTTCACATTTATGTTAGTTTTGAAAACTTTAGTCATGAAAATCTTTTATTAGATAAATTATATAATATATAATTTGATGCGTTGTTAGTTTGAGGCATTACAAATTGCTCAAACATATAGGCTAAATTAATTAAACATTGTTAAAAATATAACCTTAAGTCATTAAAATACTAGTCATAAAAAACTATTATAAACATAATTATCTTAAAAGTTAAATCACATAAAATAAATATTTACGGACAAATTTATTAATATATCTACTACTAATATATAGAGAGGTCACTAGTAAAAAAAATAAGGATTTTAACTCACCCATTTGACATTGGTTTTGTCGCAACCGAAGCATAAAATGACGCTGTGACATTTTTGTAGTTATCGCAAACGTATATGCTTCGGTTCAAAAAGAACTGATGCCTAAAGATTTCTACGAACTCGATTGTTTAGAGAACCAAGGCATAAAATAATTGAATTTTTTTTATAGACTATAGGCCGCGGTTCTTTATAGAACCGAGGTGATAGAGGCTTATTGCCTCGGTTAAAAAAATAACTAAGGTAATAACATGCGTTTATGTTTAAATTTCGCGAACATAGGCATTTTTAGACAGAGTCATCTTCTGTACCGCTGCTTTATCTCGTCTTTGATTTTGTGACCACCATCTTCAACATTTCTTCCAATTTTACTTTCATTTTTCATTGATTAAGTGCTTATGAATGATTTTATTTCATTTTGACTGATTGATTTTGTGCACAGGTGCTCTTTGAATAGATGTTTTGGGATGTTCATTTCGTTTCGTTTCAACCCCAAACTCACCTTCAAGGTTAGATCCATTTTAAGGTTTTCATGTTTTCGTTTGGTTGTTTGTTGGACAATGTTTTGTGTGTAGTGTTTTCTGGACAACGTTTCATGTTTTCTAGTTTCCAATAAATAGATTACAACATTTTTTGGACAATGTTTTGTTTGTAGATCTGTTTATGTGTTTGTTTTTGTGTTTCTGGGATTATGTAGTATAGTTTATGTGATCTGAAATGGTTATAGAAATGATCAATTTGTTTTTTTTTAAAATACTTTAGACAGTGGTTCTGGAAAAATTCGAGGCAAAAAAGGGTTTATTGTCTCGATCCAACCGAGGCAATAAACCCATTTATTTTTCTTTACAGCTTTGGGTTTTTTGAATCAAGACAAAAAGTCTCAACTTTTTACCTTGCCTGAGTATACATCGGTTCTGCAACCGCTGTCATAAAGCCAAAACAACTGAGACAATATACTTTCGTTGCACTAGTGTAAACATTACAGTATTTTATAAAATTTTGTAGGTACATGATTCATACTCATATTCAAGATGTTAACAGGGTTGAAATTCATAAAGAACTAACTCATAGATTTTGGATTAGAGAAATTTTAATTTTTTCCAATATAAAAAGCAAACTTATTTTCAAATTATTAATTACTTGAAAATTTTATAAAATATAAATATAAAATATTCAAACAAATTTTCATTTTAGGCTTAATAGCTTATTTCGTCCCGAAGTTAAGAGCTGAATTTCCATTTAGTATCCGGTTTTAAAAATGAAGACATTGAGTCCCAAAATTATAAAAATTGTATGAATAAAGTCCTCTCCGTTAAATTGATAATAATGACGTTAACTTCACACTTATGTGGCTGCATTTTTTTTTCACTCCTCTACTCTTTCTGCCAGCATTTTTTTCTCTCTCATATGCTCTTTCTGCCAACAGAGTTCATCTCTTCCACCTACACACAGAGAACCCAGAAACCCATACACAAAAAACCCAAGAACTTATACACACAGAAACCTTTCTTCAATCTTCATTCATTTGTATTCACGAGCACGGTCCAGTTTAATCCTACTCCCCATTCTCTTGTACTCATCCTCTACAGCAGTGCGACTCTGCCACTTCTTCAACTCCTCCGCCTTCCTCTCAGCCTCCGCCTGCTCCTCTTCCCGCCGTCACCAAATCTAGACTTCATCGCAAATCCAAGCCAAGGACGGTCTCTTCCATCAGGTTTGTCATTAATCCACCGATTGATTTCGACATTGCACCGATTAAAACATCCCAAATCCTCAACCCTAGAAATTACACGAATAAACCTTTAGTCTAGGGTTCACCGTCGCGATTTGCCTTAGGGATTCTGAATCACTAGTGCAGCGAGGGGCTTTTACCGCGGTTCATTTTCACTATACGTCGCGGTTTAAGAACCGCGGCATATTCAGCCGCGGTAGTAAGTCAGACACTTTAGGCCGCGGTTATAACCGCGGTATATAACTTGAGGAATATGCCGCGGTTGTCTAGGAAACCGCTGCGTAAATTCATTTTTTAAAAAAAAAATTAAAAAATACACTATATGCCGTGGTTAGTGTCAAAACCGCGGCCATATATCTCGTTTTTAAAAAAAACGAATCACTATATGCCGCGGTTGTGGTTAGAACCGCGGCATATTCCCCTGCAGTTTTTTAAAATTGCAGGTCTGTTTTTGTGATATCCACTACCACAAAAACAGATCTGCATATAAAAACATGTACACAAATTCAATTTCAACATAACAAACACATGTTCAAATGTATTTCAACATCAAATAAAGTACAAAGTCTAAGAAAATTCTATCTAATCAAATGCATTGTTTAAATCTAAATCTAAGAGCTATTGTATAATCTAACTATATACTTCGCAGCAGCGTTCCTAATGAATAATAGTGACTTCTCAGGAACTGGTGTAGTAGTCTTGAATCTCTGCAAAAGACAATTCATTTTAATTAGTGTATATGAATTCAACATTTGTTAAAAAATCAAAATTTGTTAAAGTTAAATATTACCGTTTCCCAGCGACTTGTGATGTGAGAACGAACAATATGGGTCATCCAATACATTACATAGTATCCACACTCATATGACCCATTTTGTCTGTTACACTACAATATATCATCACAGTTGATAATAGTTAGTGAATAACATTTGTTATAAAACAATTATAACAAAGTATGACTTTAGCATATGTCAAACCTTGAGAGAAATCCAAGCAATCTTTCTACTATTAACAATTGATCTCCCACCCATCATCATAGTTGCTGGAATAGAACTGTATATAAAAAAAGGTTTTAGCATTCAGTTATATAACAAAGAAAGTCCAAACATTGAGGTTCTTACCAATCAATTGCTTGTTTGAGTTGTGGGGGAGGAGGCCTGTGCAATGAGCAGAACCACAAAGCATAGTTGTCTTGCATAGACATAACAAGAAGTTGCCAATGGCGCCTGAAATTCATAATAACGTAACTATTAAATATTAAAATCACATATGGAACATTATTATGTTAACAAAGTTCACTTACCCGGATATATAAGGCAAAAAGTATATTTTCTTGCCCCTTCCAAAACTCCTTATCAGACTCATGTTGATATGCTCAAAATCATTTGATTCATGAATTGATTGGGGATCAATGAATCCATAATCATCAGAACGCCCCAACTTCTTACTGACCCCAGACATATACCTGAAATCAAAAATTAACTTTGATATAAGGATACTTGATATATAAATCAATTTTATATATAAATAATTGGTCATAGACTTACATCGTCCATAGTTGAATAATTGAAATATTCAACTCTTGTGTTCCCGACGCAAGCTCACGGACATCTTGGCTATTAAGGTATATTGGGACCTCAGAGCCATGCCCAAATACATTAGCATCATACCCAACCTCCAAAGGATTATCATCAAGGATGTCAGCAAGTAGATGCAATGAAGAAAGAGGGTCATCCTTAGATAGAGGAATCTTCTGTTGTGCCTGCGTCTGTTGTTACATGAAAAGATAAGATAAGTTTTGACATCAAAAACCTTTAAAATTGAGAAGTGTAAAGAAGAATTTTATACCGAGGGGTCAGAAACTGGTTTAACCAAAAATTTAGGCCAAGTGATAAACGACTTATATGCTTGTTCCACAGTGAAAATCTCTTCCGTGGACAGTGGAACCGAGGCATCTGGTATGATCATTTCATCCACTGAGACCTTCACCTCATCCTCTAATAGTTGCATACCATGACATACAGTCGCTGACCTAAACTCTGTTCCACGAGCTACCAGCACCATCTCAGTATCTTCTAAAATGTATAGCAGACATGGACTACCATCGTCCATGTCATCCTCTGGGATGGCTGATGCGGAACAACTTCCTTTGCCGCTTCTTCCTGTCAGAGTAAATGTTAGATTATACAAGAGATAGAAATAATTGCATATAAATGTTTATTAAGTTTACCTGTGGGAGGGGGAGGGATAACATGTTCCTCTATAGGAGACTGCACCGGGCGCATGCTCTGAAACTGCTCCTGGTATAGCATCTGGAATTCAGCCCTCACCTCGGCCCTGATCTCCTGTATAAGGTCTTGTCGGACCTTTTTTGTGATCTCTTCTGTCATCCTTTGTGTATCGCTGTATGAATATGAAGGCTGACGAGAAGAGCTCCCAAAATAATCTGTAATTCCTACTCCAGGACCTGCAGCACGTATCCTTTTATACAGTCATTGGGACAAGCATGTATCCTTTTATACTCCATACCCATTGGACAAAGAATTTTCTTCGCATCATAATTACGAGTGGGCAGTGTATTTCCATCTGGCAACATTTCATTCAACAACGTCAACAGTTCTGTAAAACTCTTATCAGTCCATCCATTGCTCGCCTTCAAATTCATGAGCCTTAACACCGCTGATAAACGTGTGAACTTAGTTGAACCGACATACAAAGGTGTTTCTGCATCAGTCGACATCGTCTCATACACATGAGCTTTGGCAAAATTTTCTGCTCCAACATCGCGGATCATGTCCTCCAATTTGTCTTCATCCGGTCGATCTTCTTCCATGGCGGAATCAGTAACATTTACACTTTGAGAGTCAGTGGGAAAATCCATTTCTTCGCCGTGCCAGATCCATGTTGTATAGCATCTTAGAAAACCATCACATATAAGATGTTCTCTAATTTGAGTTGCGTTCAACTTTCTCCCATTCAAACAGTTCACACAAGGACATCTAAACTTCACTTCATCATCAGTTCTCCCCTCATTACGTTGCGCAAATTGTATAAATTCCTCTACACCTCTCTCGTACTCAGCACTAATACGTGGTAAATTAATCCAATTTCGATCCATATTCCTAAATATTACATAAAAAGATAAACTACTAAAAATCAAACTTACAATTTCATACATATCATTGGAACTTAGTGAATAATATTTTAAGGTTTATAAATAATACAAGAACTACAACACACATTACCAAAACAATAGCAAAAACCATACCATACACTACCAAAACTATAGCAAAAACCATACCATACATTACCAAAACTATAGCAATTTCATGCATTACCAAAATTAAAGTTTACCAAAACTATACAAACTTCATACATTACCAAAACTATAGCATTATGCAAAAACTAATGAAGAAATCACGTTAAGAATGCAAAAGGGCATAAATACCTCGAAGACGAACGGCGAAAACGCTTGGTGCAAAGAAAACGAAATCGCAGCGGAGAGGGAATGACGCGTTTCAAACGATTTTGATCGGCTAAAACTGTTTTTTCTCGTCAAAAATGAATAATGACCGAACAATATAAGGTTTAAACGGTGAAAAATGAGCAAACGGAGATGAACAGAGACGGAGGGAGCGAAAACGCGAAACAGAGACGCGAGGAAGACGACACTGTTCCAAGTTTTAATTTTTAACTCTGAACGGGGGAATCTACCGCGGTTCAATACTTAACCGCGGTATAAGAGGGGTATATGCCGCAGTTTAACCCCCAACCGCGGCATATATTAATTTAAAAAATTATCCTAAATGGCATTTTTGAAATTATTTTCAAACTATATGCCGCAGTTCAGCGGGCAACCGCGGCATATACATCGAAATATTTCAAATATATATTAAACTAATTTGAGATAAGAGAATATGTCGCGGTTGCTCGTAGAACCGCGGCATATACCCCTGTAACGTGCTGAACACAACTGTCTCCCCAACTGCCTTCTGGGGAATTTCAGAAGTTACAGGGGGTATATGCCGCGGTTGTTCAGAGACCCGCGGCATATACCCCCTGTAACTTCTGAAATTCTCTGACTGGCAGAGAAGTTGAGAAGTTACAGGTGGTATATGCCGCGGTTGTCTAGAGAACCGCGGCATATACCCTTGTAACTTTTCAAATTCTCTGACCCAGTCAGCACCTGCAATAAATTGGCAGGGGTATATGCCGCGGTTGTCCAGAGAACCGCGGCATATACTCTGTTATTTAATTTTTTATTCATATGTGGCGTCAAAGGCAATGGTTGACTGGAGTATATGCCGCGGTTGGGAGTAGAACCGCGGCATATATGTTCGATTTATTTACAAAACTGCCACCGCGCACCATTATGCTGCGGTTTCCGTTGAACCGTGGCATAATGTGCGCTGTAAAAACCCAATTTTTTACTAGTGAATGTAGCTCAGATTTGGGTGAATTGATTTATCTGGTTGCAGGTTTCTGAGCGCGATTTGGATGAAGAAGTCATTATTGCGTTCTGTGGTAGACGAGATTGGCATCGCGGTGGGGTAGTTGCAGCTGTTGGTGGCGTTGTTGTGCTGGTTTCATGGTGGAGAGAATGATGGCTCGCGCAGGAGGAGGCTCGCGCTTTGAACTCGCGGCGATTTGAGGGTTGCTTTAGCGATTTAATGATGGAGGTTGTGGATTTTGCTCTGGGTGATTCTCTGTGGTGAGTTGATGGCAGCGATGTGTGGTGGCGAGATGAACTCGTGGTGTTCCGACGATGGTTAGTTTTGCGGTAGCAACGTTGACGATTGTGGATGGTGGTCGTGGTGTATACGACATAGGCTGCAAGCTCCCTAATGTAATTTTTTCATAACACAGTAATTTTTTCATTTTTCTGCCACGTCAACTACCCCAACTCATTGCCACGACCACATTTCTTGCACACCTCACATCCACACTCAAGTCAACATTTTCAATTTTAACGCCATTAAACGTTGATGACTTAAGATACACAATTTTCGTAAAATGGGGATCGAATGTCTTCATTTTTAAAATCGGGTACTAAACGGAAATTCAGCTCTTAACTTGGGGACGAAATAAGCTATTAAGCCTTCATTTTAAAAACTATTCTTAGAAAAGGTTATCCATTTGAAATTTAATTTCAAATTAATTTATAGGTATTTAATTTATTTTCTTATAAACAACTCCCCTTTAATTATTTAAATTTAGATTATAATGTTTCAAATTAATTTTTCTAAAAAATATGGATTTGTTCCGGTATTCGATAGTTTCACGTCATTTTGCCCGGTATTCGATAGTTTCACGTCATTTTGAGATCAGTAATTGTAACATCTCATTTTTTAACAGTAAAATACTACTAAAATTAAATATTACATATAAGATAATGGAACCACTGTAATAAAAACAAACCTACGAATGACAAGATCTATACTTGTAGAATCATCTGACTTCACAACTTCTTCACCCTCACCTCTAACAAGAACAACTGAAAAGACTATATCCCTAAGCTCACACCATTAAGGTGATCATAACAAAGAGAAAACAACACACAATAGACAACACATAAGCAAGGGTAAGCTAGTGGTAAAAGAGTTCATCATAACACAATAAACATTCCATCATAAATTATATTATACACATAATAAATATACATCATAATCATATCACAACCTTAGACTAACTCCTCTAGACATGGTATGAATGTTGAACTATGGTGGTTCATGCACTTGTGGTGGCCTCTATAGCTCTACAGAGTCATTGCCAATGAGTTTCACTCTACCACAATCACAAGGTTAGTCCTCAAACGCCCTTTTGCACTTTGGAGAAAGGCCCCTCAGGTTAAGACCTCCTGTTACTCCCCATGACATAATCATCCATCTCTACTTGAGTTGGAGTTATTAAAAGTGTCAGGATAAACCACCAATACAATGCTCCATACATTCATACAACAACAACACAAGGCACCACCATGTATTCTCTCCACGTGAATCATGGAATTACATCCATCAACCATTTACTTAATCAACCACATATTCATCATCATCATGTTCCTTTCATAATCATATATACATATACATATATTTCACACAAACATTGTATAATATCACATGAAACCTTTGATTATACATTAAATAGCTAGAAAAACCCTTACAAGTCATCATAAGCACATAATAACACAATTTTCTTTATGGCATCTTGATACTCACATTTAGGTAAGGAAAACAACTTTGAAACCCTCACCAACAGCTCCGGAAGGGTCCAAAACCCCCCAAAGTGACCTAAAAAACGTCTAAAACGGATAATTAAAACCCCAAATTTGAGATCCCGAAAATTGAAAAAAGAAAACAAACGTTGTTGAGTGGCGCTCATCGCTCCAAAAGGGGCACCCAGGCGCTAGACCCCTGGAAGGTGCTTAGGGGGCGCTCAGGCGAGTTCTTCTGGCAAAAAAGATGCCCACAGCCTCCTTGGAGGGCGCCCAGTGCTGCAACAGGTTCTAAAAGTCATCTATTTTTAATTTGGTGACCCTCCACACAAGTTTAAATGATTCCTAAACACTCTTAACCATTGAGAAACATCTAAAAACAAATCTCTAACTTGAATTGATCACTCTAAACCCAAATTGACCTACGAAAACCCAAATTCACTCCTTTAAGCTACCTAAACTCAAATCTACACTCCCAACTATCAAAAACAGTCAACACCTCTTCTAAATCTCACTACTCAAAACCCTCCATTTTCCCACTAAAACACTTCAAAACTTCAACAATGAACCTCAATCTTTGCTCCATATCAATTTTCAACCATCTAACCACTAGTACAAAAACACCGTATAACGTCTGTGTTTTTCGACCTTTCACGTTGTATTCAACGTCAACCTCATATCAGGAGACATTAAATTGACGTCGAACATAGAACAATTCGACATTCACAGTAAAGCAAATTAACGACGAATTGTTTTGTCAATATTTGACGTTAATCAATTTTTTTGTTTTTTTTTAATTAATTGTAATCCTTTTTTACAACTCTACGAGACCTGGAAAACAGAAAAACAACAAATCTCAGTTTTCGGTATTTTATAAAGCATGAACTATGAACGTGTAGTGTAGTATTAACAACAAACAACAAACAAGTTCAATCAAACAACAACAACAACAAAGAAGTTCAACAAAACAACAACAAGAACAAAAAAGTTAAAAAAAACAACAAACAAGTTCAACAAATAAATTATTCAAAACGAAAACGAAAACTAACCTTCAAAAAGTGAGTTTGTCGAAATAAAGTGTTGTCACTAGTGAAAGAGAAAGCATAATACGCCTATGAATGACAAGAACACGAAAATAATCGGTCAAAACAAACGAAAATCATTCCTAAAGTAGTTAATTAACATGCATTTGTAACAAATGAAAGAAAGATTACATGTGATGGTCATCAAACTTCGTTCCAAAAAAGTTTGAGCAGAGAAGAGGGTATCGCGCGCTAAGATAAAGTGAATGAATTTTCAATCTCCCGCTCAAATTTTTATTGAATTCACTAACCTTTTAACGTTTAACGCTGGGGCATTCGACATTTTATATCCTTTTGACGTTTAATTCTAGGGAATTCGACGTCATACGTTTTTCACCTTCGCACCAAGCATTTTCGCAAAATTTACCCAATATAACAAATTGACGTCGAATTACAATTGTAAACGACGTCTAATAATTGCATTTATTTACAAAAACTTCACCGATAATTTTTAATGTTGGCTATTCAGTGGTTGGACATTGAACGCGTGACATTATATGCTATTTTTGCACTAGTGAACTCGTATAACAAGTCTCAATTAACCACATAATAGTGTTAGACCAGTTTCCATCTCACTCCAATACCAAATTCTCAATTTCACTCACCAAAACCTCTCTTTTAAGCTTAAAACTCAAGTAATTCACTCTGAATTACTCCAACCACTTTAAGATCACCATTTAAACCACAATAAAACCTCCAAACACATAATTATAACAAAAAAACAATCTAAACATATCACACCAAGCATTCAAACATCAAACCACCTTGGATCATCATTTAAACTCAAACATCACTAGAACAACCAATACAAATACATGCAATTCATTTTATACTACATAGATATATTAAATTCAGATCAACACAATAATCTAGAAAAAGTTCTACATTCCCTTACCTCACAAGAAATAGCCAAACTCAAATAATGTTTCACCGATTACTTGAACCGCAAGGAATACTTAAACGAACCTGCAAAACACCAAATTGAAAATGGATAAATTTCTTAGAACTCTAGATGAACCAAGAACAAATAGGAAAGACATGATTACACATGCAACAATACCATATTCTTCCAAAACAGATTTGGAACGGAAGGGAAAAAGGAGTTGAAACCTACTTGCTCTATTCTTGAAACTAATCGGATAAGAATGTAGACCTTGTTGCCGTGGTCGATTAAGCACCTCCTGATTGTCAAAGAGTTGACTTAGGAGTTAAAACTCTTAGAGAGAAGATAGAAAACTCGGGAAAAATGTTTTTTTATAGAAATGATACGTTTTAAAATAATGAAACTCGTTTATAACAAAACTATTTATAACTAAACCATTTAATATTAAAATAACCGAGTTTCACTACTTTTAAACTATAATCACTTCTAAAATATTATTTTCTGGAGTTTTATAGTAATTTTTTTTCTTCAACTTATTTTTAGAATTTTTTTAAAAATAAAACTATCGATAATTTTTAATATGAAAGTATAGTAATTGATATTATCAAATGAACTAGTAATAAGAAGATATAAAAGCTTAAGTTGAAAATATATTCAAATTCAATCATTTGGATTTATATTATATTTTTAAAAATTTAATTAATGTTAACCTAACTTTAATGCTTCCAATTTTCCTATTCAACTGTTCCAGATTTCGGATCCTATATATAGGTAGATGTGCAGATATAGTGACTATACAATTCCCATGGATTCTGCTTCCTACGTTCCAACTTTCGCAGGAATCTTAGCTTTGCTAATTGCATACAAAGTGTTTAGGTTCATCAGATCTCCTAAACAAAGAAAAGGAACCAAAGTACCCGAACCTCACGGTGCTTTACCTTTGATAGGGCACCTCTACCTTCTCAATGGTAGAATACCCTATTTCAGGACATTCTCAGCCATGGCTGAGAAATATGGTCCAGTTTTCTGTGTCAAACTGGGTTGCCACCCCACCATAGTGGTGAACAACAGGGAAATTGCCAAAGAGTGCCTCACAACAAATGACAGAATTTTTGCCTCAAGGCCAAACACTTCTGCGGGCAGACTCATGGGTTACAACAATGCAGTCTTTGCCCTTGCCCCTTATGGAAATTACTGGCGTGAGATCAGAAAAATGGCTGTTCTCGAGATTTTGTCAAGCCACAGGCTTGAGAAGCTGAAGCATGTGAGAGACAGTGAAACACTGTCTCTTGTGAAGGACTTGTACTCATCAATGACAGTGTCCTCTGCAAAGAACGTGAAGGGCTCAACTGAAGTGGCTATAAGCAATCTGTTAGAGCACATGACCTTCAACATAATTGTGAGGATGATTGCTGGGAAGAGATTTGGAGGGGACACTTCCAACGATGAAGATAATGAAGCATGGAAGCTGAGAAAGGCCATAAAAGATGCCACATATCTGTCTGGTGTTTTTGTGGTGGCTGATGCAATTCCATCACTCAGTTGGTTTGATTTCCAAGGACATTTAAGTTTCATGAAAAGAACAGCTATGAAACTAGACAGTATTCTTGAGAGATGGCTGCAAGAACACGTGAAAACGAGAGGAGAGATGAAGAATGGTGGATGTGAAAGGGACTTCATGGATGTGATGTTATCATCTTTTGAAGAAGAAAATATTTGTGGCTATAAGCGGGACATCGTTATCAAAGCAACATCATTGGTACGTTTCTTTCCATGGTCAATAATCGGTGCAATACTTATCTAACCAGGACCTGATTTATCCATATTCTTTAGCTGAAAAAATTGAACTATTTTTGGCTTTAATACAAATTCCCTGAAAATGATAAATCAACCAGACTCCCACGTGATTTTGCCCCACAACCAATAAATTCCAACAATACAACTAGGTCACACGTCAACTTTTGTAGTTGATTAATTTATAGATACATTTATCTAAAATTCAATTTTAATTTCTTCCCTTCTATTAATTTTAAGGCACAATCCCGAGTTATATATTCCACAAAAATATGTCAAAGTTTTATTGTCACAAACTTTAGTTTGTAATACGTAAATAGAACGTCATATTTTAACAATTTTTTTTAATAACTTTTTATAACAAATCACTATTTTATTGATTCATATATTTAAAACGGATCCATAAACTATCACATAGGTTATTGTTAAAAAATTATAAAAAAAAAAGAAATATTTTTCTTCTACAAAATACAAGGTTTGTATCCCCTTATAAACTAAGAATTGAACTACACACCCCCTTCACGCCGAGCAGGACTACTCGCTAGGATAGGTTCTAACCATGACTCTGAGACCATGTTAGTAGTGGACTTTAAACCTAACTCAACCCTATAAAACCGGCTTGTAGGGTGAGGTTTGCATCCACTTATAAACTAAGAATTGACCTTATCTCTAGTCGACGTGGGACTTCCAAAAATAATCTTTCTCCATACTCATGTATATTCTTGTAACTTATGATGCAAAAGAAAATATAATGACAAATGTTTGGTTAATATAAGGGTTTTTGTGGATTCCTCAAATTAAGAAGAGAAAATAAAAATAAGATTTGATGAATTTTTTTATCCATTTACGTAAAGTATTGAAAATATCTAACTTTTTTTTTAATATTTTTCATTGCACTTTTCAATAAAAAAAAACGAAAAAATAATAATTTTGTGTTTCCCTCCTTTGGCATTCAAACAGTAAAAGAGATAATGAATGTTCATAAATTTTTCGTACAGATCCTTGTCCTTACTGGCTCTGGAAGCACGGCCATAACCCTAACATGGGCACTCTCCTTACTCCTCAACCACCCCAAGGTTCTAAAGGCAGCCCTACAAGAGTTGGACACCCACGTAGGAAAAGAAAGATGGGTCGAAGAATCTGACATCAAAAACCTCAATTATCTCCATGCCATTATCAAAGAGACCCTTCGTCTGTACCCGCCAGCACCCTTAACAGGAATCAGGGAGGCGACGGAAGATTGCTCTTTGGTAGGGTACCATGTCCCAAAGGGAACACGATTGCTTATTAATCTGTGGAAATTGCAAAGGGATCCAGAAGTATGGCCTAACCCTGATGAGTTTCAGCCAGAGAGGTTCCTCACCACTCACAGAGACATTGATTTTATGAGTCAGGACTTTGAGTTGATTCCATTTAGCATTGGAAGAAGGTCGTGCCCTGGCATGACCTTTGGGCTGCAGGTGACGCACTTGACCTTGGCTCGCTTGCTTCAAGGGTTTCATATTTTCACAAAGGATGGTGCTGACGTTGATATGACTGAAGGGTTAGGAGTGGCTTTGCCTAAGGAACAAGAACTTCGACTTATTCTCCAACCTCGTCTTCCATTGGGGCTTTATGAAAGCCTTTGAGTGATGTGTGTGAAAACCTAAAAATAGTATGCTATGATATTACAGTCCTATATGATGAGACTGTGTTTCGGGTGTCATTAAATAAGTAATAATACTGAAAATGATACGTTCACATAGACTTTTTTTTAGTACATTTTAACACAGTGTGATTTTTTAATTAAGTTTATAGTACATCAGTACAATATTTCATTAAGTTTATAGTACATCACTACAATAATATATAAATAATGAAGTAGTGAAGAAATAGCATGTATACATATCAAAATGTAATTCTGTATTAAAATATTTTTTTCTTAAATAAGTATAATATATTTTGAAAACGAGTGTCATCAGTTTTATTTTTTGTTTTAATATTTGTAATATCCTATTCCAAAATTAGTTTATCGAAATTAAAAGAATTAATAAAACATCAACATGTTAAAATGAGTGCTATTTAACTTAGTCTCTTGAAAATAAATCTCATTTTAAGAAAAAGGATTTGGGACATAAAACAATATTGAAAATTAATAGAAAAAAAATACATTTTATAACTATTAGTCAAAATATATGTGCACATATGTATTCATTTTTTATAACAAAAAAGATAAAATTATAATTATAAAAATAAATAATAAATAATTTTTACAATTTAATTACATATAGTTTTTATTTATTCTATAGATGATTTTTATTTATTTAATTTTAAAAAATAGTTAAATTTAATAAACAGTTAAATTTAGAAAATCAATTTTAAATGAAACGATAACTTGAAAAAAAATATCAACACAAAAAGAGGAAATTTTTTTATATATACGTATAGATATATATTATGAAATTTTAATTATCATAATAAATATTTGAAACAATTTTATAAGTATGGAAAAATTTATATTTATATTGAATATGAATTGAACTGCCATATAAAATCTTTATTATGGATGACTGAAGTATAGAATGTGAGAACCTGAAGATAGGGCAAAGGGTGCTTAAGTTAGTAGGACCGGACCTTAATTGAACTTTTAAAAACACTCTGGTCCATTTGCTCAAGCACACTACTCTCTCTCACTAACTTCAGATTTTCCTCTGCCTTCTCTCTACAACATCTCCTCCTTCTCTCTTCCATTTCTTCCCTTTGAGCCACTGGATTTCTGTGTAGGTGGTGCCAAAATTTTCGTAGCATAGAGAGCTTCGGAACCATCCGATTAGTTTCGGATTCTAAGCTGGTAAGTCCCTCCATGCAACCTCCTCTTTATTGATCTTGAATGGGGACGTTTGTTCTTGTTGGTTGCATGTGCTTTTTTGTTTTTGTTTCTTCCATTTCTACTCAGTCCAAGCTCTAAGAGTTGTTTCCCTCACCATTTCGATGATTGTAGGGCATTGTTTGGGTCCTTGTTGTGAGAGGTATCGTTAGCGCATTCCAGTGAGCTGTGCGGTTTTACTCCAAGGTAAGGGGAGCTAGGATACCTTTTTATATTGATTGCATGTGATGTATGTATACTGAGTTTTGTATTGATGTACTGATTGGAATTGTGTTTTGATTTGGAAATATTTGGGTGCATTTGAGTTGGAATGTATGAATTGTATGCTGGAAATTTGTGACTGTGGATTTGGTTAGGCTGAGGTGATATTTGAGATTGATATGTTTGATGTTTGTATTCTGTTGGAGGGGTGATCAAGTGGAAGGTAAGGAAAGTATGCACTATTTTGAGTAAACTGGTAGTGTTTTGGGGTCACTTGAGAGGAAGTGAGGTAGTGATTTTGGGAAGTAGGGGTTCTGGGCACATTTGGATTGTTGGGACATCTTAGGGAAGTCAATTGTGACTTGTTAGGATCATAAAACTGGACTAAAACGAGTTACAAGTATTAGAATTGGATTTGGGTCCCTAAGTTATTGATTTTGGTGTTCTAGAGTAGAAATTGAGTCTAAATCACTTTAGAGTTGTAATAGGAACGTTTATAATCATCTAGACAAGTTTAATTAGGTGTAATATAGGAATTATGAGTGTTAGAAGTTGGGGAAAATAATTAGAAATGGTAATGGGTGTGTGAGTTGCACAATTCTGCAGAATTTGTGTTTTGCAGATTATGCAGACTCGCTATGCAAGCTGTCTCGCATAACGAGACCCTGTAGAGAGTGCTCATTGTCTGAGTCATTCGCTGTGCAAGCTGGTGCGTTGTGCGAATGACCAAAGGGTGTTGCTCTTTGTTTGTGGATTCGTCTAGCGAAACCTGTCGCTATGCGACTGGTGGTAGTCTGGGACCATTGCCCTTTTAATTCGAAAGGCGAATGGGACGCATAACGAGAGTTTTAGGGGGGTTGGTCTCTGTCTAGGCTCTCGCATATCGACTTGGGTGTGCTATGCGAGAGGTGTGAATATTGGTGCCTGCTGCGAGTTAATTCGCATGGCGAATTGGGGTGCGCTGTGCAAATCCTCTGAGTTCAGAGTTCTCTTTTGCTCTTGCTTTGGGTGAACCAAGTGTGTGGAATGATTGAAATGCATAGCATGATGGTAGTAATGTTATTGAACTAATAGTATGTGATAGTATGAAACATGTTTGGTGGTTGAATATAACAAGTTTGGTTGATGGACGTAATTCCATGGATCTCTAAGGAGGTTACATGGTGGTGCCTATAGTGTTGGACGTAATTCCATGATCTTCAAGGAGAAGATTCATGGTGGTGCCCTTAGTGTTTAGAATGATTTGCAAGATGTTTAGTCTTGGGGGTTATCTTGGAACTACAATGGTCGATCATTATCAAGTAGAGAGGATTGAACCATGTCGTGAGTAGTAGTAGGAGGTCCTAGTCTTGGGTGCTTCCAGTATGGCCCAAGGTGAGTGATAATGGACTAACCTCGTGAGTGTGGTAGGGTGAAACCCATTGGCAATGACTTTGCAAAGTAGTAGAGGCTACCACGAGTGCACGACCCGCCATAGCTTGGCAATCATTCTAAGTCCGGACAAGTCAAGTTTAAGTGCAACAAGTCGTGTGTGTGAAGTGTAGTGTATTTGTCTTTATTTGCATATTGTGTGGATGTTATAACATGATTTTTATATCTAGCTCACCCTTGCTTTTGTGTTTTTGTTTTGCTTGGGTATGCTTTTCTTTTGCAATGATCATCTACTTGGATGTGAGCAGAGACGGATGAGGTGCCTCTGGAGCAAGCTTTGGAGGAAGACAATGTTGCTGTTTAGTTTGGTTAGGACACATGGTTGTCCTTATTATTTTAAAATACTCTAGTATGTTTAGGTTTTAAATTATGACTCATTTTGGGATGACTGTAACTTTAATACTTTATTTACAGTCTACTCTAACTGTTCTCTTTTATTTAAATGTAGACTTACTATGTTATATGCTTCTATATAATCTGGGATGTTACACATAAAGTGTTCCCCACAATATATTATATATACATATTAAGTGATAGAGTTAATAAATACTTCTTACCAATAAAAAGAAATATGATTAAATTTTATGAATGATAGTTTTATGATCATCGATAAAAAAAATTGTTAATATATTAAAGGTATTTAATAATTTTGTTGACAATTTAAAAAATTATTATTGTATAAGTTTACTACAAAACAGTGAAAAGTTTATCATATGTGTTCTTACCAAATTGGTAAAGTTGTTGTCGAGGTGGACACATATGTTGATGCACTAGTGCAGTCAGACGTTATGGCACCGGTTCTTTTAGCTTATAGACACCGGTTATTGACTCGAAGCATATCCGAACGAGGTTAAAGATCTGCACTTTTATGCCTCGGTTGCTGTGAACCGAGGCAAAACAATATACGATTAGAACTCGGTTCCTTTGAACCAAGGCAGTATCCTCTTCCTGGTTTCCCCATCAAGTCGCCGTCGTCTCGTCTTTCTCAAGCTGTCAAACACCATACGATCGCCAACACCACATGCCGCCAAACACCACCGTCTTTCTCACAGACCACCCGCCGCCAAACACCACTATCTCCCTCTTCTCTTCCTTCTTCCTCAACTAATAATGTTACCCTCACATCCACCACCACAACAACTACTCTTACCACCACCACCACTACTCCCACATCGGAAAATCAAAACCTCAGGTGCCCGCGATGCGATTCATCCAACACCAAGTTCTGCTACTGCAACAACTACAACCTCACTCAGCCCCGCCACTTTTGCAAGACGTGGCGCTCTCTGCAAAGTTCCCATCGGCGGCGGCTGCCGGAAAAACAAAAATATCGGCGTGGCGAACTCAGCCGTTGCATCTGAGAGCGGATCTGGAGCGGATCTGTAGTGGATCTGGAGCAGATCTGGACGAAGCTGGCGGTGAGGGTTGGACGAAGCTGGCGGTGGATCTGGACGAAGCAGATCTGGAGCGGATCTGTAGTGGATCGATGATGGACAAATTTGTAAGCACCAAAATATGATGTCACAAACTTGTTTCACAATCGGCAAGTATGACCGAATCGTTCAAGTAATAAACTTGGTAAGACCAAGTATCGTTCTTCCCAAAGGACTCACGGCCTAGTTTAGTTGTGTGGTTTGTTGATTAGCTAAGACTTACAAACGAAATAATTGGATTATATTATGCAAGACGAAAACTAAACATGTATGCATGAATTGATCAATGGCAAAGACAAAAGATAAACACTTTCAATGGATTATATGAATGAATATGTTGTTGGGGGTCAATTTCATCTCATCCACTCTCATACATTTTAGGAATTCAACATTCAAATCATCATTGTTAATGCCACTCTCTAATGTACCATTCTAGATGGCTTCTCCCTAATCAAATAGTTCATACAATTCCTAGCATTCCTAATGATTAGTTCATGAGTGCAGGAGCTTAAAGGCAACCAATAGAATATTGTCAGTATAATATTGGGAGAAATTCCCCGGATCTAGACTTCCCCGTACGTGTCCGTATCGACAAAACCAAAAATCATGCAATAGAATGAGTTAAACAATGCAAGCATTGAGCAAAGAGGAAAAACCCTAACTAATGATGAAAGAAAGCATAAGTCTTAGATTAAGATGCAAGCATAAATTCCATATATGAGAGCTTCAAGAGATTACATTGATTCCCCAACAAACATACAAGGTTTAGTTCACCATATTCATGGTGAACCTAGATGAACAATAATGAAAGAATGAAAGAATAAACCCAATAAAGGTGAAGAGGTAGCCTGAGCATCCAAGATCCTCCTTCAAAGGGGTGGAAGAGAGAGTGTTTGCCTCGTTTCTGCCAAAGATGTTTAACCCTAGGACGTGCAAGCCCTTATATACTAATCTAGAGTTACAAAAGATTTCAAAAGCCCAAGCCCAAAAAGTGCCGCTCAGCGGTAAATACCGCTCAGCGGTGGTTGCGCGTCTTCTTTCTTCCCCTCAGCGGCCCTTTTGCCCCTCAGCGGTACCAACGTGACTCCTTGAGTGCCGCTCAGCGGTAAATTACCGCTGAGCGGTGCCTTTGTCTTCTCTTTTTGCACTCTTTCTTGTCTTTTCTAATGTCACTTCTCTCCTTCTTCACTTCTTTCACTAAATTCACCTCAAAACCTGCACAAAAACACTCAAATCAAGCATAAACCTGTCCAGCTCTCATATTTATGAAAATATAGATAAAAGCATGATTTCAAGCTAGTTTTTAAGTCTAAAGGTTGCTTTTAGTATCAATTTTAAGCATGAAAATAACAGTTTTTCAACTGTTATCAATCGACGACGAGGCAGTGGTTGACCACGCGACGTCGAGGCAGCAACGGGGAGGACGCGGCGGTGAGGGAGCAGTAGCGGGGAAGCGCGAGTAGAGGTTGGATGGCAGCGGGATCGAAGAGAAAGAAGGGCTGGTGGAAGAGAAACTCTCAGAAACGAGGGTGGAAGACAAAGAACTGTAAATGGCTTTGGTAAAAATAAAGCAAAGGATATTACCTCGGTTTCATAGAAAACCGAAGGCGTATGCGAGCTACTAAAGCGGTTCTACACAAACCCGAGGTCGTATCGTATTTCCGCACCAGCTCTAAACTAACCGAGGTCGTATCAAAGACTTTTATGCCTCGGTTTCCTTGTAGACCGAAGTCGTATACCCTTTAGACACCGGTTCTGCAAAGGACCGAGGCAGTATCCCTTGGTCAGAGAGCAGCAAAGAGCAGCAGCGAGAGCAGGTGAGTTGCAGAGAGTTTTTGCCTCGGGTTCTTTCATAACCGAGGTAGTATCACGTATAGGCACCGGGTATGCCAAAACCGAGGCATATTAGACGCGTTCTAAAGCTATTTTTCTACTAGTGATAGTGAATAATTGAGTTTTGAATCGTTACAAAGAGAAAAGTCCATCGTAAAGATTATTATGCTTATATCAATACGAGATATTTTGAGTGAATGTGTGAGTAAAAGTGGATATAAAATTATTGTAAATGTATTTATAGTCTTTTTTTTTTAGTTTACAACGAACAAGTTATGAGTTATGTTATTAGTTAAGTTAAAATCACTAATACAAAATAAGTTTTTTAAGTTTGCTTTGGGTTTTCTAACTCTGTTTTACGACATAATTAAATTCAGCTCACTTAAAAATTTTAAGTTTGTTATTGATCGGCAGACTAAAATTTAACTCTATTAGTAACTTCAAATTTTTACCCAAAATTGAAAATCCAATCATATATTTCATTGGCACCACCTCAGTCAATCACTACGAATTTCATCTTTCTTATATAAGTTCTCATACATAATAAAGATGTAATTGGAACATAATACAAGCAATCATTCCTCCAATTTAATTTTTCTTCACAACCAAAGAAATACTTCAAGAATTCATTAATCCAATCACATTATTTACATAACATAATACAAATCAGAAACCGGGAAAAGAAATTAGAGTGGTTAGTAATCACTCCCAAAAAAAACCCTAAAAATTCTTAATCCTAAAAATCACTATAACATCAAGATGAAAATCTAAAACCCTAAAATAAAACAAATCATAATTCTTAATCCTTACAAACCAAGAACAATTTTTTTTCATTTGTACAGCGACAACACAACATAATGCATCTGCGGCAAGGCAAGAGAGGCAGTGACAATGCGAGAGGCAGCGGCAACGCGAGAGGCAACAACAAAGCGAGAGGTAGCAACAACAAAAGCAGCGGCGCGAGCGGTGATGTAACATGAGCGACGACCCGACGCGATGCAAACGATAGTGCGATGCAAGCAACATCGATGCGAGAAGCGAGTAGCGGAAAGCAAAAGTTACGCGAGAGGCGACAGATGCAATGGGAACGATGATAGCGACAACAACACGGGAGGGAAGACAAGATTTACGAGGCGACGACTATAACATGTGTGCCCTAGGATGCACATGCAAATAGATTTGGCACGAAGATGAAGGTACTGGATGTGAGTAGGTGTGGAGGAGGTGCGAGAGGAGGTGCGAGAGGAAGTGCGAGAGGAGAGAAAATGGAGAAAGAGAAAGTGGAGAAAGAAGTGTTATGTGCACTATGATGAAAAATTAGATTAAACATGGATTTAGTTTTAACTCATAAAATTAAAGTCTTGTTTTATTTGAAAAGACTTAAAAAATTAATTAAAGTCTAGTAAAAACACTTATCAAATACAAAAATTAAGTCTATTTTTATTTTAAAAGATTTCATCAAAATTTGAGTTTGTTACCAAATTAAAAGACTTAAAATATAGATTTTTATTTACAAAAGTGTCATCGTATATATTTATTAAGTCTGGTGAAAACACAATTAAATAAAGAGACTTAAAAAGTTTATTTTGTTTAGCAAAACAGGGCATGTTCACTAATCCATTCAAATCCACAACTTTGTTTCATCACAGAAACACCACAATCCATTCAAATCCACAACTTTGTCATACAATACATTTCCATTTAGACTACATGCATGGCCCACCTAATGTAAATTTCACATGCATCAAGGTTTAAAACCCAGATGTCATTGTCCATTCATGTAAAGGAAGATGCAAACCTTGAATGAAACATGCAAGATGTAAAACTAAGCCCCTTAACTTATTTCCATGGCCACCACATAGCATATGCCCAAAACCAAACCAAAATTAAACTTAAAACCAGCACAACCACTCACATACTCTACGGAAGTTCACGTAATTACCACCATATTGGAACACAAAACACCTTAAACCATAAAAACTCATTAAACCACCAAAACCCATTACCTTGTACCCGTACCTGCACCATAACCGTGAAAAACAAAGAAACTCCCAAGCACCCTTTCATTTATATGATACCCGTAACTATATATACCATTATGCAACTCAACTCTGCATGTTCAAATTACAAAACTATCTAAAAATTAAACCCATGAACTAAACCTACACATGCATAATCCCTTTAACATAAACTCAACCCAACCATATGCCCCTACACCATAACAAGAAATCCAAACCCCTTATTGTTTAAGTAACCCTTAGAACCCATGCACCATGCAAGACATTTGGAAATGTAAAAAACCTCATGCCAAGAATCTACCAAAATCCAAAACACAATCGACCTCATGAATTTACATATGAACATCAAGAAACCCATTACACCAAACCAAGACAATCATGTTACACATGCATTGTAAAATAAACTTAGTGGACAACCAACCACCCATCATGGGTCTTCCACTTTCTCCAACCATTATCTCCATTGTGCTCCACTACGTTGCCCACCATACCACTACAATTTGGATTTTACTTGAATCCTAGTGTCCACCATTCTACTCCACTACCACTACTTCTTGGATTATTAAGTGTTTGTTCTATTATAAATAGAAGCACCGTGTGTGTGAATAAAAATCAAGGAAGTGAAAGAAAAAAATATATGGTGCTTGTGTAGTGTGCCGAGTGAAGAGAGAAATAGAGTGTTGTATGTGAGTTTTAGTGTTGTGAGAAAAGAGAGTGAATTGTTGTGTATGTAAGCTTGAGTTTGAAAGTTTCTTAATAAAGAGAGATAATTTTTATAGATACCAACAAATTGGTATCAGAGCTTTCACAGTCTGAGTGTTCGAGTTAAAAAAAAGAGAGTGAGAAATGGCAAACTTTGCAAACAGTATGTCTCTACCCCAGTTGTCAAAGAAAGTTAATTATGACAATTGGAGTGTGCAAATGAGAGCTCTTTTGGGATCCCAAGACGTATGGGATGTAGTGGAGAGTGGGTACGAAGAACCCACAGATGATGAAGCACAGACGGTTGCCCAACTTGCAGCGTTGAAGAAAACGCGTGTGAAGGATAAATCAGCTCTATACATATTGTACCGAGCTGTGGATGAATCTGGCTTTGAGAAGATAGTAAATGCTAAATCTTCAAAAGAAGCATGGCAGATTCTGGAGAAAGTATATAAAGGTGACAACCGAGTCAAGCAAGTCAGGCTTCAAACTCTCAGAGGCGAGTTTGAAAGTTTGAGAATGGAGGAAAAAGAAAGAGTAACCGAGTATATATCTCGGGTGGAAGCAGTGGCAAATCAAATCTGTAAAAATGGAGAGGAATTGCCAGCCAGTAGGGTGGTAGAGAAAATTTTGAGATCACTAACAGATGATTTCGAAAGCATAGTTTGCGCTATTGAGGAATCGAAGGACCTCTCAACACTCTCAGTTGAAGAGCTTACTGGGTCACTTGAGGCCCATGAACAAAGGAGAAGAAAAATGAAAGAACCTCTTGACCAAGCACTACAAGTGCAACTTGACTTAAGAGGAACTCGGAACACTCAGGGCCAAGATCCTAGAGGAAGAGGAAGAGGTGGCCGAGGACGCGGTACACGTGGCAGAGGTGGACGTGGCAGAGGTGAATTTGAAGCCGACACAAACCAGACCAGACAACAGAATTGGCGTGGTCGTGGTCAAGGAAGAGGTCGAGGAGGTCGATCTAAGTCAGGAATTGAATGCTTCAGGTGTGGCAAAATTGGCCACTATGCAAACGAGTGCAGATCAGGAAATTGCTATAATTGTGGGAAGCCAGGCCACATAGAAAAATATTGTCAGGCTGAAAAGAAAAAGGAAACAAATTTTCTTACTGAGGAAACCAATGAAGAAATTGGGATCTTATTGATGTCAAAAGATCCAGAAGCCGAGCTTGTGCCAAACTGTTCAAACAATTCGGTTTGGTACTTAGACACGGGGGCAAGTAACCACATGTGCGGAGATCAGAGTTTGTTCAACGAACTCATCAAGGTTGAAATCGGACATGTCTCATTTGGAGATGATTCCAAGGTGGCTGTAAAAGGACGTGGAACAATCCGACACATGCAGAAGGATGGACGGATTGGAGAAATAAGGGATGTCTACTATGTTCCCGAGCTGAAAAGTAATATTTTAAGCATGGGTCAAATGATGGAAAAAGGCAACTCAGTTCTAATAAAAGATCGAGTACTATATTTGAAAGATAAAGCGGTCGTCTGATTGCACGAGTAGAAATGAAGAAAAACCGGATGTATAAGTTGGAGCTGAATATTCTGAAAAACAAGTGTCTGAAGCTTGACGTGAAGGACGAAGCTATGGTATGGCATTTCCGGTTTGGCCACTTGAACTTTGGAGGTCTGACTGAACTATCAGAGAAGCAATTAGTACGCGGACTACCTGATGTAGAATTTGAAAAGAAGTTTTGTGAAGAGTGTGTACTCGGAAAACATCCGAGGACTAAGTTTCCGAAGTCAACTGAGTTCAAGGCAGAAGAACAACTCGGTCTGATACACACCGATCTGTGTGGACCAATCTCTCCTGATTCATTCAGTGGTAAGAAATACTTTATTTCGTTCATAGATGATTTCTCTCGGAAGACTTGGGTATATTTCTTAAAGGAGAAATCAGAAGCTTTTGATGCATTTAAGAAGTTTAGACTAATGGTGGAGAAGGAGACCAGCAAACAGATAAAAGCTGTCCGATCAGACAGGGGAGGTGAATTCACTTCAACAAAGTTTAATGAATACTGTGAACAACATGGGATAAAACGATTTCTTACAGCTCCATACTCCCCACAACAAAATGGTGTTGCTGAAAGGAAGAATCGGACCATTCTTGATATGGTTCGAACCATGCTTAAAGGGAAGAATATGCCAAAGAAGTTCTGGGCAGAAGCAGTACAATGTGCAGTTTATGTGCAAAACAGGTGTCCACATACTAAACTAGATGGAATAACTCCACAAGAAGCATGGAGTGGGAGAAAGCCGAATGTCAGCCATTTTAGGGTTTTCGGCAGCATGGCTTATGGTCATGTTCCTACTCAGCACAGAACCAAACTTGAAGACAGAAGCAAGAGATATGTTTTTATTGGCTACGATGAAAAAGCAAAGGCATACAAACTTTATAACCCAATTACAAAAAAGGTTGTTGTAAGCCGAGATGTCCAAGTTAATGAGGAAAGTGAATGGAGCTGGGACAACATGAAGGAGAAGTCCTCATGGAGCTCGGAGTCTGGAGAAGAGAACTCAAAAATATCTGAGAAAGCTGCTGAAAGAAACCTGGAGACTATAGCTGAGAGAATCAACAATTATTCTGATGAAGAAGATGAGCCTGTGCAACCTAGATCTCGAAGTTTACAAGACATTTACAACTCCACTGATGAGGTACATGTAATATGTTTGTTGGCAGGAGCAGAAGATGTCAAATTTGAAGAGGCTGTGATCGATGGAAGATGGAAGAAAGCAATGGACGAAGAAATCAGCTCAATTGAAAAAAATGAAACTTGGGAGCTGACAGATCTACCCATAGGAGCTCAACCAATTGGCTTAAAATGGGTATACAAGAAGAAAATCAATGCAAATGGAGATGTGGAACGTTACAAAGCTCGTCTCGTGGTAAAGGGTTATAAACAGCAAAAAGGAATTGACTATGATGAAGTGTTTGCTCCAGTAACAAGAATGGAGACAATCCGACTGCTATTTTCTTTAGCAGCACAACACAGATGGAAGATACAGCAGATGGATGTGAAATCAGCATTTCTAAATGGAATTTTAAAAGAAGAGATCTATGTAGAGCAACCTCTCGGTTACATGAGAAGAGGTGAAGAAAAAAAGTGTTGAAGTTGAAGAAAGCATTGTATGGCTTGAAACAAGCTCCTCGAGCCTGGAATGAGAGAATTGACACCTACTTCAAGAAGAATGGTTATGAGCAGTGTCCGTATGAGCATGCTCTATACCTAAAGAAGAACAAAGGAGATATGTTGTTCGTTGCTCTATACGTAGATGATTTAATCTTCATGGAAGCAGAAATGAGTTGGTCGTAGAGTTTAAGAAGGTGATGAAAAAGGAATTTGAGATGACTGATCTGGGTGTTATGAAGTACTTTCTTGGTTTGGAGGTGGACCAAAGCACAAAAGGAATTTTTGTGTCTCAAAAGAAGTATGCTGAGGAGATATTGAAGAAAGCAAAGATGATGAAGTGCAATCCGGTTTCTACTCCTATGGAACCTGGAACAAAACTGTCCAGACACGGAGATGGAAATCGAGTTGATGCAACAAGGTATCGCAGTTTGATTGGAAGTCTGAGGTACTTGACAAATACAAGACCAGACTTGATGCTAAGTGTAGGAATCACAAGCCGATTTATGGAGGAGCCAAGGTATTCTCATTGGAAAGCACTAAAGCGGATACTAAGATAGTGATTGGTGTGGAGATATAGATGATAGAAAGAGCACAACTGGCTATGTTTTCTTCATGGGAAATACAGCATTTACTTGGCTATCAAAGAAGCAACCCATCGTGACGCTATCCACATGTGAGGCTGAGTATGTGGCAGCATCCTGGAGTGTCCGACATGCAATATGGCTCAGAAACCTGTTGAAAAGTTTGGAGATAATGCAAGAAGAAAAGGTATTGATCCGGGTAGATAATAGATCGGCAATTGAGTTAGCAAAGAACCCGGTAAATCATGAGAGAAGCAAGCATATTGATGTTCGTTTTCACTTCATCCGTGAAAAGTTGAAAGAAGGAAGCGTGGAACTTGAACATGTAGAGAGCAAGAAGCAATTGCAGATATATTCACGAAACCATTACCAACAAGGTCATTTCAAGACTTAAGGAAGTTGATCGGCATGATAGAAGGATACAAAGTCCATTAAGTTTATGGAGGAGTTTTGTAAAATAAACTTAGTGGACAACCAACCACCCATCATGGGTCTTCCACTTTCTCCAACCATTATCTCCATTGTGCTCCACTACGTTGCCCACCATACCACTACAATTTGGATTTTACTTGAATCCTAGTGTCCACCATTCTACTCCACTACCACTACTTCTTGGATTATTAAGTGTTTGTTCTATTATAAATAGAAGCACCGTGTGTGTGAATAAAAATCAAGGAAGTGAAAGAAAAAATATATGGTGCTTGTGTAGTGTGCCGAGTGAAGAGAGAAATAGAGTGTTGTATGTGAGTTTTAGTGTTGTGAGAAAAGAGAGTGAATTGTTGTGTATGTAAGCTTGAGTTTGAAAGTTTCTTAATAAAGAGAGATAATTTTTATAGATACCAACAAATTGGTATCAGAGCAAAAACTGCCTCTGAATCTAAACCCTAAACCCTTCCCATACTTCCAATAATCCTTTGAATATCCAAGCCTATAATCCTTACATGAGCCGCAAAACGTAGTAAAATAAAAACGAAACCTAAAAGGAACACTGCCTCTGGACGGATGACATCCTTCAACGGATGTCAACATCCATTTAAGGAGAACGGATGTCGACATCCGTTTTGCCTTAAAAGGATGTTGACATCCGTTGAAGGATGTCATCCGTCCAGAGGCAGTGTTCCTTTTACGTTTCGTTTTTATTTTATTTGTTTATTTTATTTACGGTAATTTATATTTAAATTTATAATTTTAAATGTTATATATGGTAAGAAGAAAGAATGGAGAAATAGAAGTGAAAGGTTGATGAGGCTTGAAGAGAAAATGATAAACGGAAATGGAGAAATGGAGAAGAAGCTTGACGGAAGAGAGAAAGGTAAACGGAAATGGAAGAGAGGAAGAGGTGCAGAGGGAAGTAAATCAGAAGTTTTAAATAAATTAAAATATTAAAATAATAAAAATAAAAAATTTTAACTTTTGAGGATATAATTGTCATTTTAGAAGGATATAATTGGCATTTTAGAAAATTGGGGAGGTGGAGGAAGAGACGTTGGGGGTGGGGGAGCAACCATCCCAACTCCTTAAACAAATTGGGTTGAAACTAGTTTCCCATCCCAAGTCATGCACCACACAAGGCCCAACAACGTGCAGTTGGAAAATAAATTCCCCAAAGTCTCACTAGCAAGGTTTGAAGAGGGGTCTCCACGTGTAAGACAACTAGACCAACTCCTCCAACACTTAGCCAGCACATTCCAAACTAGTATATGGCGCAAAGGCACAAAAGCAACTATATAAACCTTGTTTAAACCCTTTGGCTCCAAAACAAATATACAAGAAAACATACATATATATGGATTATTAAATGCATTATGCTCACATGACCAAACTATAATAAAAATATTCCTCATTTTCCCTAGGTCTTACACTGCCTATTGCGTTGATGATACTATGCGGAAGTCGCTGTCATGACATGAGACTGTTACTGCATTGAGGGCTCTTTGTCGAGGGTTGTGTTGCGTTTGAGGGATGTTGGTTGAGGAATATTGGTTGAGGGTCCTTGTTGCATTTTTTGTTGTTATTGTTGTCTATGGAGGATGTCGCGTCGAGAGAGGTTGTTGAAAGGCCCTACAATCGAGGTAAGTTCTATGTTTTAAGAATGAACTATACAAATTAAGCCATTAAATCTTTGCAATGATAGGCATTAGCATTTGGTTGTGAAATCTGATTTCATAGGGTTTTAAAATTGAGGCCAACGTTGTTGTTATGTGTTAATGGAAAAATTATCAAGACCTTCCATTAATTTTTTGAATCTTTCTTTTGTGTTCTGAATGTGCCACTCTAACTTGTTCCTACAAAAACCAGCACAACAACATTTGTAATTAATAGTTGTATAGGTTATTACTATTTTTTTTCAATCAACTCGTATATGACTTGTATCCCCAAATTGTTCATATGTTGTGCAACATCTTGTGTAAGCAAAATCATGAAGTAATAAAGTTTTGATGATATCCAAAATCAAATCACAAAGAACTCACAAATGCAAGAAAATCATATGATGACTTGTATTGTTTTGAAAAGCTTTTGTAATAAGTGTAGGATGTTGTATAAGACTTAGACTAGAAGTAATTTTTATTCCATGTATCTTATATTTTAAATTTCTCTTTGGATTCATAAAGATTTGGAACAATTGATTAGCAAGATTAATAATCGATTAGTCAGAAAGTTATTCGATTATCACAAAATAGGTTTTAAAATGGTCACTAAAATAATCGTTTATATACTTAAAAACTCTCATATTTTGAAATTTAATTAAATAACATTAAAACGGATTAATAATCAAAAAATAACTTAGGTGTGAACACAGGACCTAAAGCATAAACACCAAACAAACGAATTTAAAATTCCAAATGAATTGGAAGCAAGGAAAATCTTCTTGCAGGGTATGACTGGAGATAAAATCCCTCTCATGATAGTTAAGTCAGGCTTACACGCAAGTATCAAAATGTGATAATTCTTTTAGTCTTTAAGTCTAAAATTTATATATTACATACTGAATTTTTATCTTTCAATTTCTCTTTTTTTACTTTCCAATTTTTTCACACTTTCTGTACTGAGTCAGGGCTGGTGGCTTGCAAGACAAAGATGGGGGGCTTAGGGAACTGCTTGTAGGGAAGGATGATGAGCTTCTCAAGACTGAAGTCTGCATTAAGGTAAGTTATTTATATCATTAACTTTGCATAGAAACAAAGTGCAAAATAAAATATTCCACCATTTTCTAATTACTTCTCAATTCTCAGATTTTGATGCCCCTTCACTCAACAGGCACTAAATTATGAGGTGGCCAAATTCAAGGCATTTCACTTGGCATCAAAACCCGAGTCATAAGCATTTTAGAGCTCAAATCATCAGAGACTCAAACATCAAAGAAAAGGTAGGTGAAATGCTTGCTTAAGAAAAGTGCAAATGGATAGAAGATTTTTTCTTCAATAGTTTTGCTAAAATAAGTCACGTTGAGTAATTTTATAATATAATTTTTATCTTATATGTTTATTCTTTTATATATATATATATATATATATATATATATATATATATATAAACTTATTGACCCTTTCAACTTATTCTGCTGTTGTAGGTTTTTTCTATTTTAGTCATTCTGGATTTGACTTTATAATCATTTGTTATCTCATCCTTTGATCGCATGCTACTGTGGCTACACATATATTTTTGTTAATGAAAGTAAAGTTTTTATAATTGTTGGATAAATGTGATGGGCGTACTTTTTTTTTAATTTCTTTAATTGTTTAAATCATAATTACAACCCTGTCACGGTTTGATGGTCAATAAAACAGATAATTTGGAGAATAGAAACAGAAAATAATGACAATGCGATAAATACTATGATAATAATAATAATAATGTAATGTAAAAGATAAAAAAGATATGAAGCCTAAAATAGATATAACAGTTTCTTAATTGGAACTTTTGGTGCAGAATGTGGATGCAATGCAGAAGTAATCGTATAAATGCCTAAGCAAATCTAAAATGACTATTATGTATGAATTATGATACCTAATGCTGGAAAATGAATGCATAATTGAAATTTCTATGTGGAAGCCCAAAATGATAGCTTTTTACTGCATATTTTCTGGCTTGAAAACAGATTCTTAAACCCTGAAATTCTAATGTGCATGTGATGATTTGAAGCTTAAAATGGTGTTTATGAATAGGTAATACAACCGAACAAGTGAAATAGATGCAGAATTGAGAATTGGCCAATGTAACCTAAATTATAGCTAATATGTCCTGACGAGATGAATGCTAATGGTGAGTTATATGATTAAGAAAAAGGAACTTTTTTAAAGAGTTTAGAACCTAATAAGATGATTGAGACAAGTCTATTATGCTAAAATGGAATTGAAAATACAATGTAGTAGTTGAAACTAGACTATATTCTATAAATTACTAGTTGAAACTACGTATAGCAGCAAATGGAAATTAATGCCAGAATTAAAAAAATAGAGCACCAAAGCTTACAAACAGAGAAATAAAATTTGCAAGATTCTTAAAGAATAAAAAATCAACAAGGAAGAGAAGTGCTGGCCAATGAGGTCACAATAGTTGTAGTGGCGCAGTTTCAGTGAGCCCCAAAACCATGTAAAATACATTTTTGTTATTCTATACTGATTGGAAATGATCTGAGGTACTATATATATAAATATTTGTTTGGTGTGCTTGTCTGCATATTAGTTCTACTTTTTCAAGCATAATTTGAAAAAATACACATATTATCTTCTGGAGCACGTGCTCAATTATATATATATATATATATATATATATATATATATATATATTATTTTTGAAGTCAGAGTTTATTTAGGTTTTAAGCACAAAATCTACCAGAAACATTCACCTGGGATTTCTTACTTTTTATTTCTCATATCTCTAATTTAATTTCAGTTTTTTCGCTTTAATTTCATGTGATATTTCTTTTTTGGATGGTATAATTTTGAATCTGTCAGTGGAATGATTGTGGTTTAAGAATTGTTCCGGAAAGAAATATCAATGGCAGTGTTCTTATTCAGTGAAGTTCTTTTAAATTCTTCCACACAATCCTGATTCAACTCTGTTAATAGCACAATTTGAGACACAGAAAAAGAGTTGACATTTTTCATTAGTTTATACAGCTAATAAAGCTTTGACATGTTTTTTCACAAAAAGTCAGTGTTTTCTAGCATGTTTTTATGGAATCTTTGGATAGGTAGACTTGAAGCAATGCAATTTAAGTAGTGATTGGAAAACACATTTGGAAGCTTGTTGAACCAGTCTTGTGATTTGTTGCTGCCAATTAAGTAATGATAGAAGAACACATTTGGAAGCTTGTAGAACCAGTCTTGTGATCTGTTGTTGCCTATGCTGGAAATGAGAAATCAGCTTAAGCTCAACCAAAACAACCTATACTAACTTGTTAAAAGAAGCTGACACATTGAAGCACTATTAGTATTAGAGAATTCTAGGTATTCTAAAGCACTATTAGTATTAGAGAATTCTAGGTATTCTAGGTTTTATTTATTCATCTTTGGAAATCTTTGACTTGTACATGGCTGGCTAGAGATTTGTATTTTATAAGATACTAATCCTTTATGTATGAATATTGTTGTATGATGATATTATTTGATTAATGACTATTTCTTAAATATTATATACAAATTATCTATTGCAAAATGTTTACTTTGATTAATGGTTTTATAAGTATGTGGGGTCTTTGTATTAGATCTGATATTACAATCTGCCTACCTAGTTATATACGGATAAATTTGTATGTAACTGGGTAGGCAGATTACATGCGGATTTATCTATATGTAATTACATACAGATTTATCCTTAGGCAAATCTGTATGTATAGAGACAAAAGAAATATTCACGAAATGTTCCTCACTTAAAGCAAAGTCTAAAAAGATCGTACAACCTACTTCAAGCAAAGGATTAAAAACGTATGCCTGCTTTGACAAAGTTGACTTATACAACGATTGCTGTGAAAAGAAGAAAGAGAACACACAAGTATCAAGGTTATAAACTACAAACTCAGTCTCACGGAAAAATATCCATGAAGCCTATAAATAGAAGATCTTTAAAGAAGAAAATCAAAAGGATAGCTTAAGAGAATATCTTAAGAAAGAAGAGCTTACAACGATAAAACCATTCTAAAGAGAGAAAGAAAAAGAGCTCAAGGAAAAGAATACATTTGAGCTGAAGAAAAGAGAAGAGAAGAGAAAAAGAGAAAGAAATACTCTCGAGCTTCATTGTCAAATTGCTTACTATTGTAAAAGAGAAGAGAAAAACACCTACGAGTGTTTAGGCTACTTTGTAGTATTCAAATCTTCTCGTTGAGAGATATAGTTTGAACTAAGAGAATTAAAACATTAACAATTGAATTTTATTGAGTTGAGAAATCTTAGCAAGGTTGTTAAGTACCAAGAGTGTGTGTGATGATGTTTGTATAACGTTTGTGTTATACAGAGCAGATGTTAATGCAGATACTTCAAGTGCTATATGTAGACATGCTAGAGATGAGATAAACTTTCAACGAAAATTTTATAAAGTTTATTTTGTTATTTCTTTTAAATAAGTTTTATTCAGTTATGTATTTTAGAACCTACACTTAAGAATGGTTATGTAATTGGTATTTTGAATTGTGTTAGATTCAATTTCAAGTATTTAATTGTTATTGCAAAAAAATTTATGTTGAAGGAATTTTAGTGACTACAAAAATTGGTGTGTTACACGTTCTGTATGAATTCTTTTTTTCCTTTGATAATTTTCTTCCGGCTTATACTTTTGTGGTGCTTTGAATTTTTTTTTTGTGTTGATAAGTTATCTGCTATAAACATTATTTACTTAGCATTTTTATCAACTGTTGCTCTGAACTGACTTATGAGAAGTCATTTATCATTTGTACATATATCTATTATTTGCTTATGATATTCTATATGCCTAAACGACTAGCGGAATGACTAGTATGATAAATGTTTCATGATCAAATTTATTCAACCCTATTCTGCGTTATACTTTGCATAGTATTAGTAAAACATTAAAAAGCGAAAAATTGTTAAGACAAAATCTTTTAAAAAACCTTTATTTTAAAGTTTAGCAAAATAGTGTTCATTACATTAATTATCTAGGAAAATACGCTAAACATTATATTAAACAAACTATCCTAAATGCTAGTAAACGAACTATCCTAAACGCTATAATAAACAATGTTATGTTTACATCCAATGCATCACTAGTAAAAAAAACGTTTTTTTAACTCGTCATATATGTCGCGGTTTCATAAAAACCGAAGTATTTAAGACGCGGTGGCAATTTTGAAATTAAGATAAAATTATATGCTTCGGGTGTACAAAGAACCGAGACATAAAAAATAAAAATTTTATACTGCTTCGGTTGATACAGAACCGAGGCATAAGGACCTGCACCTTTTCCAGTGCACGAGACATCTTTTCCAGTGCACGAGGCACCTTTTAAGCTAGGGACTCGGTTAATAGCAGAACCGAGGCATAAGGGGTTGCCTCTCCTGCTACCACCAAACCCTTCCATTATTACTACTCTTCTTCCTCCCTTCATTCTTTAAACAACCCTTCATCGTCCGTGTTGCCGCTCCCTGTGCTGCCGCTCCTGCTGCTTTTCCCGTGCTGCCGCTCCCCGTCCTGGACCCTAGCAACGCGACGCCAGCGCCGGCCGTGGTGCCTCCGCCAGTCGTGGATTCTCTTGCCCCCGTGGGTCCCTTTCCCAACCACCGTCACCTTCCGTGATCAAACCCAAATGGCCAGCTTTTCCAGAAATCGATGTCGTGCTTCGCAACTTCGCACGACGGCGCCTGAAGTGGTTGTGGTGGTGGAGCTAGCGGCTTGAGGGAGCAGGTGGGGAGTGCGAATCGGTTGCGGGCAGTCTTGGATCCAAGGCGGTGGGGGCGGTAGTCGGGGTTGGAGTCAGGTTCAGAGGCGAGATCAGAGGGGTGTTTTGATTTTAGGGTTTCTTTTGTTCTCTGGTTTTCCTTGATTGGGATTAGGGTTCTGTTTGAGAAAGTTAAGGTTTTTAATTGGGAAAATTCTTTTAGGGAAATTGTTGTTCGTGTTCTGCTTCTGTTTTACTTGCTATGAAGAGGAATTGAGGTTGAGTGAGAATGAGCAAGAACATGCTGTTGGGCTGCGGCCAAGCTGCTGTTGGACTTCACCGGAGGCTGAATAGAACAGAGGATGATGATAGCTAAAAAACTGAGAACAGAACAGAGGATGATGATAGCTAAAAAAAAATACCGAGAAGAAAGAACGATGCTAAAAAAATAAAAAAAGAAACATGTTATTGCCTCGGTTATCTAAGAACCGAGGCATAATCTTGTTTCATTTTACCCCAGTTCTGAACCGAGGTATAAAGCCTACGCCATTTTACCTCGTCCATATATGTCTCGGTTGTAAAACCGATGCCTATAAATAAAAATAATTGATGCCATATCCCTTTATTGTACTAGTGCATGAATGATTATTTTGTTTATTGTGTAGTCATTCTTTATCTTTGTAGATCCTATCAAGGACAACGTGCTTTATTCAAAATTGTGTTGATCCAAAAAAAATTTAAGACATACAAAGACATTATAGGAATGTTTCCTTATTGCTTTATGTTTGGTCATCCGTATAACAACATAGTTTTTCTCTATAGAAGCATAGTGGTGTCTAACAGGTTACAAAAGACTATAACAACTTTTTCAAAAGTCAATGCTTTGAGAGTAACAATTTTTTTCTATGTTCATTGAAGACTGCATGGAAAAGAGAAGAAGATCAATTATTGAACATATTCTTACGCTACTAAATACTCTCTCTTTCATTCTACACTTTGAGAATACTTCTCTGTAACAAGTCTTCCAAATCTATATTGTTTTGATCATATTCTTTCTAAGAGAATTTTTCATCCATACTTGTTAGTAAACATACATTTGTTTTTGGATAATCAGGAGTGATTTAAAACACTCGGTTTGTTTAACTTTAGGGTAGTTAAACAGTATTTAGCCGGTTGACCTGTTGTAAATAAGGTGGTAAAACTCGTTTGTAAGTTGTTAAAGTTAGTAAAATCCTTTAAGAATAAAGCAAGTTTTCATCTCTACCATCTTTTTACTATGTTTCTAAATGCTTTCAAAAATACTTATCTATTCAAACACTTACCGCAAACAATGTCTAACACTATTCTATGAAAAAATTCAAACTCTATTTCACTCCTCTTTCTAAAATTTGCGTGTTATTTCAATTAATATTTCGCTTGTTGAATGATGTACATATCCTTACGTGTTTTATATGATTATTGCAGTTAAACTTTTGAATAAATTTAAATTATTGTGATTTATTAATTCTTTCATGTATTTTACTATATTGAAAATTTGTTTCAATATTTCACATTTTTTTTTCTAAATTACATTATGTACCATAACTAAATATAAAAACAGATACAGAAAAAACAACTAAAAAAAGTACAGATTTTGCTAATTTTTAATTTTAATACTCTTTATGTAAATCTGTGTATTTATATATTATGTATGATTAAGTTGTATTGTCTATTAGTATAAGCTCTTTATACAAATCCTTTAATAAGTTTATAATATAATTAATAATTTAATTTATTACAACACACCCGTAAAATCACGTGAAAATTGATTCATGTGACCGACATGTTTGAATATTATGTTAACATACGGAACCTTCAAGAAATCATGTTCTTTGAAAGACATAAAGGTACAATTTAATTATTTTTTCATGTTAAAGATCTATGGCATATTTAAACTTTTTCTATTATCATAATAAAAAAATAATCATCACACACACATCATCGATCCTTTTTTATACATTTCTCTTGTATAAAGAATAAATTATCAAAATGTACTTCTTCTAACAATAACAAATTTAAGTAATAAAATTTATACAAACATTTTTATATAGTAAAATATAATTAACTTTAATGTTTTAAATGAATAATTAATATGGTTTATTATTTTCCTAATTTATTTTATAGTAAATTAAATTTTAAATAAATAATTAGTAATACTAATAATTCTTATTCCAAATAAATTTAAAAACAAAATTTAATATTAATTTTTATTAAATATTAAATTTAAATTATAAAAACACTTAATTTTAATTAATATTAAATTATTAAATTCTATAGTTTATATTTAAATCCATTTGGCTAATTATTTTTGAAGATGATGAAAAAAATATTGCTTCTTTTAGCAATTGGATATATTTCTGGGAAATTCTTGTAATTAACTAAATAATAATAGAAATAAACTTTTTAAAACTTGTATTTCAATGTTTACCTTTCACATTTTATTATTTTAATGTTATCGTAATTTTAAAATAACAATCATAATTGTTTATAATTATATTTTATAATATTGCAAATAATGTTAGATGGAACTTGGCAATTAGGTAAAAAAGTTTAATTATTAGGATACAGCCCTAAAATTAAGAACTAAAATAACTCAAATAAAAAAAAAAGTTGGTCAAAATAAGAAAAGGTGTATTTTGGTAACTAAATATGCAAAAGGTTTATTTGGGTAATTTAAAAAAAGGCTTATGTCCTTATTTTCATTGAATTTATTTAATTTAGTCATAATAATTTTTTTAAAAATTTATTCTCAATGTTCGTTAATTTGTTCAACCACAGTTATTTTGTGTTCTTTTTTTAATTTAAAAAAACTATCCTTGTGTCAAGCTAATATCATGTAAGTTAGTAATACATGTGAGAATGAATATTTTATATTCAATTTAATATCTATATATGTTAATTTCTTTCAATTTAGTCTCAATTTTTTAAAAAAATTAACAACTTTGTCTTTTTTGAAATTGAAAACAAATTTATTATTTATATAATTTTTATATTAATATTTTTATTAAATTTTTTTAGTTTAGGATGAGGTGTAAAATTAGAATAAAAATTTTAAGAACAAAGACTAACATTGATTTAAAATTTTAAGACGTTAAGATAAAGAAATAGTTTCACTCTACACTTTTTAACCCTTTTAAAATTTTCATTGTTATTTTAAATCAATTATAATCCTAAATTAATAATATTTTAAAAAATCTGAATTTTAATAAAAATATTAGTTTAATAATTATATAAAATTTAAATTTGTTCTCAATTTAGACTAGAACAAAGTTATTATATTTAAATAAAAACAATTATCAAAATTAAATTGAATAAAATGAACAAAAATAAAAATCAAATTTAGTATTTGAACCTTTAATAAAGATATATATAGAAAAAAAATTAACGAAAACTTTTTTTAAATAACTAAATTCAATATTAAACGTGATTTTCTGATTAAAATATACATATTGAATGGGTTAATAAAACCTCCGCTAATTACATACATTCTTAGATCTTATTAATAGTAATCTCAATTAAACAACTGCTATTAAAAATAGTAATTCAGAATAATTTAAATTTTTTTAATAGTTATGCTTTTAAATAAACTATTTTTTATATGAAAACTCCAAACAACTTTTTACTTAAAATTAGTTTTAAGTTAAACCTAAAATACCAATAAATAAGTCTTGATTAAGATAAATTACTTATAAGGTTTTCGAAAGTTTCAACTTTTAAAAAGGAAAATTCACAAATAATATGGTCAAAGTCATCTATAGCAATCAGAAATAGAGACTAATTTCCCGTCAAAGCAAAAATCAAATAGCATCAAATTTCTTTTATAAGACCTTTGTAAGTATTTAAAAAAAATGATAAACAAAAAATGAGTTAAATTAAAATTTTGAAAAAGTTAATTAAATTACTTCTATAAATTCATTTTAATTTATAATAGATTTCTTTTATTTTGTTTATAAATACAAATATCGAAATAGAACTTACCACTAAATAGAATACACGTATTACACCTAAATAGAACTTACCACTAAATAGAATCCAAGTGAAGCCAAATTATAGGTTGTTGTGAGAATTCGTTTCAACGAAATTATGTGGACATACGCCATTTTCTTGGTCTTATTATGAAATCGACGTGTCGGGTTTGTGGACATACGCTAATCCCTTACTCACGCAAATATTTATTTATTTAAAAAAGTTAAAAATAGTTGTACGTATGTTTAACTTTCTTAAAAAAAAATATCAACATTTTGCGATGCATTACAGTTGACATAACTGACTTCATTTGTATTAAAAATTAAGTGGATTCTATTAGAAGATTTTATTAATGTTTAACATTAAGTGGACTCTACTACATTGAGTGAACGTCAAAGATTAATCAGACTCTATTAATAAAGGCTTAGTAGACATTAATCTAACACTAAGACATATATTTATTTATTAGAAATGTAATTTGAAAGTTAACAAACAAACTCTAATAGTATCACATTTAACCAAATGCAAATATCTAAAAAATAATTTTATATTATATTATAATAAAATTGATAAAATATTCTATTTCCTTTAAGCAAGGTTGTCTATTTCAATAATTTTATGAAAATAAAAATATATTTATATTTCTTTTTACTTCACTCCGGCCTTTTTGGGAGGTTTGTTGAAGACAAGCCAAAATTAATTAAACTTTTTTTATTCTTATTTTTATTGAAAAATATATTATTATTTTTTTTAACTATAATTTAGTAAAATATTTATATTAATAAAAGGTAAATATAGAAGAAATATATATTTTTTAGGGTGAGACAAAATGAATTGAACTGAAAATTAGTTTAGACAAATTGAATTGAACTATTTTTTTTGTTTTACGTAACTGTATTGTACTAATCTGCTTTAAAATGTGTTTTCTACTTTAACACATAACACAACTTTGAGGCAGATTGACATAAGTCAAAGGCTAAGATTGGTCTGATAGGACCAAAGTTCAAGACAGACCGACCTTTTATAAGAAATGATTTCTTATTAATTTCACTTTTTTTTTCCATGAAATGTGACCTACCAAACAAGTATTGTTCATTCATTAAATTATATTTTAAGCCAACAACATGATGACCAATCAAAATAAGAACCAACATATTCAATTTAAATAAATCATGAAAAATATTAATATCAATGAGATATCAATGAATATATCTATCAATAAAATTGGAAGAATGACAATAACATGAAGTATTGATGTTTCGGGTGTGGGGTCCAAGTTAACGGTCCAATGTCTTATAGGTTGCAAAGGGTATGAATGCTTGTCATAATGCTATCGTTCATCTGATATGTTGGGAGGTTACCTGTAACTATTCAAATGCCAAAGTCGGTTACGATTCTGTAGCTTAAGTATTATTGGTGTAGTAAATGCAAAATCACCTATATTCTTACCTCATACCTATATTTATAGATTTTGGTGTGTGCTCTTGATTAGTGGCGACCTAATTATGGCCCAATTGAAAGTAATGACATTTTACCTTAAGTCGTTTAGCATTAGGGATAATAACTTTGGCGCATGGGTAACTCCATTCGTTTCGTCTGACTAATAGTTGACCGTCTAGTTTGTCTACGACCGGGTGGTCGTACAATAGATAATGAAACTTAAATCTTAAGTAAACTAGTAGGCAAAATTTTTATAATAACTTTAAATCATATCTTGTCAATGACAAAATAGTAAGTTAAATTATTTTCATTGAAGTTTTGTAACTTTTTTTTTATGAACAAACCTACTATTTAAAATTAGGATTTGGATTAAAAGAAATATGTGCATCGATTTAAGATCAAACTATGATGTATCACCATAAAATTTATATTTGACATACCTTTTTTTTAAACATAGGCTTAGATATTAAGCATTCTCTTTAGCTTATATGAAGGAATACATTGTGTAAAGAACATAGTTGATAAATAGGATTGAAGAAAGAGCTCAAGTTAAAGCTAAAAAAAACACTAATTGCAAAGTCCTTAATAATTATATCGTGTTTAGTTTTTTTTATTATGAATGAGTTGTTGATTGTTATGGTTGACAAAATCAAATAAATGTAAATCTAATATAGAAAAAGTGGTAAACAATTGTCTAATGGTTTGCATAAATTGTATAGTGTCTTTAAATCAGTTGTGTTTTACATTTAAACTAAAAGAATATAGATAAGGTTAAGTTAACCTAAGTCATTTTTCAATGAATTTGATTAATGATTTCACTCAAAGGAGTATGTATTAAAATCTGCAATAAGCGTTGGAAAATAAAAACAGTAAAGGGATGATGAAAAATGAGTTATTATAAAGAACATCAACATATTTATCCTCCAGAATCACCCTACCAATAGAAAATTAAAAATCAACATAAGAATATAACATGGAAACTCCAAAACTAGAGAAAAAACTACAATCATTGTCCAATGACAACTATAGAATACCACTATGTCAACATTTTTGCAACACATAGAAAACTATCCCATGCTCATTGACCATATATACACTCACACTCTCCAAAACAAGAATTTAACCCACACCTCATAATGCTCTACCTCAATAGTATAAGAAAAGTCAAATACAAACTTAAACTGTCTTAGACTTAGTCTTAGAGTCCATTATATAGCCATTAATGTAACATTCCATTTTTGGGCGTTCCCAGTAAAACATTTTTACTATATAACTTATCATAGATCATTAAAACAACTCATAAATATTAATTCAAAACTTTCGAATATATGTAACTAACACTAGTGGAGTCAGAGGTTATGGCACCAGTTATTTTAGCCTATAGGCATCGGTTCTTGACCCGAAGCATATCCAGACGAGGTAAAAAGTCTGCATTTTTATGCCTCGGTTGTGAACCGAGGCAAAACAACATAGGATTAGAACTCGGTTCAAAGGGAACCGAGGCAGTATGCTCTTCCTGGTTTCCCCATCAGGACGCCCACGTCTTTCTCACGCTGCCAAACACCACACGTCGCCAAACACCACACGTCGCCAAACACCACTGTCTTTCTCACATCGGACCACCCAAAACACCACCGTAGACCACCTCCGTCCATCATCATCTTCGTCCATCAGAGACAACGCGGCGATGCAGTAAGAACCCAGGAAGACCACGCGACGATGGCGGCAATGCGGCGACAACACTGTCTTTACCACGCGACGGCAAGGCAGCAGCGGAGAGGCAGCGACGGTGACGTTGTGGAGCGGATCTGGAGTGGATCTGGAGCGGATCTGGAGCGGCTTGGTGATGAAGATGAATGGTGGCGCGTAGATGGAGGTTGCAAGGCCAACGCCGGAGCTTCGTGAAGATCGCCATGGAAGATAGCGCCAGCGCGATTCTGCTGAGGAACGCGAGCACGGCAGCGATTTGCAGATGAGGTTGATGATGCGGTTGAAGATGCACCCACAGTAGCAGCTGAGGCACCCGCACCCACCTCCGCCAGTGGAGCTGAAAGCCTTCGAAGAAACCAAAGGCGGTGTTAAGGGTCTCGTCAACGCTGGCATCACCAAAATCCCTCTTATTTTTGTCATGCCACCGGAAGACATCGCCGTCTCTGGCGATCGGAGCCATACCCAGTTTGAGATCCCCGTCATTGACCTCAAAGATGTCACCGGTGAAGGGTGAGTACTACACCAGGGAGAAGCAGAAAAAGGTGAAATATTGGACTGAGAGAGAGAAAGACGAAAAGTTTTGAGAGAGAAAGACGAAAAGTTTTGGAACGTTGGGAAAGGAAACGTCTGAGTAGTGAAAGTTGTATAGGCATCGGTTACAATAAAACTGAGGCATAAATGTTATACGACTTCGATTAATCTGCAACTGGTGCAGTAACTCTCCTCGAAAAAGCAAATATTATTTTTTTAACTGGTCAGCACAATTTTCTACCTCGGTCTTTTAATTAACCGAGGCAGTATACCCTTTTAGACACTGGGTTTAGAAGAACCGAGGCATATAGTGTTTTTATAATTAAATTTCTGCCACCACATTTTTATACGTCTCGGGTTTTCGAGAATCGAGACATAATAGGCGATTTAAAAATCCTATTTTTTACTAGTGTAAAACTCAGACATCTAATTAGAACAAATTAAAACATTAATTTGTTCCCTAAAGAAATAAAATCCCCAAGTCTCTCATTATCCTCGCCGCCTTAAGCATCCACTGGACCATCTGTATCATCATCTGCTCCCGTATAACAACCCGAGTCATACGATCAAGTAGAAACATAACCACAAAAAAATGCAATGCTGAACTAACAAAATAACCATTAAATCAATTGATATAACATTTATATCACAGTTGTTAAGTCTTCATCACAATGTCATCACATTCAACAATCATCAATACTCTATAAGACTACAACAACCATCATCACACCCTTAATCCCTTCCCTTAACCAGAATATGTATTGTTCCATTAGCTCTACCTCGCCTATCGAGCAAAGGCAACGTGTGCCTAACCAAATTCTCTTATAACCTTTTACCATCTTGTATACTTCCACGGATATTCCATTTTACCGAATAAAACGATTCGAGTGGTCCTCCACTGCAACTTCGAACATGTCTCCCCTGCTCCAAGATGTCCATCATGACACTAAACTCAACATGAGTTGGAACCCTACAGATGAGATATTCATCCCTTTCTACTCTCTCGTAAGAGGAAATGATAACACTCGAATGCTCAGTCCCTTCCACTGCCTCCTCTAGGATGAAGAAATTCATCTCTTCCATCGCCTCTTACACTTTGTCCACTTGAATGGATTTGGGGGAGAGTGATTGAATGGATTTGAAGGTAATTTTGTTGTTGTTTATTTGAGTGGATTTGGAAGTAAATTTTTTTAATCTGTCACATCAATCAAATTCTATACTAATTCTCGTAAACTTTACTTTCAAATTCACTCTCACTTACCTCTAAATTCACTCAAATAAACAACAAAAAAATTACCTTCAAATTCTCTCAAATTCATTTAATTATTCTCTCCCAAATCCATTCAAGTAAACAAAGCCTTCGAAGAAATCTATCTTTTTACCCTCCGCAAAAAGAAAGGTATCCATCCAAAGTTAGAAAGTATAAACAAGAGATATACACAATGATACTCATATCACAATTGTCGCAAAAGTATAAAGTTAACCACACACTCTTCGGTCAACTTAGTGATTCCCACACCCCTTTTTACTCAACATACACCCCAAGGATGATAACCTCTTCTTGCTTTAGTAGGTAGTTCCCCACGTGGGACCACCACGAGCCTATTATAGCTCCCTATGAATTTCACCTCTGCACCTAATTATGAAAGAATTTACAATGCTTCTTCCTCTTCTCACTCGTGGCCCCCACTATGCATTCCAACCAATAAACAAATATAAACCAAGCATTTAAACCTTACGTAATAACAGTACCTCACGCTTGTAGCGCCTCCCCCACACGGCCAAACACAGATTATCAGTCTCATCTTATCAAGCACCATATTCATGACATTACCACCCATACATACATACATATATATATATATATATATATATATATATATATATATATATATATATATATATATAAAAGCACTCACGGGTCCACACTTTTTATGATAACCAACCCCTCCACTTTGCACATTAAATTTAGGATGACAGGAAGGATGGATAATCAAGTAATTTGTTTTGATTATAATGTTATTTTAAAATATTAGGAATCTTATTGTTATTACGGGGTGTTTAATTATTGTTGATCTAATCAGTATGTTTATGTCATGTTATTATGATTATTTTATTGGTAGTTTATTTCATATGTGTTTGTGTTTGTGAGTTTATGAATGATATTATCGGCGATGATCGTGTAATGTATTATACATGAGCAGATAATGTTGCAGATGGTGTCGAGGCATGATAAATTTGAGAGATAACGAGGGATAAACTTGGAATTTTATTTACAGTTATTATTTCTTAACTTTAAGACAATGTAATTGGAGTCATTTTATTTCCTTCGTTATTTCCATTGAACAAATGTTTTGAAACTATTATGTTATGCACTTTTAAATGTTGAGGTTTTTGAAAATATATTTCCGCGTTATGTTAAAGTTTGAAATTTTACTGATTTTTGAATAACTCGTGACACCCTGGAAATTGGGACGTTACAACTAGTGTGTAGCAAATTAATCCAATCTCGATTCATACATAAATATACTAAAATTGTTTACAATATTTAAATAATCTTGAATGATCAATTTGATCGTTTTTGTATTCAAGGTTTGATCCTATCTCATTCAATCATACATAATTACATATATCCAATATAAAAAAAATATGAAAAAAAGTAAATTGAATAAACATAATAATAGGAACCTAGGAGCGTGAAAAAGTAGACAACAACGGAGAAAATGTACCCGCATTTTGGAATGGAACAAATTTCACAACAAAAACACAATACCTAAACACTAATACAACAAAAAGTAAGTCTGATCATCTAAAACAATAAAAAAGGAACCAAAACAATCCAAAAACTAAAAAACAAAAAGGAAGAAAATAGATTTAACCACGGGGACGAAAGCATAATTTGATCGGATGAAAACGTGCACGAGGAAAAATGAAAAACAACAACGTGAACAGTAATGACGCAGTGCAAAGAATGGCGTGAACAGTGACTTGAAATCGCGAGTCGTGGCGGTTGATGATTTCATAGAGAAGAAGTGCAGAACAGAGAACGAAGAAGATGACATTGTTCGCATTTTCATAAAATTTAAACCTGGTAAGAGATACTACCTCGGTTATAATTAAAACCGAAGCATAAGGGGTCTACGGCCTCGGTTATACAAATAACTAAGACCTAAAGTTGGCCGAAAAAAATTCAAAAATAAATGTAAATGGTAATTTTGAAATTTCATTCAACCTTTTTTCCTTAGTTCCTCGTCCAACCATTGTCAAAAACCCCTATTGCCTTGCCTTCTAAGTAACTATTTCCAAAAACCTGTAAAAGAATTATTTTTTAAATATTTAAAATTGGTTATGCAGGGGATATGGCTTCGGTTCATTCAAAATCAAGGCCAAAAGTGGTAAATTGCTTCGATTAGCAAGGCAACCGAGACAATAGGTCTTGAAAAATATCTCTGCAAATTTGACGTTTTAGTTGACAACTTTTTCGAAAAAGGTCTATGGCCCGGTTTTGTAGGGAACCAAGGTCATAGACCCTTTTCGAAAAAATTATCAGTTGAAAGGTTAGGGTTGTAAATTATCAGAGGGATTCTACAGGGTCTATGGTCTCAGTTGCCTAGTGAACCGAGGCCAAAAGTCCCTTCATAGAGATTTGGTCTACTAAATGTCAACGAATGTCAGTTTTGGAAAGAGTTTATTGCCTCGGTTGCCTAGGGAACCAAGGCCAAAAGTCTTGCAAAGATATTTGTGTCAGTTGAAAAGTCTTTGCTTGTCAGTTTTGCAGACTCTATGGCAGCGATTCTTGGGCGAACCGAGGCCATATATAGTCTATTGCTTCAGTTATATTTTAACCAAGGCATATCCTTTTATGCAAATTTTAAAAATGTCACCGTGCGATGTTATGCTTCGGTTTCTCATAAATCGAAGCATAATTGTCGTGTTATAAAGTCTTTTCTTTCTTACTAACGACATTAAAGACAAGGGAAGAGAACCCAAAGGTGGTAGACGTAGTGGCAATGGGAGTGACGACAATGACGATAGAACTCGATGACGATAGAATTGGATGACAACATATGGTGGCAATAGAGGAGAAGGAAGGAAAACAAGAAAAGGAAGAAGAAGAAAAGGAAAACAAGAAAAGAAAGAAGAAAAAGAAGAAGAAGAAAGGAAAAGGAAGGAAGTAAAGGAGTAGGAGGAAGAAGAAAACCAAATCGTGATATTTATAGATGACTTTTATTGACAGAAAAAAAAAATCCTTTGGTAATTACTAATTGATATTTATTTACAAATAATTACTAATAGATTTTGGTTGTGAGTGACAATTTTTTTTTCATCAAGAATTATTAGCGGATTTTCTGACCCATCGATAAAATTTATTAACGAATATTTTACGAATAAATTTTTATTGTTGATAACTTTTCTTTACCAATTCATCTTAGACATTACTAACTAATTTTATCCATCAGTGATATTAATTTTCTTGTAGTATATATAAGTCTTTTAATATTATTTGCCTTGTGACTATAGTATTGCTATAAGAAAAAACCTTTAATAAATTTTCTCCTTTCAACCATAGTTTTTTCATCGAAATATATATTTAAGCTTTTATTATGAATGACTAAAATTACTTATTAAATCATTTTTAACTATCGAATATTTTTAATTTTAAAATAAGTTTAGATTAAACAAAGGAAAATAGGTTTAGAAGTACAAATAAAAGAAAAGGTTTGAAATGATTTGATGAGAAATTTGTTAGCTATTGTGAAGAAACGTAGAAAATGGATTTACAAAATAAAATAGAAAAACCTTAATGATATCCAATTAAATAATAAATGAATTTTACTTTCTAAGTTGTGTATTTTAATTTAAGTTCAACTATTTATTTAGCCTATTTAGTGTCACTTTTACTTATAGAACAATCTAACATATGTTGATCTGCCGATCAAAGAATTAGAAAACGTGAACAATAGAGCGTCGGTAGTAGTTTTTAGATAAATTTTCCTAAACTATATACGTTTTCAATTTGTCAAAAAGAATATTTACTTTTAAATATAGAGGGGCCTACCCACATGAAAAGTTATATATATTTCAAACAAATGGTGCCTTTCGAAATCATTATAGCCAATGCTTTTATCCTATAATCATGTCCTATTACAAGAAAGTCGATTTGGAAGTTATAAAATTGATTCTCACAATATCAAAATAATATTTGATAAATAAATATGCAAAAAAACCACTACTTTTTGGTTGTTAAATATGGGGAGTCAATTTGCAAGGTGTGATCATTCCCACAATGTTATGATGTATTTTTCATACGGTTAAGAGCCTAACTTAATTGTATATAGTATAATTTTGATAAGACAATCATTTCAAGTATGTTTTTTTAGTGCTTATGAAAATATCTCTTATATAAAACATTTGAAAATACTTATTACTTATATATTAATTGTAGTTTGGAGTGATAATTGTAGATACTTGAAAAAGTACAAGTGACTTAGTATTAAAAATAATTATATTTTTTCTTTGAAAGCGACTTAATGTTGAAACGTAATTACTTTAAATTGAGAAGAGACAAAAATAAATAAATAAATATATATAAATAAGAGTGAGACATTAGAAATACTTTAACCCATGTACAATACCATGAAAATAAAGAAGAAACCTATAAATAGTAAATGACATGTATACATACACATATTCGGTTTTTAGTCTTTGAATGGTGGAAGGTCGCATATTGGAGAGTGGGGAGACCGTGAATGAATAAGGTAGGAGTATAGTGTCTCTAGAAAAAATAAGAATGAAAGATTACACTACCTTCTAAACAATGAACACAAATATAGATGAAATAATGACAATAGAATAAAAAATATATTAACACACACAAAAATTTTACATTCATTTAATATTACTTTTTATTTTCTTCTTTTTTGAAAAAATATAAAAAATTATTTTTTAATGACTATTTTATCCTTATTATATATCAAATTTTATATTATGTGTGAAATAAATATAAAATGTAAAAACAAAGAAAAAAAATAAAAAATTCACAGGTGACATCAACTTTAACCATTTTTTTAAGCTTAGGAGATATGAGACCCTCTATTAAGGATTTGTATCTTTATATTTTATCTTTCAATAAAGGATAATTGAGACATGCCCTGAGAATTTCTCTACTCAATTAATAGTTTTTTGGAAATTGTGTATCTGTCTAATAATACTTAGTTCTTTGTAATTAGAAATTTACATATTTTATATTAATACAGTTTTGTAGGGATATATGTCCATAAGGAGACAATTTACTCTTATTTTAGTTTGGTTTTGACATTATTTTTACATGAGTTGAAATAATTCAATTATCTTATATGATTTTATTTATTTTTTCCAATAAAAAAGATATAAACTAAATGGAGAAAATAAACTAGTATAAGAAGTATTCATTTTAGGTCTATATATATTGTTGTGTTGTACTTCTGTATCATTTACTACTTTTTTATACAAATACTTTTAAATTTGATTACGCTTCCTTCAAAATTTCATTCGAAAATAATGCAGAAATTCCTGACCACAAGAACATAATATTTTTTTGTGGTCGATTTTGACACACTAGACCACGTTCATAAAATCAACAGAACATGTCCTAATTCATTCAATAATGCAAGAGAATTCAGGTCCTATAAATAATTAAAGGTCCTTAGAGTGTGGCTACGCAATCCTCAAAAATGGATCCTGCTTCGAATTTCCAAGCTTCTATTGCAGGATTCTTAGTGTTGCTCATTGCATACAAAGTGTTTAGGTTCATCAGATCTCCTAAACAAAGAAAAGGAACCAATGTTCCCGAACCTCACGGTGCTTTACCTCTGATAGGGCACCTCCACCTTCTCAATGCTAGAATACCCTATTTCAGGACCTTCTCAGCCATGGCTGAGAAATATGGTCCAGTCTTCTGTGTCAAACTGGGTTGCCACCCCACCATAGTGGTGAACAACAGGGAAATTGCCAAAGAGTGCCTCACCATAAATGACAGAGTTTTTGCCTCAAGACCAAACACTTCTGGTGGTCGACTCATGGGTTACAACAATGCAATCTTTGGCATTTCTCCTTACGGAAATTACTGGCGTGAGATCAGAAAAATGTCTGTTCTCGAGATTTTGTCAAGCTACAGGCTTGAGAAGCTGAAGCATGTGAGAGACAGTGAAACACTGTCTCTTGTGAAGGACTTGTACTCATCAATGACAGTGTCCTCTGAAAAGCACGCGAAGGACTCAACTGAAGTGGCTATAAGCAATCTGTTAGAGCACATGACCTTCAACATAATTGTGAGGATGATTGCTGGGAAGAGATTTGGAGGGGACACTTCCAACGATGAAGATAATGAAGCATGGAAGCTGAGAAAAGCCATAAAAGATGCCACATATCTGTTTGGTGTTTTTGTGGTGGCTGATGCGATTCCTTCTCTTGGTTGGTTTGATTTCCAAGGTTACGTGAGTTTCATGAAAAGAACAGCTCAACAAACAGACCTTATTCTTGAGAAGTGGCTGCAAGAACATCTGAGAGAGAGAATGCGAGATGGTGAATGTGAAAGGGACTTCATGGACGTTATGATATCAACGTTCGAAGAGCAAGAAGATGTTTGTGGCTATAAGAAAGAGACTGTTATCAAAGCAACAGCGATGGTAAGTGTGTGTTGTTGTTGTTGGCATGCTCTCAACACATTAATTAATTCAAGTAAACTCATTTACTTTAACCTTATACATAACTTAATTTTAAGATAAGTAACGAGTTTTATGCTTTAACAATTTATGATTATTTTAAAATATAAATTAATTTTTGTAATGCTTTTTATTTTATAAAGTGACACACTGGAAATTTTTTTAATAGAAATGTCAAAATGAAATAAATAAATAATATGAAAAAGAAATAATGAGGCTTATACATAAGACGTTGCCATCCATGGCTATTTCAAAACATTCCTCAAATAATAATGAATGTAATTCAAATTTAAAATCATTAATAATTTTCTATAAATTCTCATACTTTATATTAATTAGAAAAGCTTACATTATTAACATATAAAGCAAATAAGTAAAATAATTGAAAAGTACGAACTTAATTGAAAATATACAAAAAGGAATTTATTAGAAGTTTAATTAAAAGCACATTTAAAAGAGCTATTTAAAACTTAATTAAGCTTTAATTTTACTCAAATTGAGTGATAAAAGAAACTTTAAATCTGAGTAAGTTTTGGTGCAGATGCTTATCCTTACTGCTGGAGGAAGCACAGCCATGACACTAACATGGGCACTCTCCTTGCTCGTAAACCATCCAAAGGTTCTAAAGGCAGCCCTACAAGAGTTGGACACCCACGTAGGAAAAGAAAGATGGGTCGAAGAATCTGACATCAAAAACCTCAATTATCTCCATGCCATTATCAAAGAGACCCTTCGTCTGTACCCGCCAGCACCCTTAACAGGAATCAGGGAGGCGACGGAAGATTGCTCTTTGGCAGGGTACCATGTCCCAAAGGGAGCACGGTTGCTTGTTAATCTGTGGAACTTGCAAAGGGACCCAGAAGTATGGCCTAACCCTAATGAGTTTCAGCCAGAGAGGTTCCTCACCACTCACAGAGACATTGATTTTATGAGTCAGGACTTTGAGTTGATTCCATTTAGCTTTGGAAGAAGGTCGTGCCCTGGCATGACCTTTGGGCTGCAAGTGACGCACTTGACCTTGGCTCGCTTGCTTCAAGGCTTTCATATTTTCACAAAGGATGGTGCTGACGTTGATATGACTGAAGGGTTAGGAGTGGCTTTGCCTAAGGAACAAGAACTTCGACTTATTCTCCAACCTCGTCTTCCATTGGAGCTTTATGAAAGCCTTTGAATGATTGAATGATGCATGTGAAAACTAGAATTATATATGTTTTAATTATTCTAAGTTATTGTTAGCTCCTAAATAAGATGTTTACTAGGCCTATGTGGAGCCCTAATATGTCTACCTAGTGTAGGTTTGTGTGTATTGTTAGTAGTCCTTTTATTTTGTTTGTATTTTTCTTTTAAGAAACACAATAAATTTTCTTTATTATAATATAAAATAGTTGTGCATTTTTTATTTATTTTAATTACTAGTTCCTTTTTATCTCAACTATTTAATTTAAATATAAATATAAATATATAAATATTTATAATAACAAAATTGAAGTTTATTTAAACTTTTTTTCAAATTCAATATTTAAACATGAGAACATATGCGTTGCAAATAGAAATTTTTTAAACAAAGAACCTCATAATATATTATTCATAAAGTGAATATTACAAATTTCATGTATTTAAAATCATTAATATATGAAGGAAGTTAGTACTTACCAAATAAATATTTAACGATAAGGATATATGTATATTGTAATTATGGGAAGGAATGCAATAAAAGATTATTTACGGGGTTAATAGGAAAACAAGTGGAAATGAAACGTTGTCTATAGGGATAAGGAAGATGCATGGTGTTGAAGGGATGAAAAGACAAAAGTATATTCTGTTAAATCTGTTTATAACGAGGCGTGTGAGGAAGAGCGTACGACATATCATATGTTATGGAAAATCAGGATATTACGTTCTCAGTTATTTTGTCAGGTTGATAGTTTGTTCAACAAGATCTAGGTTAGTTTGTTAAAATGAAATAATCAATCACTTATTATTTTTTTTAGGTAGGATGACAACGGGACGGGTCAGGCATAAGTTATGCTTACCCGTAATCCGATCCGTCGAGTAAAATTATATTCGCTATCCGATCTGTTACTCGCATAGATATCCGTTTAAAAAATAACTGCGGACATTTTAAAACTCGCGGATATCTGCAGATACCCGCAAAATATAAAAAATATGTATTTAATATATTTTTAAAATAAAATTTAAATAAAATTACAAAAAATATCATATAATATAATATAAATTTAATTTTAATTCAATTTAACCTAATAAAATATAATTTTATTATATTTTTAATTAATTTAATTAAAAGATATATAAATTATTGTTTTAAAATTTTTTACGAGTAACAGATACTCAAAAGACGGATAATATACTAATCATATCCGACCCGTTTAGAAACAAATATTAAAATACCCATTATCTATTACTCGCGAATAATAAATACTCGCAGATAGTAATTATTCATAGCAAATTTTAGCTATGTGCGTGAATAAAATTGTCATCCTAGGATAACGAGACCAGCCAAATTAGCCAACCATTATAATACGGACTGACATTCTTGATCGAACCTGTTTCACGAAATTAGCCAACCATACTAAATCTGACTAACATTATTGATTCAACCTGTTTCGTCGATCAATGAGAGAACTTATTTTAATTTTTTTAATTTCTAAAATATATATATAAATTATAAGCATTATCTAAATATTTTCTTCAGATATTTAAGCTTATAAATATCTTTTGTTTTTAATTAATTAATTAATAATTTTAATTAGATAGATTATAATAATTGTTATGTTTATATTTTTAATTATTTTACTATAATTAATAATTAAAATTTAATTTTCAAGTGTCAATTATTTAAATATGATGTAAAACATATTTAGTACTTATTAAATTTTATTGTTATTTGTTTTCATAATAAAGTTTGAATTGGTTTAAGTATAATAGCTTTAGCACTACCTGGATTATTGTTTACACGGCTTGATTTTCTATGTTAATATGCATAAACTAGTATTATGTTATTTTGATGGATTTTATAGAAGGTATTATATATATATATATATATATATATATATATATATATATATTCCTATATATATATATATATTGTATTTTATTGTATTTTATTGTATTTTAGAAAAGAAATTTAAAATTTAAAATAATACTTTTGTGACTGATTTAGTTATTAATTTTAAGTTAATTATATAATTTTAAAATTGGTAATCAAAATTAGTCACGAGGTAATTGTTTGACAATTTGGTCATTTCCTTTAGTCATTAATTTGATTGCTGATTTCAATAATTGATATCGGTCAGTAATTTTAGTAGTGGTTGCAACCATTAATCACGGAGGACTTTTATGTTTACTGTTCAACCAAACCAAAATACAAACTATGTGAAACATGTGCAAGTGTACTTTTCAATTTTATTGTTCAATTATAAATGATCAAATATTAAATTTTATATATTAATAGAAATTTTAATTAGTTAGTTATATAAAACTTATAAATTAAACATGTTGATGTAAAAAAAACGCTGACAAATACAGACTTCTAAATGAGATAAAATTAATCACTATATAAAGATATCAATTAAAACATATCAAGAATTATAATTGCAATTAAAGACAATTGAAAATACAATCAGAACCTGAAATCATTAGTGTTGCAAGGAATCAAACTTAAATGGTAGAAAATATTAACAATACTACTACTACTACTACTAATAATAATAATAATAATAATAAAAATACTAATAATAATAATAAGAAGAAGAAGAAAAGAAAAAAAATGTTATGTTGTAAAATATTAACAAAATGAGGCTCAGTTGATGTGTCCTTATTTGTGTCCCCCACAATTATTCTGACATAGAAATAGAGCTTCAAATCACGAGTTTTCTTATTGTCGACTCTGTTGGTATGCTTCCATGTAGTTAGTCACATTCCTTTCATTCTATCACAGTCAAATTTGATCAACGCAAACATATTTTCAACCAACAAAAGCATGGTAGGTCATGTTAAAGAGACAACAAATATTATTGCATTCAGATAAAATTCCTTATAAGTCTTTTTCAAATAAAATCAGTCTCACTTATGAATTTTAAAAGTCGTCTTACGTGGATGTACACCCACCACTCCTTTCTTTCTGTCCACACTTTGCTTAATTCATTAAGATATTTTTATAACATTTTCATCCAACCAAACAACTCTAAATTCAATAATAATCAACTCCTGTGATTCATACTAATACTGCTACCTAACATATATTAAAACTAAATATAATAGTTTTTTATTTATTAACTTACAAATAGTACCATTGAACTGAAAATTGAAAATGACATTCACTAATTATTTATATAGACGAATATATTTTCGATTATTCATATTTAAAACCTATAAATATACATTAACATTAAAAACCTATAAATATTTTCCAATTCTTTAGCTCCAAAATAATACATAAAACAATTAGGATTTCTTCTCGCAAAAAGACTAGGAATTTTCTTAAATAAATGGCTTTTACTTCTTGCACTCTCACACTTTCTTCACACACCCGTCAAATTTTCAAACCAAAACGATATTTTTATAATAGAATTTCCAAAATAATATTTTCAAAACAAAATTTCTAGAACATAATTTTCTAAACGTATGAAGTGTGGCAGACATAATATGGTTGGTTATGTCAAGGAAAGGTTCTTAAAAGCTCAGGTGTTGAGGTTCAGATTTGTGTTGGAATAATGGCTATACTAATCTACACTATTGAACACTAGAGCATTTTAGCACAGAGGCAAGGTTTTTCTTGTTAGTAAGGTTGTTGGGGAGTAAGGTTGTATTAGAGAATGTGATGAGAGTAGGTTGTTCCTTTTATCTGATAAGAGAATTTTCGAGGACGAAAATTTTTCTTGTTGAGGAGAATGTAAAACCCTAGAAAATGGTGTTTTAGAAGTGGTGGTAGTCTAAAAATAGTGAGACTCGATTATTTTAATATTAAACGGTTTTACTATAAATATTTTTGTTATAAACGAGTTTCATTATTTTAAAACGTATCATCTCTCTAGAAACCACTTTTCTAGAGTTCTCTACCTTCTTTCTAAGATTTCTTAATCTCAAGTTATCCATTTAACGATCAGGAGGTTTCTAGATGACCACGACGTTAAGGTCTTCAAATCCAACCAATCAATTTGTTGTTTAGAGCAAGTAAGTTAGAAACCCCTTTCTTTGATATTTTAGGGTTCTTGATTCGGTACAACATTTCTGTTTTTGCATGGATCAAGCACTCTTTTTCTTAAATTCTTGGTTAGTTTGTGATTCTAAAGTTGGTCTCGAATCACCAACCAGTGGTTTATAGGTTTTCTAGAAGTTCCTTGTGCTGCAAGAAATCTGTGGAACGTTTAGAGGTTTTGAAGCTGTTGAGTCGAGGTAAGGGAAACTAGATAATTACTTTAATTGAAGTATGTGGTGTAAGTTTGATAGTATATGAGTATTAAACTGTTTGAATAAAAATGTTGTTTGTTGTTAGTGATAATTGAGTTAATTGGGTAATATTGATGTTTTGTGTGATGATGTATGTTGTACAATTGTTTGAATCTGTGTGTATGCGTGTTTGAGATGTGAAAATTGTGTTGAGGAAGTGTTTGATTCTTATTGTATGGTTGGAAGAAAAAGGGTAATCTTGATTGTAGGTTAATTGGTTCAAATTGGAGATTTTGATAAGGAAATAGTGAGAAATGGTTGGTGTATTGTTTTGCTGCAGTTGGTCTTAGTTAGGAGCTGTTTTGGACTATAATTAAGTGTTAAAGTGGGAGGAAATCTGTTATAAAAGGGTATAGGTTGTGTAGACATAGTTTAATAAATGGTCAGTTGTAATAGCTTAGTTAAGTCATTTGTGACTTGTGAGAGTAGTGAAAAATGAGAATTAGGGGTTAGAGGTTCAAATGGTCAGTTGTAATAGCTTAGTTAAGTCATTTGTGACTTGTGAGAACTACTCATGTGATAAAAAATGTGACAAAAGTAGTATATTGGGATTTGAGTCTATAAGTTGGTGTTTTGGAGGTTTTGAAGTGGAATAGGATTAGAAAACTCTTTAGATTGATGTTAGCAAGGTTTAGGAACACTTGTTCAAGTCCAATTAGGTATATAACACAATTTAGGAGAGTTAGAAGTTGGGAAAAATAGTTAGAATTCGTAAACTTGGAGTGAGTTGCATAATTCTGCAGAATTTGTGCTGCATAATTATGCAAACTCGCTGAGTGAATAGATTCGCACAGCGAGTCATCATGGCGATTTGCTCTCTGTTGGAGCAGTCGCACAACGAGAAGGTGAGTTGTGCGAATGGTTGTGGGGGTTGGCTCACTATTTGATTATTCACACAACGAGATAATGCGCTGAGCGCCTGGTTGGGGGTCTTGGACCATTGTGAGTTTTATTCGCATAGCTAATGGGTGTGCTTAGCGAGTGTTTGGAGGGTTTGGACCACTGCCTAGACTTTTGTACAGCGAGTTGGGTCACTTGGCAAGAGATTTGGGGTCTGGTACCACTGGAAGTTTATTCACACAACGAGATGGGTCGCAGTGCGAGAAACCTCTAGGGTCGCTCAACGAGTGTGTGCGTTGGGCGATTGGTTCATCTGTTAGTTTCCTCTTTATTTTCTTGTTCTAGTTTGAGTTAAATAAGATTGTGGAATTATTTTGAATCTTGTATGAATGTGTATTAAGGTATATGATTTATCATGTTATGAGTTATGTTCCAAAGTGAAAGTATGTGATTTCAAAGTATGTTTGATGGACGTAATTCCATGACCCTCACGGAGAGTTACATGGTGGTGCCCTGTGTTGTGTTTCAAAGTGAATTCTCTTGGTAAGGTTCAAGTGTGTTTAGAATGAATGCAGGAGCTCAGTCTTACGTTTATCCTGAAACTCCAATGGTCTTTCATTCTCAAGTAGAGAGGATTGATTCATGTCGTAAGGAGTAGCAGGAGGTCTTAGTCTTGGGGGCTTCCAGTATACTCCAAGGCCCGATACAGACTAACCTCGTGAGTGTGGTAGGGTGAAACCCATTGGCAACGGCTTTGCAAAGCAGTAGAACCCACCACGAGTGCACAACCCGTCATAGCTCGGCAATCATTTTAACTCCGGACAATCTATGCATAATAAGTGTCCTGCATAAAGTGTTTGATGATTGTGTAGTGATATGTTTGTCATATGTAACATGTTTTAAATGAGTTTATATATATATATATATATATATATATATATATATATATATATATATATATATATATATATATATCGTTCTTCTATTGTAAACTAGCTTATCTTTGCATTTCTGTGGTCTGTCTTTGTTTGTTGTTTCTCTATTGCGATGATCACTTTAATGGTGTGAGCTTAGGAGTACAATCTTTCAGTTGACTAAGCGAGAGGTTGAGCTTGTAGTGTAGGCTTTACTTTTATTCTTCAGGTGAAGAATTTTATTCTCAGAAAAATCTGGAATTTTGTTTTATCCTTAATAATATAAGGTTTAGTAATTTTATATTACTAAATTGGGATATTAATATATATATATAAATCAGAAAATAGAAACGAATTTAATATCAAAACAAAATAAAACAGACTTTTACCATAAAAGCAAAAATATAATCAGCTTCTTTGTAAATTAAGTTAACTTATATATGAGATAAAGTTAAGATTTTGAAGAAGTCGATAAAAAGAATAATTTTTACAAATTAATCCATGTATAGGTGAATTTTAATTTATAATTAAAATATGTTATTTTATTTTATTCTTATCTGTTTATACGAATTGAATTGATTATGTAAATATGATTCACGAGTAAATAATTGATTATGGTCAACTCTCTTGAATACAGAGACTACAACATTTGTTAAAGATCACAAACCAAGTGCGGACAAGTTCTTAGTTGTTGGGACAGTTATTTTCAATGACATTAATTGTAAACACATTCATAAATATCTTGATTCTGAATATTAAGTTTAATCATTATATCTAAATTTGTTTCTTCTTACACAATACTGACCAAATCAGGTGAACTCAGGTCTACATCAATTTGGGGATGAGATTTCAAAACTCTACTGTCCTTCCTTATTTTAAAAATAATTAAAAATAATTAAAAATTTAAGTTTAAAGTTTTTAATAATACGTTTTAAAAATTTATTTTCTTAAAAAATATATGTTTAGTTGTTGTTTTTTCTTTTCCTTTTCTTTCTGTTTTCTTAATTTTCTTTTGTTGTCAATCTAAATTTTTCAGATTCTAACAACTCGACTGGGCCTATAGGTAGGTGACAACCACAGTCCACACTGTGTAACACATTCAGCATATTTTGTAGCCATTTAATACAACCCAAATAAATATCTAGACTTTTAAAAAAATTAAATAGGAAAGAAACTCTTTATTTTTTAATATTTTTAGAAAGTTTTAATACTCTTTTTAGTTTCAAACACTTTTTGTTAGAATTATTTAAATGTCTTTTTATTTTTATTTTTAATTTAGTTGACATCTTTATTAAAAAAATCAATTCATTGAACTGCTTGATATTATTTAAAAACAGTATATAGCATTAATATAAATGACATGTAATATTCTAATATAAATAATCAATCTACCTATATGTTTCCTTAATTTTCATTCAAAGCTTACAATAGCATTGCACCTTTCCTTTCAAACAAAGTCTTACATTTTTAAGCATTTGTTATGAAAATATATAAATTACTCACAAAAATAAAATTTGATAAACTTTAATTTTTTTTTTATAACTTTTTTTAGATGTTACATTAATCTTGAATATCTTTTGTTCTTAATAGGTTTTTTCATATGATTCTTTCCAAGTAGTCACTCATACAATAACTTCATTCTTAAATCTTATTTCCTCTAATATAAATTAATTCATATCTTATTTCTCGTCCATAGGATTATAACAAAATAAATTATACTAAATTGATAAGGAGTTAAAATAAATTCTATTATAGGAACATTATCTTAATGACGAAATATTATTTAATAAGATAACTTTATATATGATTTGCTAACGCGCGCGTATCTTTGTTTTTCAGTTGATACATTTTAGCAATGTGTACCGGGTTTTAATAGACAAAAATATTTTTATATATAATGGATTTTAAGTTTTAAGGTTAAGGGTATTTTAATAATTTTCATTCTCAAAACTAAAAAAAAAAACCCAAACCCTTCCTCACCTCTCTCATTTCTCTCAATCATTTGCCTTTGTAAAGAGTTGAGTCATTGACATGCAAATGTTCATTCAAGATTCACTAGTGCAAAATTCACTTTTTATAACAATTTTTTACACCTGTTGAAATCCACCAGGTATAAAAAGTCAGGCGATGGCAGTATTGTAAATAAAATAAGTTTTTTATACCTATTGCACTTAAACCAGGTGTAAAAAATAACGTAATTGTAAAATTGTATTAAATGACAAAGATTTTTATACTGATTACATTCAAATCAGGTATAAAAGTTATTTTTCTATGCCCATTAAACTTATAACGGGTGTAGAAAGGTGTCAAATAATATTAAAGAAATATTTTTAAACTACTAAAACCTTCACAAATATTTTTCCCTCTTCCACCTTCACAACCAAACCCTAAAACCCACACTGACCACACACTCACCCCTAGTAACCCCTCTTTCCCTTCCTCCCGCCTTCACCGTTGCCAACTTGGTTCAACCTCCACAAATAATCACCTACTCAACCACTTACCGATTCGACATGCTCTTTGAATCGTTCCCCTTCATCTAGAAATTTCGCGGCAAAACCACATTCGTCAAGTATGGTGGCACCGCCATGAATTGGGGCCACCGTTGTAGGTTTCTCCGGCCTCAATGGTTGTATCCTCACCGCCCGTCCCAACCCCAAGGCCGCCGATCTAGGCTTCATGACAAAAATTATAAAATGAAAGTTCATTATAAAATTCTTTTTTGTAAGAAATTGTTTAACAACGAGTGTTTCTGATTTTTTTTCCAGGCCAATTATCAATTCCTATAATGTCATTATGCTTGTGAAAATTAGATAAAATTAGATAAGACAAAAATTATAAAATGAAAACTCATTATAAAATTATTTTTTGTAAGAAATTGTTTAACAATGAGTATTTATGATTTTTTCCAGGTCAATTACCAATTTCTTTATACTTGTGAAAATTGGATAAAATTAGATAAGACAAAAATTATAAAATGAAAATTCATTATAAAATCATTTTATCATTTTTTTTTTTTAGTTTCGAGAATCAAAATTATTAAAATACCCTTAACCTTAAAACTTAGAATCCATGATATATATAAGGATATATATTTTTGTCTACTAAAACCCGATACACATTGCTAAAATGTACCAACTGAAAAAACAGACATACACACATTAACAAACCCATATATACATATATACATATATATATATATACATATATACATATATATATATATATATACATATATACATATATATATACATATATACATATGTATACATATATACATATATATATATATACATATATACATATATACATATATACATATATACATATATACATATATACATATATACATATATATATATATACATATCTATATATATATATATATATACATATATATATACACAATCTACATATATATATATATACACATATATATATATATATATATATATATACATATATATATATATATATACATATATATATATATACATATATATATATATATATACATATATATATATATATATATGTATAATGTATATATATATATATAATATATGTGTATATATATATACACATATTATATATATATATATATATATATAATATATGTGTATATATATACACATATTATATATATATATATATATATATAATATATATATATATATATAATATGTGTATATATATATATAGATATGTATATAATATGCGATGGAGGAAGTGTGCCACATTTCATGTCCTTTTTGTCATTGTGAAAAGTTGTTTTCCCTTCAATTTTAAATTGTAGTATGTTTTGCTTTTCCTTTTCCTTTCTTTTTTTATCAGTATGCTCATTATTCCTTTTATATAAATGAAATGTATAAATATATGATAAATAGATTAATGGCGATACATGAAACTCAGCTAATAACTATTTAAAGATAGGATATTTTCCTTAGTTGATGCAAGATAATTTGAGAGTAGTTTTTTTCTGCACTTTCATAATTTCTTTTTGCACCTCCTTATATTCAAAATATTCAATTTTGTGTTGTTTTCTTTTTCATTTTCAGTTTTGAACGGTACAATCCCTAATATAAAAACTGTATCATAAATTATACGTTATAGAATATAAAGATTATATTTGGGCATGACAACTAGGTACAAATTCCAAATTATGCATTTAAGGATACAAAATTTCTATTTTAGATAGTGTATTTTGAGATGTATTTTTATATTTCAGATTATAAAATCTGAAATATATTTTTATATTTTGTATTTTGAGATGCATTTTTATATTTTGTATTTTGAGATGTATTTTTATATTTTATATTATACAATCCAAAATATATTTGTATATTTTATATTTTGAAATGTATAATCCAAAATAAAAAATTTATATTTCAAATTATATATTTTAAATTATAAAATAAAAATATTTTAATTCATATAATTCAAAATATATTTTAAAAAAAGTTAAAGAGAAGAAGAATAGGATGTGAATGAAGAAAGATGAGGTGATAGGTGAAAAAGATCTCATGGAAGAAGGAATGTCAATGAAGGTGGAGGAAAGGGATAAGGGGGTGCACGGATGAAGTGCGGAAAGGAGATAAAGGTAAATGAGTAATTTTCTAATTTTATGAGGTGCGGGAAGAAATGCATGCAGGTCCTTGAAGAAAATTTGAGTGTATAAATAAAAAACCAATTAGACTGTTGTTTCCTCGACCACCACCATCAATCAAATACTTCCTAAACCAACCATTTCCAATTTATCTTCTTTGCTATAAAATGGATGTGAACATCTGTTTCATCTTCAACGGATATTGACATCCGTTTACCTATATTAAATAATTATATAAAAATATTAAATAATTAATTAATAATTATATATAAATTACATTAATAATTATTATTTTAATAAATAAAATAAATTTAGTTTAGATATAATTACGTAATAAATTTTAAAAAAATTTAAATAATATTTATATATTAATTTAAAATACAATAACTTAACAAACTAATAACTAAAAAAATAAAAAATAAAACCTTAACGGATGTGGTGTGGCACATCCATTTAACTAAATATAAAAAATATATTTAAATAATTAATAAATTAATAATAAATAAATTACATTAATAATAATTATTTTATTAAATAAAATAAAATTAATTTATATATAACTACATAATAAATTTTAAAAACATTTAAATAATATTTATATATTAATTTAAAATACAATAAATTAATAAATTAAAAATTAAAAAAAATAAATAAATAAAATGTGGCCGTTTAACTAAAAATAAATAAATATTTAAATAATTAATTAAATAATAATACATAAATTAAATTAATAATAATTATTTTATTGAATAAAGTAAAATTAATTCACATATAATTACATAATAAATTTAAAAAATTAAAAAAAATTAAAAAATATTTATATATTAATTTAAAATACAATAAATTATTAAATTATAAAAAAGAAAAAAAATTAACGGAGGTGGACGTGGCATATCCGTTAACGGATGTGAATCTTATATAAAATATTTAAATAATTAATTAAATAATTATTATTTTATTAAATAAAATAAAATTAATTTATATATAATGACATAATAAATTTTAAAAAAATTAAATAATATTTATATATTAATTTAAAATACAATAAATTAATCCGTTGAAGAAAATTTTCTTCAGCATGTCGACATCCGTTATAAAAAAGAAGTGAGGGTGTAGGATATTTTAAAATATAAATAATAGTTTTGGAATTTTTAAAAAATGTGGTGGTACAAGGAGCAATGTGGGGTGATGTAGGGAGTAACCCTCTAAAATAATGAGTGTTTCACTTTAGGGTTTAGGGTTTACCTACATCTCATCTTGCACTTCCAAAAAGAGTGTTTCATCCTAGACCTTCAAGATCTCATCTTGCACCTCTAAAAATTCCACTTTTCACCTTCTCACATCTCATCTTATACGTCCAACTTTTTCAAAACTTTCATTTTTAATTTAAATAAATATTTTTTCATTTTATTTTCTTTTTTATTAAAAACAATCTTCACCAGCTTAATAATAATTTAAATTAATTTAAAATTTAAATATTATTTAAAATAATTTTGTATTTTAATAATTATTAAAATATAATTTATATTATAATAATAGTTATATTAAAAACATAAAAATAAAATAATAATAATAAATAATAATAATAAATTTGATTTAATATATTCAAATATATTAAATTATAATAGAATATTAAAATAAATTAAATAAGGGTTAAATATGTTTTTCGTCCTTTAAGTATCACACAATTTTGGTTTTAGTTCCTACTGAAAACTTTGATGGTTTTTAGTTCTTATAGTTTTGAAACTCTTAGTATTAGTCCTTAAAAATGGATGGCGTTAAGTTTTAGTAGATGTGGCAAACGGTGAGTCCAGGTTTGATGTCAGCTATCGTGCCACGTTAATTGTTTCATTTTTCAAGTTGAACCTAACTTCATCCTCTACGGCGACCCAGAAGCTTCCCGTTTCTGCCCTCGCCCTCCAGCAGCACCGTGGCTAAGAAGGTGTCAGCATCGTCGTCGTCCACGACAACCTCTTGGTAGGCACACACCCATAACAGTATTAACCATTTATTTCAGGATCAAAAATTATATTTGTATACAAAGTTATGCAAGTTTTCCTCCAGAGATTTGTAATTTGATAATCATAGAAAAGAATACTTCAACCATAAAGTTCTTTGCTGAGATCAATTGTGATAATTACACATTGCTCATAGTCTCACAGAAGAAATGGAATTATAGCAAATCGATTACTTGGATAATCTTTAAATTTCTGACGATACCACTTATGTGTTTCCAGAGCTGCGAATGACAGATTTGCCACCTATAAAAGAAATATGCCAAAAGCAAATGAAAAAACAGAAGATAATTTGTTTAAAATATTAAAACCTTGCAAAAATTGCAAAAGAAATATTACCACAAAAGCAAAGAGTAACCAGACTGTTAGGTTGGATCCTCCAGTTGCGACCACAAAACTAGCGTATATAACCTTCATCATTATCAAATATTAGGCTTTTCATATCAGACACATAAGCACAAGTTATTTGTATATTAGTTTACAAAAATGTCAAACAAAGCAGAGCAAATGAAAAAAGCTATAGATATTTAATTTCTGACGCCAAATTTATCATCTATTGTGACTTGGTAGCATTAGTATAATTCTATATTAGTGAGATGAAAATAAATAGCAACTAGAAGCCATGAAGATAAAAAGTCTCAAAATCTAGGATTTAGAGGTCTAACAAGTAGATGCATACAAGAATCTTATGGCAGTGGTATTGATGAATCCAACCCCATAAGAAAACAGCTGCAGCAATCCAATGCTTCCAACCCCATAATAAATCAATCCTCTTTATTTTATTATCTTCTGGAGATCAACCAGTGATAACTAAAAGGTAAAAAAATACAGGAAATTACGCAATCAATCTTTATGTATATAGTGTTCTAAGAATATAGGTGTGAACCTTCCTCGCCACGGTGCTGCTGGAAGGCGTGGAGGGCGAGGGACAGAAATGGAAAGGTTCTGGATCGTCGTAGCGGACGAAGTTTGGTTCAATTTGAAAAATGAAATAATTAACGTGACATGATAGCTGGCATCAAACATGGTCTCGCCGTTTTCCATATCTACTAAAACTTAACGCCATCCATTTTTAAGAACTAATGATAAAAGTTTCAAAACTACGAGAACTAAACCATCAAAGTTTTGAGTAGAGACTAAAACCAAAATCGTTATATACTTAAAGGGACGAAAAACATATTTAACCCATTAAATAATTATTAAATTTTAAATAAAAATGAAAATTTTAAAAAACTTATTTATATATTAAAATCTATAAAATATGTTAATATTTTTGCTTTTTATTTAAAATTTAATAGATATTAAACTTAAATAAAAATTATAATATTACTTAGGACCGCGATATTCCAACAACGCATATTTAACACTGTTTTGACAACGCCACGTGTCGTTGTTTGATTGGTTTGTTTTAAAAATAAAATTTTTTTAAAACCTACGAAACGGAAGTCCGTAACCCTTATTTTTATTGAAATTCCGAAAATAGCCCTTTCTCTGTTCCATTGGAAACGAAGGTGCGTTCTCTTGGAAGGTCGAAGGTCGCGTTTCGTGGCTCTTCACTTTGTTCTGTGTGCGTGGTGTTGTCTCCGTCCAGTTTCGTTTCCTGTTATCGTGCGGAATGGCAAGTTCCGGTGACGATTGTCCGACGACGAAGGTAAGTGGTTTTCCATTCCATGTCGTAGCGTAGTTATTCGGTTTGGGCATCTCGTAGCATGCTTATTTGGTTTGGGTTAAGGTTTGGGGTTCGTATCCTTGTGTTGTGGTTCTTGGGTTATTGGGTTTCGTTGTTTTGATGAATTTATTTTGGTTTATGCAGTTGAGTGTTCGTCACTCTTTTTCGACAAAGTATATATGTACTTTGAACGAACGCTTGACAGACGAGAAAGGATGTTAAACCAAGAGGAAAGAAGAAACAAAAAAGAATTCGCAGAGAAACTTTTATGCGTGCCTTAGAGGAACAAGAATTTCTAATTGAAGAACTTAAAAGGAGGGTTGCAAATTTGGAGGCAAAATAAAGATGACGTTGGACAAAGTGTGCCTCGTGCAGAACCATCCGTGAACACTGGTTTTGTATCCCCTACTGACATTGACAGAAATGAACAACCTTTGAAGACGTATGTTAAGGTTGGATCACGAAGGCGTTACAAGGGAAGAGCACTTAGGACTCCATACACCGGAACCGTAGTGCTTAGAATAAAAAATGAGTGATCTGTGTATTTTAGTTGATGGAAAATGTTATTTGGAAAGTAATGATAATTGTAATCATTGTAAATAGATTAAGAAAACAAAGTTTAATGTATCCGATTTAGTGCAATGAAATAAAATTTGAGTTTTGGTTTGAATTGGTCTCATATTTTATTTATTCACTACCATTGTTATTATGAGTTGTGAGTTTGTGGATTTCAGAATGTGGTCATTTTTTTTGTCTCGTAAGTTGCAGGCTTGTTTGTAAGATGTTGGTGTTTGAATGGTCATTTTGGATAACATGGTGACCAATGTCAAAACCAGTTAATTTGAAGGACAATTTCAGTGGTAGGAGAGGGTGGTTGGTGATGTGATGTGAGTCCAAGAAGTGTGGGGTGACTCCTGATCAGTTGGAGGAGCAAGCTCTGCAAGGGATGAGTGAGGGTGTTGAAAAAAGGGTCTGGTAATCGTTTACAGCATCCCTGTAAACGATTACCCAAGACAAAACTGGATTTTGTACAGAAAGTCCAACACAGGTAGTCAGTCAGGTGAACAGGGGTCACCATTGGCCAAAAAGGTGACTTTTAGGCAGTTCTGCACCTGTCTGAGGCTGGTCCAGGTGTTTCAGTGGTGGGAGAGGGTGGTTGGTGATGTGATGTGTGTCCAAGGAGTGTGGGGTGACCCCTCATCAGTTGGAGGAGCAACCTCTGCAAGGGATGAGTGAGGGTGTTGAAAAAAGGGTCTGGTAATCGTTTACAGCATCCCTGTAAACGATTACCCGAGACAAAACTGGATTTTGTATAGAAAGTCCAACACAGGTACTCAGTCAGGTGAACTGGGGTCACCATTGGCCAAAAAGGTGAGTTTTAAGCACTTTTGCACTTTTCTTAGGCTGGTCCTGGTGTTTCAATGGTGGGAAGTGATGTTTTGGCACCCCATGATGAAGGAAAAAAACAATGTTTATGAGATGAGCAACTTGGGTGAGATAACATGCTGTCAACTTTGACCTTTGCTGGCTATTTTACTGATAACTTTTCCCACCGACCTCCAAATGATGTGATTCTTTTTTTATTAGAAACTAGACTCAAAAATCTTTCCAATGACTACTAATTTGTATTTTTTGGACATCTGAGTTGGTACAGTTTATTCTTTCAAGTTAGCGTTTCATATATTTTTGCCAACTGTGACCTTTGCTTGTTCTTTTGCTCATAACTTTCTCCACCGAACTCCAAATGAGTTGATTCTTGTTTTGTTGGAATCTATACTCAAAGACCTTTCAAATTATGCCTTAGAAATCAAGTTTACACCTTTTTTGACACTGTAATCGATTACAAGGACACTGTAAACGATTACCCGAGACAAAACTGGATTTTGTACAGAAAGTCCAACACAGGTCTTCAGTCAGGTGAACTGGGGTCACCATTGGCCAAAAAGGTGAGTTTTAAGCACTTTTGCACTTTTCTTAGGCTGGTCCTGGTGTTTCAATGGTGGGAAGTGATGTTTTGGCACCCCATGATGAGGAAAAAAACAATGTTTATGAGATGAGCAACTTGGGTGAGATAACATGCTGTCAACTTTGACCTTTTCTGGCTATTTTACTGATAACTTTTCCCACCGACTTCCAAATGATGTGATTCTTTTTTTATTAGAAACTAGACTCAAAAATCTTTCCAATGACTACTAATTTGTATTTTTTGGACATCTGAGTTGGTACAGTTTATTCTTTCAAGTTAGCGTTCCATATATTTTTGTCAACTGTGACCTTTGCTTGTTCTTTTGCTCATAACTTTCTCCACCGAACTCCAAATGAGTTGATTCTTGTTTTGTTGGAATCTATATTCAAAGACCTTTCAAATTATGCCTTAGAAATCAAGTTTACACCTTTTTTGACACTGTAATCGATTACAAGGACACTGTAAACGATTACCCGAGACAAAACTGGATTTTGTACAGAAAGTCCAACACAGGTACTCAGTTAGGTGAACTGACTGACTACCTGTGTTGGATTTTCTGTACAAAATCCAGTTTTGTCTCGGGTAATCGTTTACCAGGATGCTGTAAACGATTACCATAGCCTTTTTTGAACACCCTCACTCATCCCTTGCAGAGCTTGCTCCTCCAACTGATGAGGGGTGACGCCACACTCCTTGGACTCACATCACATCACCAACCACCCTCTCCCACCACTGAAACACCTGGACCAGCCTCAGACAGGTGCAGAAGTGCCTAAAACTCAGCTTTTTTTCCAATGGTGACCCCTGTTCACCTGACTGACTACCTGTGTTGGACTTTCTGTACAAAATCCAGTTTTGTCTCGGGTAATCGTTACACGGATGCTGTAAACGATTACCAAACCCTTTTTTGAACACTCTAAGTCATCCCTTGCAGAGCTTGCTCCTTCAACTAATGAGGGGTCACCCCACACTCCTTGGACTCACATCACATCACCAACCACCCTCTCCCACCATTGAAACACCTGGACCAGCCTCAGACAGGTGCACAACTGCCTAAAACTGAGCTTTTTTTCCAATGGTGACCCCTGTTCACCTGGCTGACTACCTGTGTTGGACTTTATGTACAAAATCCAATTTTCTCTCGGGTAATCGTTTACCAGGATTCTGTAAACGATTACCAGACCATTTTTTCAACACTCTGACTCATCCCTTGCACTACTTCGTCCCCCTACTCATCACGGGTCACTCCACACTTCTTGCGTTTACATCAATGACCAACACCCATCTCCCCACTCAGAATTTGATCAACTCCTTCCCATTAGTTACCATTAATTTTACTGAAAATGGTCTCGTACTTTTCAAATTCTTATTATAATGCTGCGTTCATTTTTCAATCACTACTTTTGTCATTATAAGTGAGATTAACACAAAGTAAAAATGATAGAGCGAGAGAGCGAGACAACGACAGCGAAGATGGAAGCTTCGAAGACGAACGACAGAGCGAGAGAGCGAGACACAATATGGAAGGGTTGAACGAACTTCTTTCCCACCCTAAACCGCCCAAACCTAATTCTTTAAATTTTACCCTGGAAATCCCAAAATACCCCTCGCCCCTATCCCTTTCTCTGTTTTATTTTCAAATTATTTATCCAATGCAGAGCTGACACGTGGCGTTGTTAAATGTGTGTCAAAATTTCGTTGTCCAAATAACATTTTCCTATTACTTATTATATTTTTATATTTTAATAATTAATAAAATATAATTTATATTTTTAAAATAGTTCTATTAAGAAAATTAAAAAATAATAACTAAAATAAGAATAAAAAAGAAAATAAAAATAATACTTAAAATCATATTTAATATATTTAAATATATTAAATTATATTAAAATATTAAATTAAATTTAATAATTATTAAAATTTTAAAAAAACAAAATTTTAAAAAATTTGTTAATCGGATATACATATAGATAAGTTATATATCCGATAAAAAATGATTTTTAAAATTTTATTTATATATAAATTTTAATAATTATTTAATTTAATTTAATATTTTAATATAATTTAGTATATTTAAATATTTTATTTAATATAATTTTATTTGTTATTTGATAAATAATTGTTTTAAAATTTTATTTTTTATTTAAATTTTAATAATTATTTAATTTAATTTAATATTTTAATATATTTAAATATATTAAATATTTTATTTAATATTATTTTATTTTTACTTTAATTAATTTATTTTTATATTTTTAATATAACTATTATTATAACATAAATTATATTTTAATAATTATTAAAATATAAAATTATATTAAATAATATTTGAATTTTAAATTTAGTTATTATTAAATTGGTGTAGAGTTTTTTAAAAAGAAAAAGAAGAAAATAAAAATATATTTATTAAAGTTAAAAATAAAATTTTCTATAAAGTTAGAGGTGTAGAATAATGATGAGATTTCATAAGGTTAAAAGTGAAACTTTTGGAGGTGCATCTTGGAGGTGTAGGATGAAACACTCTTCCAACAATTTCGTTTTTACCCTTTTAACATTAACACTTCCAAATTTTCAAAAATTTCATTTTTAACTTTAATAAATATCATTTTATTTTCTTCACTTTCTTATTAAAAACACTTTAATAAATATCTTTTTATTTTCTTCTCTTTCTTATTAAAATAACTCTGCACCACCTTAATAATAATTCTAATTTAATTTAATATTTAAATATTATTTAATATAATTTTATATTTTAATAATTATTAAATATGATTTATATTATAATAATAATAATATTAAAAAAATAAATTAAAATATTTAAAATAAAAATAAAAAATAAAAAAATATTAATATTAATATAAAGTTTGATTTAATATATTCAAATATATTAAATTATATTAAAATATTAGAATAAAATAAACAATTATTAAATTTTAAATAAAAACAAAAATTTTAAAAAACTTGTTTATCGATATCAAAATCAGTTTTGTTTTTTATTTAAAATTTAATCAATATTTAATTTAATTGAAAATTATAATATTATTAATAGACTTTTATATTTTAATAATTATTAAAATATGATTTATATTTTTATAATAGTTTTATTAAAAAATAAAAATAAAAATAATAATAACTAAAATAAGAGTAACAATAATGAAAACAAAAACAATATTAAAAATCACATTTAATATACTTAAATATATTAAATTATATTAAAATATTAAATTAAATTAAATAATTATTAAATTTTAAATAAAAATCAAAATTTAAGAAAAATTTATTTAGAGTTTTTGTTTTTATTTAAAGTTTTTGTTTATTTATTATATTTAAAAATTTTAATAAAAATTTTTGTTTTTATTTAAAGTTTTTATTTTTATTATTTTATTTTTTATTATTTTAATATTACTATTATTATAATATAAATCATATTTTAATAATTATTAAAATATAAAATTATATTGAATAATATTTAAATTTGAAATTAAATTATATTATTATTAAGGTGATGTAGATTGTCTCTACTGAGAAAAAGAGAAGAAAATAAAAATATTTATTAAAGTGTCTTTAATAAAAAAAGATGAAAATAAAAAGATATTTATTAAAGTTAAAAATAAAATTTTAAAAAAAGTGATGGTGCACGATGTTAGAAGATTAAAAATAGAATTTTTTTGGAGTTACATGTAGATGAAACGTTGGAAGGTGTAAGATGAAACATTCTAAAATAATATGAGAGCCTCTATAAAATAATATGATAGCTGCCAATAAATGATTCAGAGAAAAAAAAACATGCAAAAATAAATGAAATTGGATATTTCCCCTCTATTAATATAGACTCAATACATTGCTCTTCTTTATAGTTGTGGTTGTTTATTTATCATATTCAGGATGAAAATTTTCTTTTTTAGCATTGTAACCACTCTATTATATTAAAGAAGACTTTCAAGGGATTTTCTTAAAGAAGACTTTCAAGTTGATTTCTGTCCTTCAAAATCTCTATTTATTTTACAATTTGGACTCGACAATGATGAATTTAAATCTTAAGCTGAGTTTTTGGTGATATTTATCTATTGCGACTTCGAAATACTGATACTGATTTTAATATTTTAAAATATATTAAAAATTTTAATATATTTAAATCAACGTATTTTAAAAGCATAGTAATAATTAAACTAGCAAATAAATCTGAACTCTCAACAACATTAATGTCACAAATTCTCTCTCAACGCACATAAACACAATTTGACTAACAGTACAAGAGTACAACAGTAGAGGCACACACACCATTGTAGACTTGGATGAATTATTGTGATAAATTGCAACAAAACAAATGTTCTAAGTGGTGGAAATACGAATAATACCCCTACCAAATGCATTCAATTTTAGGTGTATGATAAGTCCCAATTGTGACTTCTACCTTGTTTATTGCATTATTTTGGGTTAGTTTAAGTTTTTAATTCTTAATTTTTAGCTTAGAAGATGAAATTATTGGTTTTTCTTAATTTGTGTTAATTAGTTTTCTTAAAGTTATTTTTACACTCTCATAACCTGACGATGAACGAGATATATTAACAAAATTTTGTGAAATTTAAGATATATTATTTAAAATTGATATGTATAATAAATTAAAGAAAGTAAATTTTTTTGAATGGTATAGGGTCAAACCTTGAGTACAAAAACAATTGAGGTATATATATATATATATATATATATATGTATAAGGATTAGATTAATTTACCATGCATTAATGTTGAGTATGAAAGAGGGGAGTAGAAAAATTTATACAATTTACACAATGTAATGAGGGTAGAAATGATTATGAAGTGAAGTTTATATGTCCTTAATTATGTCAACTATTTGAATGGTAGAAAGTTTAATGTAATTAAAATTAGGGAATACCTTATCTATGATGGTTTTCTTTGATGTTATACAACATGGACATGACACAAAGAATTAATAGACTTTCCAATTGTCTCTCGAACTGAACATGTTGATTCCACCATGGAAGATCGACTAAAAGAAGATAAATTAGAGGACATGATATGTGATGTTGGCATAGAAGTTTTTGCCCAAACGCATGCGTATGAGACAATGTCCATTAATGCGGAGATTTCGTTGTATGTCGGTTCAACTAAGTTCATACGATTTTCAACAGTGTTAAGGCTCATGAATTTGAAGGCGACCAATGGATGGACCGATAAAAGTTTTACCAAATTGTTGGCGTTGTTGAATAAAATGCTTTCAAAGGGAAATACACTATCCACTCGTAATTATGATGCCTAGAAAATTCTTTATATGATGGGTATGGAGTATAAAAGAATACATACATGTCCAAATAATTGCATATTATGCAGGAAACAATTCGAAGGTTTGAAAAAATGTCTCAAATGTGGATTATCACAATACAAGCCAAAAAAAAATAGTGAAGATAATAATAAGATAGAGAAGGATGGCTCGTCTTTGAAACTAGTTTTGTACCTTCCAACCATTTCTAGCCTTAAGCGTTTTTTTTGCGAATCTAAAAGGCTCTAAAAACCTTAGATAGAATGTAGATAAGAGAACAACTGACGGACTGCTTCGTCATCTAGCTGATTCAATGTATTGGAAAAATATTGATCATGAATTCTCCCAATTTGGTCAGTAATGTAGAAATGTTTAGTTTGGTTTAGCTATCAATAGAATTAATCCATTTGGTAATTTAAGTACTAACCACCATTGTTGACCCGTAATATTGATAATTTACAACTTATTTCTTGGATTGGTGAAGAGAAAGTATATGATATTCAAGCACTTTCAAGAGAGTGGAAACCATCCATGAAGATGGTATCAACTCTACCTTGTGGTCCACCTTTGGAGCCATCATGGAGCATGAATTGAAAAGTATTGTAGGATATCTAGGCCATTGTATTCGACCATGTAGTATAGGTTTGTTTAAGGCTTTGTATTAAGGCCTAAGTAGCATAGGATTTTTCTTAAGTTAGACATCCAAACCAAGTGAAAAGTGTGTGCCATGTGTCATGCTTCCATTGGAAAGGATATGCTTTTTAGAAGTGGTCACATGACACTCTAGGAGTGGAGATGATTTCTTTTTGGTAGTGGTCACATCTCTCTCCACCATTGGAGATAATTTGCTTTTATTAGTGGTCACATGACACACTAAGATTGGAGAGGATTGTGTTTTGTGAGTAGTCATATGTCCTTCCATCATTGGAGAGAATTTGTGGACACTTGTCCATTCCTTAGAAGGCCTCATTTTTGGTCAATGAAAGCAAAGGTGGGAGATCATGCTTTTAGGGTTAGAAGGAGACACCCTTGGCCTATAAATAGAGGTGTCTCCATCCTTGTATTTCATCTTGGATTAATGTAATGTTATGCTGCTAAATTATGGTCATACACTTCCTAGGTTAAGACTAGAACAACCCTAAAGGCCACTTTAGTCACCTTCCTCCTTGACTTAGCCTCACCTCTCTTGGATGTTACCAATGAGGAGTATTGGTGTCTTGAAGATAATGATTTTGATGACGTTACAAAGTGAAAGAATATGAAGACCCCTGTTGTATGAAGTTTAAAAGCATTTCTGTATAACAGAAGATACCAGGACCGAGCAGTCAAGATCGAACGATAGAAGGCATGACCAAGACCAAGCGAGGCATGAACGAGACTGAGCAGTTGGACGGTGAAGTAGTGGTAGAAAGAATTGAACCTAACAACCGAGCAGAGGCATGAATGAGACTGAACGGTCACAAACAGTTGAAGGTCGAACACAGGACAAACATTGTCCGAACATAGTTCAAGACCGAACGGTCACTAACAAACGATGACTAAGACCGAGTAGTCGGGACTGAGCAATCAGGATCGAACAGTTCAGATCGTGCAACAGAGGGCATGATCGAGACCACGTGAGGTATGACCGAGACCGAGCAGTTAGCATCGAACGATGGAAGGCAGTGAGGAATCAAACCAAACGCTGGAAAGCTGTAAGAAACCAAGTCGAACAGCAAAAAGTGATAAGGACTCGAGCCGAACGACAGAAGGCGATCAGGGCTCAAGCTGAACGGTAGAAAGAGTTAAAGAACGGTAGCCGAATGGTTTGAAGAGTAAATATTCAAATTGTTCCAAGTCTCACAGATAATCGATTATCACTTACAACAATCGATTATCACTGGCAGTTGAAATATGTCGTTTCAGTTTTAGACCAGTAGGCTATATATACACTCTCTTTCAAATCCTTCAAAAATAACTTTGCGATTTGAGAATACAGTGCAGTCTGAGGAAGTTCTCAAGTGCTAGTCCGTGCTCATTGTCAAGTCTTGTGAATAGGAGAAGCTCACGCTTTGTGTGTCAAAGGTCGGAGCGATTCTCTTCAAGTTGGCTGAGCAGTACACTTCCGGTTCGTTTGTCGAAGGAAGGTTCTTTCTGTTCTTATTTGTATTTCAACTTATTGTAATTTGTGAACAATATTTTAGTGAAAAGGTTAATCACTATTTATAGTGATTAACGAGCGGATGTAGAATCTTTTGATTTGAACCAGGATAAAAATCATTTCTGTGATTTTTCTACTCCTTACACTATTTATATTTTCTACACATCAACTGTTCGATAATATTTTTGTAAGAAAATTAAAGGAATCATTTTAAACTGACCGGACACGCTTTCCGTAATTTTATTCCGCTGCACGACTCGACGATACTAATTGTTGGTACCAACATTAGAGCCATCAAACAACACCTCACCATCAAATATACACAAAAATCATGAACATATCACCTTGTTCAGTCCTAGCTACATAACCTTGGACCTTTTCCCACTCTATTTTCGTACTTATCATCCAAGGAAACACCCTCTCCATGCACATCTTTACTAGTACAAAAATAGCATATAACGTCACTTGTTTAACGTCTAACCACTAAATATCCAACGTTAAAAATGACTGGTGGCATTTTTGTAAATAAATGCAATTATTAAACGTCGTTTAGAATTGTAATTCGACGTAAAAGGATATAAAACGTCGAATGTCCCAGCGTTAGACGTCAAAAGGTTTGTGAATTCAATAAAAATTTGAGCGGGAGATTGAAAATTCATTCACTTTATCTCAGCGCGCGAGATGTAAAGACCTGAAAATTTGAGTGTCATAGAGCAGATTGGTGTATTAGAATAATGAGATAGATTATCTTACTTTTAAATAATCTTATAATATAAATAGAATTCTTATAAACACTTCTCATTATCTAAGAACATTTCATCTCTCTAGAACTCTATTCCTCAGAGTTCTCTGAATTCTCTCTAAGATTTCTTCTTGCTGAGTTATCTGTTCAACGATCAGGAAGTGCCTAGGCGATCCTGGCGTTGAGGGCTTGAGTTTGGACCGATCAATTTCTCGTTCTTCAGCTGGTAAGTTTTCTCCTTTTTCTTTATGCTCTTCTCTGTGCTGTGAGCATGCAACGATTCTGGTGACGACACTTTATTCCGACAAAAACCAACCTTTTGAAGGTTAGTGTTCATTTTCGTTTTGAATAACTTATTTGTTGAAATTGTTTTTGTTTTTTTGTTGAACTTGTTTGTTGTTTTTTTGTTGAACTTGTTTGTTGATGTGATTTGATTGAACTTGTTTGTTGTTGATTATTGTTGTTTGTTGTTGATACTACATTCATAGTCTTACTTTATAAAATACCAAAAACTGAAATTTGTTGTTTTTCTGCTTTTCAGGTATCGTAGAGTTGCGAAAAAGGATCACAATTAATTTTAAAAAACAAAAAAGAAACTTGATTAACGTCGTATATTAACAAAATTCGACGTTAAGTTAACGTCATATATTTACAATATTCGACATTAATTTGACGTCGAATTTAAAAAAAATGACGTAAATTTAACATCTCTTGATATGATGTCGTTCACGAATTAATCGTTAAAAGCCCAAAATATTCAACATTGTACGCGATTTTTGTACTAGTGCTTCTAGTTTTTCCCCCAACCTAGCTAAGGAGGTTGTCATCACAAGGCTACTAATATTTGAAGAGTAACCCTATGGAACCTTTACACTACTTAAACACTTACAAAAACTTTCTTTTTCTTTTTAGAAAGAGTGTGAAAGGCTAAGAGCAAGTAAATGCGTCTTCCAATTGATTGTTGATGTAACTTAGATCGAATGTCCATATTAGCCAAATATTTGTGCTTTTACTCCATCTTTTGTCTTTCCTTTTACGTTTAGTAAAGTCTCAATGACGCTATCACATACATTTTTGTCGACGTGAATCACATCGATACAATATCGTACATCAAGTTTACACCAATATGGAAGATTAAATAATATTGATCATTTCTTCCAAACCTTTTTCCAGTGGTCTTCCTTTCATGTTTTTTGAACCCAACATCAATGTTTTTCACTTGGTTGTATATTTCTTCACCATTGTGAGGTTTCGACACAACATCGTCCTCAAGACTTCCATTAAATTCTTTTTCAATCTATGGTAAGGGTGATTTCAAGCAATGAATTTTAGATGTTTTGTATACATAGTTTTCTGACAATGTTTCACTTGAAGATATCTAGTATTTTTTTTCTTCATAAATTGGACATGCAGAATGACCTTTAACACTATAATCACTCAAATTTCCATATGATGGGAAATTATTTATGGTGCAAAACAACATTGAATGCAAAAATAAAGTTTCTTAAAAATATGAGTCGAAGACCTTCACACCTTCCCACAAAAACTTTCAATTCATCGATTAAAGGTCCCAAGTACACATCAATGTGATTACCATGTTGTACTCAATATCATCATATATTTTCTCTTCTTGCATAACAAAAGGAGAAAGATTGTATATCATAAAAAAATTTGGCCATAAACTATGCACAAAATCAATCAATCAAAATAAAAGAAAATTATTCCTAAAATATTCATTAAAAGTACATTTGTTTTAAATAAAAGAAACATTACCTTTGGTGATCGTCGAAGCTTCATCGTAGTTGTTTGCACTCGTAGAAAAAGGGTTTGCTCAAAGAGAAAATGAACGAAATGGTTTTGAAGCATATTAAAAAAGGGATAATGATATTTTGATAAATTTTTTTGACAATATTTTAACATCATCTACGTGTCATTTTGTGATTGGTCCATGTTGGTGTTTTTGATTATTATTATTGATTGTGGAGTAAAATATGCTGTCAAATATCATTATCTTGTTATTATTGACACGTAGATGATGTTAAAATGTCAAATATCAAATATCATTATCATTATTGATTGTGGAGTAAAATATGCTGTCAAATATGTTGGTGTTTTGTTTTATTATTGACACGTAGATGATGTTAAAATGTTATAAAAAAATGTTGTCAAATATCATTATCTTTTAAAAAAATATTATGTGGGATCCCCTCTAGTCATAAACTTCAAATCCCTTCACAGTTAACGTTTAATTGGCACGAAAATTGATTTCTCGCTTAAATTTGAATTATTTTAACCCAAATCGAAAAACTTATCAATAAACGTTAAAATGAAATTAACGTTAATTTATTTGACAAACAAACTTCAACAGAAAGTTAAGTAACAATAAACGTTGTATTTCACACTAGTGATTCCAACTTTTACCACTAAATTAACATTATAGCTCCTATATTTTATTTAAATTTTTAATAATTTATTCAAATAAATAATACAAATACCAATAGAACTAGGGGACGTTAGAAACATGATTTCCAATCTCTTTTCATAGTTTTGGAGATCTCATTCTACAAAATTAATTAATTTTAGGAGATGTTATTTTTCGATGGGTAACATATTTTTTGAGGGTTAAAACCGTCGGAAACGAAAAAAATAAATTCCGGTAAAAATCTAATTTTTTGTAGTGTCAAAACACTTCCTCCCAATAAAATAATAAAAACGATTGGGAATAATAGCAAGGGAAGAAAGATTTTTAAATGGATAAACATTTCAGATATTTTCTTTTCTTTTATTGAAACCATGTACTATTTTTTGATCTTTCCAAATATTGGAATAATAGACAATTTTAATTCAAGGTATGAAAATATGCCTTTTAATATATGCTCTGTCACATTTTGTGTAGGAACTGAAAGTTTTTATTTTTCAGGGACTCTGCCATTAATTCAAATATCTCTTTTTTCAACAAACAGTAAACTTTTAACATCGACGGTGATGTTAACCAATGTCTCTTAGGTGGAAAATAAGGACTTTCAACACTATTATAGTATCAACTTCAAAATTAAAAGTTTGAAAGAATCTACTTTCAACATTGATAAAAGTTGAACCTTCAACAATCTCTTATCATTGATTCTTAAACCAATATTTTTGAACAATTGTTACAAGATGTAATAAAGTTAACATAACATAATTAAAACGAAAACCCACATTAGGATGAAATAAGGAAATGATAAATTGAAATTTCAAAATCATAAATATACTTTCAATACATGTAATTAAAACTCATAAATCGTTCGATATATTGATAATAGATAAGCAATTTGAGTTTCACAAAGAACAAAAAGTTCAATCTCTCATCAAAGGAAAGAAGTATTGCCTTTGGTAGTTGGTTTGATGATTATTTTTTTTATTAACTTTTGATCCAATTAAATTCAGCTTCAAAAGTCAAAAAGTCTTCGGATATAATCTTTTTTTTTCCTCCAAATTTCTTAAAGTCATGTCTCTCATTGATTTCAAGTTACATCCAAGCAGGAACAAGTCATTGCCAAAAGTCGAATATATATATTCCTGTCGTTTTCCTCTTACTTTCCTGTGAATTTAATTATAGCACGTCAGTTTTACAGCTACTTTGAAAGTGTATAATTAATTATGAAAATTAAGAAATTAAAAACTAATCTTGAAAAGAGTTTATGGGAGGGGTGAAGAATTTTATGTATAACCAAAAATATTGAAGCACTTCTATAAAATTACATTTAGTAACAAAAAATATGAAAACTCCAATAAACTTTATATAATTATTTCTAAGTCAAGTATATAAAGGTTTTTTTACAATAGGCAAGTTTGATAGGAAAATTTTAGGAATAGGCAAACTTTTAAAATTACAAAAATAAATAAGTTGTATAACTCCTACAAGATTTTAAACAATAAAGTTGTATAATTTTTACATAATTTTTGTTTTTATGTCAATTAATAGGTCCTCAATAACTTCCAATCACATTTAATAAAAGTTGGGCAGAAAAAAAATTGTAATCGAGTTGACTTCATATAATTGAGTCATTATAAGTCCAGATAAAACACATATTGTAATCGAGGTAACCTTATGAAATCCAAAAAGGAAAATGAAGAAACTTGGTGAAGCATGTGAAGCTGTGGTATACGTGTAGAGTTTGATGGAATATATAGAGAAGTTAATAGAATATGTGAAGAGATTGGTTGAGCATGTGATTAGCTTAGTAGAGTTGTTTTATGAAGAAGTCGCTATTTAGAAAAAGAAAAAAAAAATAAGAATAGGCGAATTTTTAGAAAATTATAAGTAGGTCGTGTAGCTCCTACACGATTTTAAACAAAAAAGTTGCTTAATTCTTACATAATTTTTGTTTTTATTTCGGTTAATATGTGATCAATTTGGAATTCGTTAGATCCTCAACAATTTCCAATTATATTTCATGACTAAGTCTGGATGGAACACGTATTGTAATCAAGATGATTTTATGAAAAGTCGCTACTTTAGGAAAAAAAAAAACAAGCTTATGATGATTAATTGACATTGACAATTTAATTTTGCAAAGTGGCAGTACTATGGTAATAGGTTTGAATTCCATTTTCATTGAAACAAAACCTGAATACTTATCCTCTTAGAATCATGTGACTCATCTAATCTTATCTTAAATCTTTTGACACCAGTTCAAGTTCCAGACCATGGATTCCCTTTCACAACCAACACTTGTGGTAGTGATAGCCATAACCATAATTCTTCTCTACAAGAGATGCAGGAAGCAAAAGGGTAGTGAAAAAAGGAAGGGTAGACAACCCCCAGAACCCTCAGGTGCCCTACCCTTGATTGGTCACCTCCACCTATTAGGAGCTCGGACACCCCTCGCTAGGACCTTTGCTGCTTTGGCTGACAAATATGGCCCCATCTTTCAAATCCGTCTAGGGGCATACCCTGCCCTTGTGATCTGCAACCAAGAGGCCATAAAAGAGTGCTTCACCACCCATGATAAGGTCTTGGCCTCACGTCCTAAGAGTAGCCATGGTGTTCTTCTTGGTTACAATTTTGCAGGGTTTGGATTTGCCCCTTATGGCGCCTACTGGATCAAGATCAAAAAGCTCACCATGCTTGAATTGCTCTCTGCTCGCCGCCTCGAATTCCTGAGACATGTTTATGAGTCTGAGATTGATACTTTGGTGAATGATCTTTCGATGTATCTTGGAGGCAAAACTGATGTTAAAGTCACTATAAGTGATTGGATGGAACGCTTGAGCTTCAACATCGTCACAAAGATGATTGCTGGGAAAAGGTATGTTTGGAAAATTCTTTCGTATGTCTTTTTTTTCTTTCTCTTATACCGGTATGAAGATTCTTTTATGCTATAAAGATTCTAACTTCTTCTCACATGTTTGAGCATTTTCATTTTGATTCCAATCCTTTTAAACAGGAGTTATATTATTTTTCTCGTCAATTTCATATAATGATATTTTTATCGTAATTACATGCCACGCGAATAAGAAATAAAATTATTAACATTTAAAATTAACTTATTCAAATTGACATTGAAAATGGAAATTTCTATTTTTACATCAATTTTCTCTTAACACCACCTTTTAATGATAAAATATTATATGTAATAAATAAATATAAAGAAAATAATAATATTCATCAATGTCAATTAAAAAAGTGAACGAAATATCAACATTAAAAAAGTCATCCATAATTTGATTGAAAGATTCCTTTATGTAAATAGGTATGTAAGAGATTATTTGAGATTCCAAGAAAAATTTTAGGTATGTAAATAGGTGTAGATTTTATTTTATTATTTAGTTTTGTAATGTTAAATTAATTTTAGAGTCTATTTCTTAACATAATATTTAAATTATTTAAAAGTTTATCATAGAGAAATATTGTTATTTTTAAGTTTATTATGTCAAATGTAATTAAATTGTTATAAAATCACTCGTAAATATCTAATTTTATTTTCAATATTTGTATATATTAATTTGAATATCTTAAAAGTTTCACATCAAATTTAAATTATACAAAACTAGATCTAAATTTCTCCATACAAATCAATTTTGTAGATTTATATGAAATTTAAATTTTTTTCATAGTAATCAAATTGTAGAATATTGAAAATAGTAATAAGAAGATATAGAAATCACATGGTTAATGTTATTAGTTGAGTTGAAATTTGCACTAAAATATTTGTAGAAAAAAATAAAAAATAAAAATAAAAATTTGGAATTGGCATGTTGGTGAACAGGTATTTCAGTTATTTGGAAGATGTGGACGATGTAGAAGCACATGGTATTGTGAAACTTATAAAGGAGTTCATGCATATATCTGGGGAGTTTGTTCCCTCAGATTTAATTCCAGTTCTTGGATGGTTTGGGGTGCAGGGGAAAGTCCTCAAATCCATGAAACGAATTGCAAGAGATTTGGACACCCTTGTCGGAGGTTGGCTTGAAGAACATAAGAAAATTCATTCCCTCAATAACAAGTCATTGGACAAACATGATTTCATTGATGTAATGCTCTCTGCCATTCAAGATGATCCTCTCTCTCATCATAATCGTGATACTATCATCAAAGCTAATGTTGCGGTAAGCCTTTTATCTTTACTTGTACATTCTGCAAATACTAATTAGGTTTTTTTTCAAGTACAAATTACTATTCATAAGATTTTAAAAATAAATATTATAAATAGATAAATTTATCACATAATGATTAATGTTTCATGTTAGAGTACTTTCTCAAGAAAGAAAAAAAAAAACAAGTAACGGGAAACATATCTTTGAGTGGAATGAAAACATTTTAATGGAGAAAAGACCTGCCCCACTAAAATCCAAAAATGACTAGAAAAGGAATTTAACAAGATAGGTTCTTTCACTTCCATAAATTTCTAACTCCACCCCTCTTATAAAATAATTCCATTTTTATTTTTTTTCTTTCAAATTATACGAAAGTTATTTCCAAAACCTAAAAATTACTTTTTAATAGTATGATTTAAAAATTATTCATTAAAAAAATGTTTTTAAGTTACATCATTTAAAAGTTAAAAATAGATTTCCTTGTAGTTTGGAAGTCAAATATTTTTTTATTATAAATTTTAAAAATTAATTTTTCTTAATCTTGCAATTTTTTATATCATTTTTTAACTTTCAGATTAAATAAATATCTTTCAGATAATTTAAGTCGAAAATTCTATTTTGAAAAAAATAACTTAACTTTTAATTGAATAATCTAAAAATCATTTTTAAATTCAGAATACAAAATCCAAAAGGGACAAAAGTAGATTTTTTTTTATATGGAAGAGGGACTTTATGGAGTTGAAAAAAGAAAGTGCCCTTTGACAAACAAGTAAAGGAGCTGGTCCACCAGCCCATTAACCTGTTATTATTTTCTTCAAAAATATGTTACTTGTATAAAATATTAACATTAAAATAATATATTATATTACTTAAACAGTATAGTTTAAATTAAAAATCCTAAGCAATTAAGTTTTAATTATTAGATAGAGTGAAATAATTGAAGATGTAAAAATAATAATTCTATATTGAGTTGTATTAATAAAAATGTTGAATAATATTTGTACTGAGGAAGTGAATTTGCATACTTAGAGTCTGATGTTAGCGGGATCAGACACGACATCAACCACGATGACATGGATACTGACGATGCTGCTGAAGAATCCAGAGGTTTTGAAGCGAGCACAGGAAGAGATTGAAGATGAAGTTGGAAGCGAGAGAAAGGTGGAAGCAAGTGACATTAAAAACCTCTTTTATCTGCAAGCAATCGTGAAGGAAACTCTGAGGCTATACCCTCCGGGACCTCTGCTGGTGCCCCACGAGGCTAGCCAAGACTGCAACATTCAAGGGTACCACGTACCCAAAGGCACACGTGTGTTTGCGAACGTGTGGAAGCTTCATAGAGATCCGAGTGTCTGGTCAGAGGCTGAGAAGTTTTCACCAGAGAGGTTTCTGAATGAGAATGGAGAAGTGGTCGATGAAGGTCACCAGCATTTTGAGTATTTGCCTTTTGGGTCAGGGAGAAGGGCTTGTCCTGGTTCAACTTTTGCTACACAGGTTATTCTCATCACCATTGCTCGTTTGCTTCATGCTTTTCGTTTCGATGTGCCTGTCGATGAACCTGTTGATTTGGAAGAAGGCTTGGGCATCACCTTGCCCAAGATCAACCCTTTGCAGATTCTCTTGAGCTCAAGGTTACCAAATCACTTTTATAACACACACAAATTCTAGACAGACAACATCTGCAATATCAACCTTCATATAAACCCATAGTTGTAGTATATATAAAAAAATTACTATATATATAAATGTACTATGTCTTACTCCCTTGAGCAAAATTGATGACTTGTTTATATGAAAAACTCTTATTTTTTTCTTTCAATGTTAGTGTGTACTTCAGTTGTCCACTGAGATTTAATATTGTTCATATCTAACATATTTGTGTCAAAAGTAGTATCACTTTGCTTCTTTTAACAACTACCTATTCTAAATAATTTCTTCTGGTAATAAAAAGATGCATCAGGAATTCATAATAGAAAACGGGTGTGGTGATTCATATTTGTTGGGATGGCTATATTAATTCTGAAACCCAAAATCATGCATGCCTTGACTTTCTCCTCAAGTTTCAAAAGCTCTCCATTGTAATCTTTTTAGGACATAAATTTGGCTTGCATCCATGATGACTAAACTATTAAACAAAGCACAAATAGTTGGGAATCATAAATCATCACTTTTATCTAAGCTCGTTCATTTTTGCAATTTTCTGTCTTAGATAGTGTTTTATCTACATATGCTTTCATCCAAACCAATGATAGTAATGTATGGAAATCATAAATCATTCATGGCACATATAACATATAACTTATTCTTAGTGACATCATCATATGCCTAAATGTTATGATAAACATAAAACACTAGAATTAGGAAAATACTGAAAGATGAAAGTATTGATCTAAGCACCTACACAGACTCCTGAACTACATGAATAAGTGTTCCCTCATAATTAGTAAAAAGACAAACAACAAAGGGGAGTTGCGATTAGACCTGTCAAATAAGCCCCCATGATAGGGCTTGGCCCTAGCCCACATGGGTTGGGGCCAAAAAAGCCCTTTATTTAAAAAGCCCACAGGGCTAAATACCCCCAAAGTCCTATGGGTCAGGGCCAGCCCATGGGCCTTCCTTTTTACAAAATTTTATGTACAAAATTTTATGTAGAGAAAAAAATGCTGGAATCAACAGGAATCTAGAAAGCACTGCAATGAGTAAAATAAGATTGCTGTAATAGTTTCAAGTCTTTCAGCTTACTGTAATATACTTCCTGGAGCTTAGTTTATTAATTTCTTTAACAGCTGTTTATAAATGTTACATTACTGTAATATTTTACTATGGACAACTTGGGGATGTAAAATGCGTATAGAATTATGCAGAAAAACTAAAAAACGGTAGAGATTGCAAGAAATAGCAATGCAAAATGAGGAAATAATCAATCTTGTGTCAAAGAACAACAATCTTAAGAGTTAATGGATGACAACCAAATCTACAATGCTGTATAAAATTGCCATAATGCAAAAACAAGTGAGTAAAACTGATATGTGGCAATGTCCATTAGTGAATAAGAGTAACATACTAGTCCCTTTCCGAAGACCATTCTTTGAATTCTCAAAACCCACTTTGGTGACAAGTCTCAAACCAGAAGCTAGAGCTCCTAAGGCAGCCAAACCAGCAAAGAAAGACTGTAAAGCATTCAATTGTAGAATTAGTCTAACTAGTAAAAACAAGACTACTATTTAGAAGACAGGGGCCATAAGCTCAAAAATTACACAGTAAAAGCAAATTAAAGAAAGAAAAAAACAAGATGATCAGATAAATTCATATATGTTAGAGTCAACAAAGGAAAGCTTACAATTCAACAAGTATTATTATTTGGAATACACTTTCAATTCAACAAGTATTAACCAAAATATAGAACAGACAACACTTTCAATTCAACAAGTATTATTATTTTTATTTAGAACATCATGGATAGAAAAAAGTGCTTAATTGGTAAACTATAGTGCAACATAAAGAGCATGATAGAGGGGAAAATAAATTTGGAAAAGATAACTGCACCCAACTGATCCAACATGTTTATCTTATAAGCTATAGAAACCATTCACCCAACTTATGAGTCTTCCAACCAGGTCTGGTGCACGTGCACCAAATTGAACGAATACGAATCCTGAAACTCAAATTTCATTCTTCGCAGCAAAAGGATGAAAGATATCACATGAAAACTATAATAGTTGATGCATTAAAACATACCCTATTGCTCAGTATTGAGGTGGAGGCACAAGCTTTCCGCTCTTCACCTGCAATGTTGGCAAGTTAGCAGTAAGTAAAAAGGCCAAAATATGCAATGCAAAATTTCAAAAACAACCACCTCATTCCATCATTTTTCACCAATCCAAACATAGAAATGAACATCACAAGCAATTAAGCTGAACCAAAACTCAAAGAAACAACAATAAATTCTATGTTCAAAGAAACAATAATTAAAATAATTAATAATTAGAAAGTAAATTAAGCTATGGTGTCACCGAGTCTACCTGTGATCACTTTCACTGCCCACAATGTTGAAGACTTTCAACATCTTCTAAAAGTTTAGACTCATCAATTCCCTCATGACCAAAAATATCTTCAACAATTTCATCTATCACAAGCAATTGAAATACAATCAAACAACTAGTTTATAATCAATAATTTAATGTAAAGTAATTTTTAAAATAATAACATATACACTTACCACTAGGATTTTCAGAAAATCCATATAGCCAATTTTGAGTACAAATCAACATTTGCACATGCTCAGGAAGAATGGAGCTTCTATATTTCGAAAGTACACGTCCACCTTTACTAAAAGCTGACTCTGATGCCACTGTAGTAATAGGAATACTAAACACATCTCGAGCCATTATAGACAATATGGCAAACTTTTTCTCATTAGTCTTCCAATATTTGAGCACATCAAAATCTTCACTGTCTTCATCATCATCTATTGTTGGTTCATCTAAATAAACATCTATCTCGTTCTTTCCAATGATAGATTTTGACTCATTCTGATACATTTTAAAATCCTACAATGCATTACATATTAATTATCAAAACAAAACTAGAAAATTTGGAAAAAAAATTGAACACTAGATATAAAACGCTTACCGAAATAATCCTTGATCTCTTAAACTTTTTCCCTTCAGTATTGGACTGAGACATCAAGATGGATTCAGTAGGTGATTGGGAAAGAGAAACACTAGAGGTAGAAAAGTTCTTTACATATTCTTTAAATAACCTCTTGAACTTCTCTAACACTTTCTTTGTTTTCTCTGCATAGGTTAGAGGATCCAATTTTTTATAACAATATGTTATAAAATCAACCTTTAGTCGTGGATCAAGAATAGCTCCAAAAGCTAACCCAATACTATACTCCTTCCAATACTTTTGAAACTTTTGTTTCATATTACAAGCCATGTCCTTTAAGATGACATTTTCATTCAACAAATTTTCTTCAATGATGAGCTGAATTTTCCAAATTTGCATAAAATACAAGTTTGAAGTGGGATAAGATGAACCAGACATCATGTTTGTAATCTCATAAAATGGTTCTAAGAATTGACATATTTTCTCTCCCCTATCCCATTCCTCAGAAGATGGAAAATTTTTATAATTTCTATCAACCACTTTGAGAATTTCAAAAGCTTCCTTATATTTGATTGCACTTTCAAGCATTAAATAGGTTGAATTCCATCTTGTAGTCACATCTAATCTCAAACCCATGCTCATATTTTTGCCAGCATCACTAACACATTCTTTGAATTTGAGAGTTCTTCCATCTGATGATTTAACATACTTAATACTCTCTCTAATACTATGGAGTGCTTTGTCAATCACCTTTAAACCATCTTGAACTATCAAATTAAGAGTATGAGCACAACATCGTACATGGAAAAACTCACCATCACATAATAAATTTCTATGAACACAAAGATGGCTTTTCAGAATGTCTTGCAAATTAGTATTGGCAGAAGCATTGTCTAGGGTAATTGAGAAAATTTTCTTATCAATACCCCATTGCTTTAGGCAATCAAACACAACACTTTCTAGTTCAACACCTGTATGTGGTGGTTTCATTCGACAGAAGTTAAGAATCTTACTTGTCAATTTCCAGTTTTCATCAACAAAGTGTGCAGTTAGGCAAATATATCCCTCAGAAGTAATTGCAGTCCAAACATCAGAGGTTAAACAAATTCTATTAGGAATCCTAGACATGATTTGCTTAACTTTATCCTTTTGTTCAATGTATTCCTTTTCCACATCTGATACAATAGTGTTCCTACATTTCATGTCAACATTAGGATTAATGTATTTTATCCACTCTCTGATTCCTTCATATTCAACAAAATTATAAGGAAGGCTATGTTTAATTATGGCTCTTGCAAGTAACTTCCGATGAATCTTTTGATTGATTTTTCGTGTCCCAAACTTTCCTTCTTGATTCAAATCCACACCTAAGTTTGCAATACTTCTACATACATGGACATGTCGACTTAAATGTGAAGTTCCATAATTGTTTTTAGTAACTGGGTTTTTTCCAACTTTGTAGCTATTACCACAATACTTACATGCAGCCTTTTCAATTCCATCCTCATCTTTTCCTATTTTTGTGAAAAAATTCCAAACATTTGAGATTTCCTTTTTATTGGTGGTAGCACTCTCAGATGGACCAGGAGTTTCAGATGCAAGATCATCAACCAAAATCAAAGGGTTACTCTTATGGTGGTCCATATTTAAAAGCTATTGCACACAACTGCATAAATAAATGAAGAAATATTTTTAATAGGTCTTCAATAAAGATAGCAGGAAAACTGCTTTTGAAAAGGGAAAGACGTAACCCAGAAAACAACTCGTTAAACTTAAAAACGATTCGTCAAACTATAAAACTATTCTTCAGTTTGTCCAATATGTATCTGCTCTTATTTCAGCAGCTATTGGAGGTGTGTATATATTCTACTTGTTTCTTGATCTATTGGTAGCTACTTTAACTATTGGTTTTGGGCAAGTTCATTTCATTGCATCTTCTTTTCAAGGGATAGATGAACTAAAAGAGACAAAAAAAGAGGCATCAATTGGGTCTAAGACTCTTGAAGCAACTATTGAAAAGACCTTATGCATCAATGACGGGAAGAGGGAGTGTACCCTCTGATATAACAATTGATGGAGATATGTATAATGTGTATAATTTTTATAAAGGTATCTATCTATCTATATAACACTTTTCTAACTAACTACATTTCTTCCCATTTTGTCAAAACTATCTTAATCTCCCTTATCACACCCATCTTAATCACACTTACCATTTATTGTAGAGTTAAATGTTACAGAAATAAAACAAAAATCAAATCTAGATAATATTTCCAGATAAATAAACTCATTTCATTTTAAAGTGTATCATCAGTGTGTAATGAGAGGGACAAAAATAATCATCCATGAGTTCAAATGTCAAAGGCAATGACTGTGTTGGTATTCAATTGCAGTCTCAAATACAAGATAGTTCGGAATAACTAAGATTGAAAAACATACACGATCATTTAAATGAGGGACACAGATGATGAGAAACAAGAGCATTTAAAGGATTTATATATACATATAAAACATAAACGAAAGAAAAATCATATAAGCATGCCAGAAAAAAAAAACAGTTGTGGAATTGATGCTGTCATCTTATTTAAAACGCATAAAACAGAATACAGAAACATATATTCCACCCATTTACTTACCTTTAAATTGAAATCAAATATTGGAGAAGTACAATGTCGTTTGACAAAGCTGATTTGAAGTCTTCAAACGTCCAGGTTGAGACTAAGGTGATCTGAGATACATGATAAATCATATCCATCAAAAGGGGCGTGAGAAATGAATCATGGCTACCAATGAAGTGGAAAACCAAAAATCGACAAAAATAAAACAGAAAAAAAAAGAAGATTTACCGGAAGTGAAATCTGGAGGCGGTGATGTTGCGGTGATGAGATTCGGCGAGGTCTCAGCGGAAGAGAGCGTATATGTTCCAGTGATGAGATTCGTGAAGTTTTGGATCTTGGTAGGCTGAGAAGAAGAATGTCGAACTGTTTCAGTGAAAACGATAAAAGAAAGAGTACTTTGATTGAAAAAGGGGGCTCAACCCACCGTGAAGACGTCCCAACCCATTTTAGTCAGGGCTTTTGGGGGCTGGGGCTTTCAGAAAGCCCCCTGTTAAGTGGGCTACTAAAATGGGGCCTAATTCTAAATAGGGCCAGGGCTGACCCATGGGTGGTGGATTAAAATGACACCTCTAGTTGCGATTAAAGAATAAATAGAAAACATAAGTGTAGTCTGAGTCTCTGTCTAATGTGAATGCCTATGTTTAATGTGTTCAAATATCTAATTTTATGTGTTTACATCAGTTACTTTTATATATATATATATATATATATATGCTCTGATTATCTATTATATACTCTCAAACTTCATATAATCATAAGCTTATTATTGTTGTAAGAAGAGAGAAAACTTTAAGTTTGTTAGATTAAATTCTATTATATACACATCATCTCTGCAAGAGTAATCCTCTAAGGACTTGTAAGCGATTTGACTAATTGCAAATTTTAAAGAGAATTCAAACAATTAACACTTGACTCGGTGGGGTTAAATGGTAGCTAGACAGGTTTGTCTAGTGGAAACGAGGAGTAGGTGAAATTCAACTAGACAATGTGTCGGGAAGATACCGAGAGTGTCTAGGGATACCAAAAGTAGTGAAGAATAATGCACAACCAGGAGTGAGTGAAACTCGGTTTTAGTCAGAATAATGGGGGTTATTGGGATTGACTAGGTGATACCATTAGTGGTGCAAATACTCAGTTATAATCTTAAATTGAAGATTATAGTGGAACTCTCTAAAAGGTTTTAGAGGAGAACTAGATGTAGCTGGGTGGAGTGAACTAGTATAAAATAACTATGTGTTTATTACTTTAGTCTTGCTAAACATTTTCCTTACAAACTCTATAGTAGTTTCTTATTATCTCAATCATTTATAAGAGCTTTTGTCACCAAAATCTATTTTCCATTAAGAGTTATCTTTCTCAAAACACTATAACGGATTTAACTTTATGATTGAAAAATATTTATTTGAGAACTTATAATTTGAGCAGAACTTTCCAAGTCAAGTGTTTAACAACTTATATATATTGTTTAGTCATTGACAAGATTGTTAAACTACTCTTTTATAGAAAATTTTTCCTATTCAACTCCCTTTTTAGTGTTTTTCAAGTATTTCAAATATATGTCCCGTGTTGCAAACGTAGCACGTCCTTCCTTCCCTCTTAACATCCGAGAGCTTGGGACAATTTTTCCTAATATGATCTTTACCACACTCAAAACACTTTAGGGTCCCTTGTATAAATTGTTGCGGCCTCTCATACGGCTTCTTTTGATGCTTTCCTCCTGAGTAGTTTCCTCTCTAAGTCTTTATCACTTGCCCTACCTCCTCCTTCATCTGTTCTGCCACCTTGTTCTGCTCGACCATCTCTAGGAACTCTCTGCCCCTCAAGTGGACAATCACTTTCAGTAGGTTGTGACAAAATCCCCTCTCAAACTTTCTACACTTCTATTCCTTTCTCACGTTCTAGGTGTAGAATCGAGCCAGATACTCAAACTGCTCCTTATAAGACTACATAGAGTTTCTCCCTTGCTGTAAGGTTAAGAATTATGCTTCCTACTCAAAATTGACACTGACGAGAAAATATCTTTCCAAGAATCTTGCTATGAAGTTCTCCCAGCTGATGGGTTCCCCTCGAGCATCCATCTCTTGTCTCATACCTCGTAACCAGTACTTAGTTCCCCAAGCTAGCATGTAAGTAGCAAAGACCAGCTTCTGCCCCTTAGAACATTCAATCACTTCGAAAATCTGCTAATCTCTACAAATTTAGTCGTCGGCCTCGTCTAGTGTAGCCTTCCTATTGAACTTGGTAGGATTGTGGCGCAACTAGTCATTCACAACCACCCTTGGGTGCTGGTTCGGCATGTCGCCTTTGTAGAACCTGTGTCATTTGTCGAATGGCCTGCACAAGCTCTTCCGTAGCGTTGATAGGAATCCTTGCCCTTCGCAACATCTTATTATTTATAAGATAAGCAGATAAGACAACTAATCACACAAAATATCAGAATCACACAACAAAGCTAGCCGAGTTCACTCCCTAAAAGTCTCAAAAGTTTTTTTTTTCAAAAAATAGGCTCTGACACCAAAATGTAACACCCCTACTCGGATGCCACTGGTAATAAAATAATGATCCTCATTTTCAGTAAAACATAGAAAATTATATAAAATGATTCTTGTCATTTAATCAAAATCCTTTATAAATTTGTAAACAAAACACAGAAGCAAAACCATAATTTAATTGAGTTTCAAGTAGCACAAAGTAAACCAAAAATTTCCTTTACAAAATAATAAAGCCAAGTATGACTGAATAATAAAATAGAAATCCCAAATAGTATTTCCCGCGCCTCTCGTTGATATGCTCTATTGTAGTTATATTTGTAACAGCATCTATCCCCGTAGAACTACGATCATCGTAAGTGGAAACCACAACCATAATATGCAACAGTGAACAACCAAAATAATCATCATAAAACATGAAATAACGTATAAGATCAGTAATCAAATTTGCTCAAACATATAAACTAAAATTCAAAGATTAATAGTTATATATTCCTAAACACAAAAGTTTCCCTTACCTCAAAGGAAGAGCCCTAGCTCACAAAGACCCCACAAAATACACCAATCCTTAAGCAACTCTCATAAAAGACCCAAATTAATGATCTGATTGTACTCTCATGACCACCAAAAAATACTTAAGGACGGATGCAATCCCCTCATAGGATACATGCAAGAAAAACAAGAATTGGATCAAGAAAAGATAAAAAAAAAGGAAAACTTACTCTATTTACAATTCTAATCGAACAATCTTATAGTTCTCTACACTAAAACTCTTATGATGTGATCGAATCTTCAAAGAGTTAAAAGGATTTAATAATCTTAGAGAGAAGAAAGATGAGTTTTAGAGAATAGACGATAAAGGTTTTTATAAAATGAAATTCATTTAAATAAATTTTATTTATAATTTTAACTTTTTAATAATATAATACATGAGTGTAATTTATAAAGCATTTTTATACTCTTAATAAATTTTCTAAGATTTCATATTAATTTAAAATTAATTAATTTCTTTAAATATGATTAATTTATTAACTTAATCAATTGTTAGAAAAGTTATTAATAATAAAATTTTGAAATTTAATTAATAAATTTTAATTAATGATGTAAGTTAATGTTATGAATATGAATTTAATATTGAAATTAATAATGTGCTAATATATTCTTGATAATTAAAAATTATTAAAAACGATATTTATTATGAAAATAAATTTAATTTTCTTATTATATCTTTCATTAGTTTAATTAAGTTTTATATTCATCGTATATTTGAATATTTTAAATTAAATCCCTAACACTTTTTTTTATTTGAAGTAATAAAAGTTATTTATCTTCATAGGTTGTAATTTTTTTTATATAAATTATCACTAGGTAAAAAAATTAAGGAGTCAAATAACAATAGCATCATTCTATTAAAAGAAATAGCAAGGACTTAGTTGAAATATATAATTTTGTAAGTTTTCAATAAAAAATAAAATTAATAAAAATTCAATTAAAAGTATCCAAATATTACAAGAAACTTTTTATTTACGTTTGTTTCTTTTATTTTGTAGTTGAAAAAAATTGTTATAGTTATTAGCGTTGACAATTCTGGAGAGCTGCAAGTGGTTCGTGTTTTGGATGATGATGTCATGTTATCAACGTTGTACAGTGGTTGATGATGACTAGAGTTTTTGATATGTTGGAAGATTAAAGATGTTAATGCGACAACATATATACAGTTATTATATAACAAAAAAAATTGAACTGTTACTTGTTCAAACACTGTTAATATATATAGTTCGTCATTAATAATTTAGACCATGAAAAATATCAAATTAACCATAAATTAACAAAATTAAGATTATATTAAACATTTGAAAAAAAATAATCACATTGAATTACTTCAAACATAGTTATTAATTATAATAATTACTTGAAAATTATTGTAATATTTTCAGATTTATATTTGTGTACAATTAATTAATATGATATATTGAATTTAAATAATTCAAATAAATATTAAAAGCATACATAACACGAAATAAATATAATTAGTTGTCAGGATAACAAGAGGGAAAAAACGACATTAAATAGGTAATGAGGAACCATGGAAAACAACGTTAAAAGAAAAAAAAAATCAATTAGTACCTAAAATATACATTTTCTTTCTTAGGCTTATAGTAAAGGGATCATCTAAATCACTAATCATGTCCTGTAAATAAATAGTTCAATCTTATCTTTTCATTTTTTGAATGAATATATATAATTCCAATTGTCTCAAATCAATATTAAATCATTTGGGCAACATCCACATTGATTTTTAATATAAACTGGAATTCTACAAATCCTCATAACAGTTCTAAGAGGTTCATATCATTCTAAATTTCCTAATATTTATTTCAATCATTAATTTAAATTTATTTCTTAAATTTAAAAATCTTAATATAAGTAATTCTTATATCAATTATTTAAGTTGATAATATTTATTACAAATTCTATATAAATAAGTTAACAAATTAATTATATTTTAAAAAATTAAATTCAATTACATTTAAATTAATTTTAAAATTTTATAATGTTTTCCTTTTATTTAAAAATAAAATTATCTATATCACTTAAAAATCAAAATCAAACACAATTTAAATAGTGTTTTATACTTTTTAAATATATTTAAAGATAAAACCATAACAAAACTTTAGGCCCTGTTCTTTTGAGTGGATTTGAGATGATGGATTTGAGGAGATTTGAGAGGATTTGAAGATAATTTTTTTTGTCGTTTATTTGAGTGAATTTGAAGGTAAATGAGAGTGAATTTGGAAATAATTTTTTTTAATTTGTCATGTCAATACAATTCTATACTAATTCTCACAAAATTTATTTTCAAATTCACTATCATTTACCTCCAAATTCACTCAAATAAACGACAAAAAAAATTATCTTCAAATCCTCTCAAATCCCCTCAAATCCATCCTCTCAAATCCACTCAAAAGAACAGGGTGTTAGTCTCCAAAATCAATAATCAATAATATCTAACCCATTCACGAATTTAAAATCAAAACAAAATGATTTTTTTAGTTTTAAAATTGAGTTCCAATACCGCCAAATTGAAAAGTGCTAGATAAGTAAATAATGAGAGAATCATGTTAATTAGAACACTAATTCTGAGAAGAAGAAAAATACAGTAAATGTTCCTCTTATTTTCAAGGGTAAATTTTAAAAATATTCTTTATTTGTCAAATTTAAGATAACTTTGATTTTTCTTTTCTCGTACCTTTTCATTTTCAAGGTTAAGAAACTAATAAATACAGAGAAAGAAATAATGAAATAATAAATAGAGGAGTTAATACCAAACTGCAAAATAGAAAGAGAAAAAAGCATCCAATATAATAAATTGGCGTGATAATTTTATTACCTGAAAAAACGTTAAATTGCCATTTTTCACAAGTGCGACAGTGCTGTAAAGAAAAGAAATAATTAAAAAAAAACTAATTAAATATTATGAGATGTTTCTACCAATAGTATACGAGAACAGTCTGAAAAAATATACGTGTCAATCTTTTATTTCTTGCTCTACAAATAGAAAATGTAATAAATAATGTTTATTCCTTTTTTATATAATAATAAATAATAATAACAAAATAACATATCTTTTACCCAAACATTTCCATAACTGAAATGGTCCCAATTGAATACAAGAAACTCATTGCCACAACCCTTTTCTGCATGCTCTCCTGGTGGCTCTTCAAAACCTCTCTTTTCTTTACTCTGTTTGTCCCTGTTCCGTTCTCTATTTTCTCTATTGTCTAGATTTCTTTCCAATTTTTTGTGGACAAAAGAGCAAATCCTAATTTTGGTATTCTGAAATGGGAACAAAGAGGGGCAGTTCGAGGATGAGTGTTTTGTTTGAAAGGTTGAGGAAGCTGCCAATGAAGGTGAAGATCTTTTGTGGGGCGTTGCTTGCTCTGTGTGCTTTGGTCGCCTTAAAGTTCACCTTCACAAGCACCTACTATTACTTCATAGCCTCTGAAGCAGTCCATATTATTGGAATCATTGCTCTCATTTACAAGCTTTTTGCCCTCAAGACATGCTCTGGTACTTTTTCTTTCCCTCATTCATCACATCCCACTATTCATTCATAAATTGTCATTCTGGTTGATTGCAGTTGTTAGCAAGAGAAATCATAACCACCACTTTCAATCAAAACAATTCTGGGTTTGATTTTGTTTTCTTCAATTTCTGGATTTGATTGTGTTTGTGAATGTGTTTATGATCTATGTTATGAAAAAAATGGTATGTCCTTTATAAAAAATTATAGGCTATCTGGAATTTGATCTGGTTTGATTTGTTTCACCAGATATCCCATTGCAGTTTTGGGTTTTTCTTCTTGGAATTTTAGAAAACAAAAACTGTAGGTTTTAAATTTTGGGTAATTTTAATTTATTTATTTTTAAATTTTTATCTATTTGGGTGTTTAAAGTGTTTATAAGTTTTGCTTAACAATTTTGTTTATTGATTGATTTTGTTCTTAGTAGAATCACAGTGATTATCATTTTTGACTTGTTAATGACAGAATACTTTAGATAAAAATAAAAAGTGTATTAATTTAAAAAAAGTCAATTGAAAATACGTAATGATTTATTGAAAAAGTTATATAATCTGTGGAATTTTACAATTTTTAATAAATTTTAATTAATAATATTATGATATTTTTACAGTATTAAAATAATATTTAGTCCGGGGAAGTCATATGTTAGTCATTGATTGTTAGTTTTAGAAGAAAAAGAAGTGTTGAAAAGTAAAAACTATGTTTAATGCCATTAATCAGATGGTTTTAGAAAAAGTTGTGGTCAAAGTAACGTAAATTAACTTCAATGATATTTTTGTAACGTGTAAACTTTGGTTTAAAGATTTTCAAATAATAATCCAAATACACTCTTAAACTTAAATTAGTGCGAATATGATATATTAAACTTAAATTAGTGCGAATATGATATACTAAATGCTAAAAGTCATTGGAAGAATTAAACAAAGCTTAAAGTGTTTATATTATTAACTCGTTCATTTTGATCATTCAACTATTCCATTATCTATTGTGTTTAGTTTAAGAAAATAATTATTTCATGGTATATATAAAATAGTAAAAGTGTTTCTAATAGAAAACAAATTTTCAAATGGTTGATGTATATAGAGAATATAACAGGATAGAATAAAAACATGATATTATAAAAATAAAGTAAACTATAATCTTGTCACACGTAAAATAATAAATTAAATATTAATTGTAATATATAATAACTCTTAGATTGACTATAAAACAATTCTTAGACTGAATATCACAACTCACAGGTCCACAGTCTACACCTAACTAACCTAACTTTATATGAAATTATGAATTCGATTGGCTCACACAAAGTCAACTTGAATGAATTTTCTTAATAAATAAACCTTAGGTGGTTCATTTAGCTTAACCTAATCACCTAACTGTATCCCAGTCTAATAATTTCACAGGCTTAATCTTTTTAAATCTCAAGAAAAATATTACAGTTTATATGTAATATTTTTAAGTTCCAAAATATTAATATTTTAATTTAAGCCGAACTATCCAAAATGTAGTTTGATCCCAACCAAACAAAGATGTCACATTTGATTTCCCAATGGAAAATGAGCCGCCATTCTACTAAAACGTTGTCTATGTCTGATTATGGTGGACACCCCTACTGTTCAAAGTCATTCCCTTATTTTAAAGGCTTTTGTTTACTGCACATCCCAATTACTAACTGCACTCCTAAAATATTAGGAAAAGATTCAATAATCCTTCAACACTATATCACACCACACCATACTACTGTCACCACCACACTGCTCCTGCATAAGAAGAAGAAGAAGAAAAAGAAAAGGCTGCAGAGGAAGAAAAAAAGAGAAATGTAGAAAAAAAAACTCGTTTTTTAAAGCTTTTTAGAACATATTTCATTTAAGGTATTCCGCAAAAGTCAGTTTCGAAAGATATTTTGCGTTTTGAAAAGTTTGTTTCTGAATTTTTATTTCAAAAATTTTATTCTGAAATGAATTTCATGTATTTTGGAAATTCTATTTCGGAAATCATGTTCTAAAATTTTGTTCTAGAATTTTTTTTTCTGCAAATTCTGTTCTAGAAATCTCGTTTCGGAATAACTTGTTCCAAAAATTCGGAAGTCATTTTACCGGAAGGTAAAATGGTCATTTTGAAAACTTGAGGAGGAGTGGAAAGAAATTGTGGAGGTGCAGGAAGTAAAAGCCTATGGTCTACTGGAATCATAAACTTTGTTACTATTAAATGGAATCAGAAAATGCAGAGTTGGTTGAAATTTGAATTACTGATATTTCCCATTATCAAAGAGTAAAAAAAACTGATGTTGTCCCAAATATTACAGAAAGTCTGTCAGAGGTACATCACCAAGGATTCATAATTATAAGATATAGTTTTCATCCCCTTTTATACTATAATTGGTTCATATCTATACTCAAAACAAGATTTCTAATGAATCCAAGTTTTGGTTCTTTCTTATGTAATGACAATTTGATATGTTTTATTATATGGTTATATAATTTCTGATAAAGAGTTAATATAACAAGTTTCTGTTTCCATTTTCAGGCTTATCCCTCAAGACTCAAGAGCTCACAGCTTTATTTCTAGCGACAAGATTATGTTGTAGCACTTTGACAGAGGCTAACCTACACACAGTGCTAGATGTGATATCTCTTTTTTCAACATTAGTGGTCATATGGATGATAAGATTCAAGTTGAAGTCATCCTATATCAAGGATCTTGACAATATGAAACTCTACTTTGTGGTAAATAAACTTTACTTCTCACTCTTTTGTGTTAATTTTTGCACATAATTTGAAGCTTTGCACGTTTGCATTCAATGAACTAATACATGGAATGTCATTTTGAGTATATTACATGATTCAAAGTTTTGTTCCTTTGGCTTGAAAATGTTGTTAAAAGAAAAACTAACAGTACTTCAATGAATTAAAACAGTAGTTTATGCTTATATGTTGTTGATGAAGAGACGCCACATCTAAAAATGAAGTCAAGTACATTAGTGAGATACAATTTAAACCTAACCAGATAAGGTATTGACCTTATTCTCTATTCAAAATCTTTAAGTAATATTAATGAGTCTTCATGTTTAGTTGTTGTTTTATTTTCTCCTTTTTATCTAATGTAAGACTTACATTCTTAGATTTTCAACAATTACACAAAAATGATTAATTTTAGTGCAGTGGATTAAAGACTAAACATAAAAGAAACAACGGTAAAACTTTCTTAACTATGTTTGTGTGAATTGTCGGTCATTGTTTGTCTTGTTTGCTCTTCAAATAAGCCCAAAGATGACGATAACTCTTAGAATTTGTGTTGATTTGTCTCAATGTGATCATGTGATGGGATAATGCTTTTCATTTGGCAATGAATCTGCATAGACGAAAATAAATGTAACAAAAACATGTCTTACACTGTGTGCTAGGTTGTCCCTTCTGCAATCATTGCAATACTAATCCACCCTTTTACACACCATTGGCGTGTGATTCGAATTGTTTGGGCATTCAGTTTGTATTTGGAAGCTGTCTCTGTTCTTCCTCAACTTCGTTTTATGCAGAACGCGAAGGTTGGTTCTCTGTACTTTGTTCTACTACTGATATGAATTCAGAGTATATGTTGTAATTGTGGTATGTTTTGTAGATGGTTGAAACATTTACAGGGTACTATGTATTCGCTCTTGGTGTTTCTAGATTCATGGCTCTGGCTTATTGGATAATTCAGGTGAGATCAGTGTTCACTTGGTTTAATCTCCTTCACCTGTATTAGACTTTTTTAATTTTAACTTGTTGAAATCATATTATTATAAAATAATGTCGATCATGCATCACTTCATTTTTATTAAAAATAATAATAATACAAGATTAAGTATAACATTTGTTGTGTTTAACTCATGATTTCTAACAAAAAGTTGTCTAAAACTAGCACAATTTTACTTTAAAAGTTGTCTATGTATACATAATTTTTTTACAATGAAATTTTGTTATATAAACACAACTTATCCATATTTGTCAAAATTTTAAAATTTACCAACTTGAATTATTTTGTGAAAAAATTACACTATTATGATAAAACAAAAATTCCCCGCATAAGACCCTATATCTATTTTTCAATCTTAAAAGCACCACTTCCTATCATTAATCAGATAAAAAAATTATAAAAAGGAGTTTTATAAAACTTTTTCTTATATTAGAGTAAAAGTTAGAGAGAGAAAATTCTTAAAAAAAAGTGTGATATTTCAGGATCCATAGGAAGTAAATTAAAAATTCATGTAATGACTCGTGCTAAAAAGATTACCTAATTTTTTTTTCATTGTAAGTATATTTTTAAAATCTCAATTTTATAATTTCCTTTCATTACAGTGAGCCCTCCCTTTCTTTTGAAATTCTTTTATAAAATTATGTAAATAAGGTATATTCTAAGGTTTTATAAATTTGAATTTTTAAACCCAAAACAAAATTTATGTTGTTGAGTATATTTTGCTTCTAACTATATAACATATTGAGTCTTTTTCTCTTGTTTTTATCTTGTGATAGGGGTGAAACAAAGAAACAAAAATAAAATTGTACATACTTATATATAAGAATCATAACTCCTTTATGTATTATGTAATATCTATAAGAATCATAACTCCTTTATGTATTATGTAATATCTGCCAATTACTTTTTAAAAAATGTCAATATTTTTAATTTAATGAGAAATATTCTTAATTGAACATAACATATACACAGTTAATATTTTATGACATACACTTTATTATATATAATTAATTAAATCATTTTACTTTGGTTAATAATCTTAACACATTTAATTGTTTATTATATATATATATATATATATATACATATATATATATATATATATACATATATATATATATACATATATATATATATACATATATATATATATATATATACATATATATATATATATAAGACTTAAATTACTAACATTATATTGTTTAGAAAGACATTGAATAATGTGTAGTGTTATTGGTATGTAATATTTTGCAGATCTACGAGACCGGAGGAACATATTTATTTTTGGCTGGAAGTGGCTACTTTTGGTTTTTGGCAGCTTTTCTGGCTGAGATGGTTCAATCCTTCATCTTGGCTGACTTTTGTTACTATTACATGAAAAGGTACCTCAATTTCTTTCCTCTTCCTCAAGTCTCTCTAAGGACATTTCTTTCTCTAAAATTTCCAAATTAATATTTGCTTTGTAATATTGCTGCATTTCTTTACCCTCTTTATCTTATTGTCTTGGTACAATATGTTTTTTATTTCAAGGAAACATAGGCTAGACAGCAATAAAATAGAATATTTATCATGATTATTCTATGTATTGGTATAAGATATTTTTTATTTGAAGAAAAAATAGGTTACACTGCAATATTTATCATGATTATTCTTGATATAAATGTCACTCTTTTGTATTAATGTTACTTTTTTTTTTCATCACTTTCATTTTGTACTATTGTCATTATAAGTACATTCATGTCATCTTTATCATTTTATTATCATCATTACTATCATTTTGTCACTTTTATCATCTCTATTATAATAATTATCACCACTATATTATATCTTTTAATTTTCATTGTCGTGTTATAATATTGATATCATAACAACTGTTACTGCTTTCATTATTGCTGTATTTATTTCCATTGTTATTATTATTCTTCTTCTTCTTTTGTTATGTCTATTGAATAATAATTATTATATTATCATCATCATTCTTTCCACTATTAAATAATATTTAGAAAGCAATATATATTTAAATTATGTATTTTAAAATATAAACAATTTCTTTTACCATATGTCATTACTTATATTTGTGTTTTTTCTTTTCTTTTTCAGCTTCATGCAAGGGCAACTTTTGAGGAAAATGCCTGTTTAAGGGTCTTGAAACCTATTCTATCAAAAAGGAAAATCATGCCTAATTGATGTAGAATGTTTTGAATGAGTTTTTATTTGTTGTAACCTTTGTTTGAGCTGAGACTAGGTTGTCCCGTGTATGTTTAGTTGGAATCACTTTTTGTACATCCTTTTGGTGTTAACTTAACTTTCATATTGCTTCCTGCAACTCCAATATTGTTAATAGCACTCCACACTAACACAAGAAAAAGATTAAACTATGGTTGTTTAGGAAAACTCTTTCCGATGTGTTTTCAAAAGTTTGTTTTGATAGTCTTATTGAGGAAAGTCGTTTTCAAAATGCATTTGAAAAATTTTGTTCTGAAATTTTTATTTCGTAAAACTTGTGAAAAATTTTCTGAACTTTACTTTTACGATAGAGCAAAATTATCATATTCAAAATTTGAGAAGGGGTGCACAAAAAAATAGTGATGATGCAGCTCTTAACTTTTGAGCTTTGCATTTGGTTGTCATTTTCATTACTAAACTTTGGATATTACAAGATTTCAAAGCCCACTTAGGAGATTCTTTTAGTCTCTAAACAAGTTGATACTAACCATCACTCTTATTACATAACAATTTTATTGAAAATAAAAAATAACAATAAAAAATATGAAAGACCATATTAAATCTATAATAAAATTACATCATATAATAGTCAAATAAAACCTTTTTTTAATAATCTCATTTCCTTTGTGAAAATTATTTTATAATTTGAACTTTATATACTTTTAAAATTTATTGTTTAGAAATTTCTTGTACTTTGAATTGAGTTATCATCTTCTTCATTATTAAAATATTTCCTCTCATCAAGTCTATTAGACCATTTAAAAGTTATTTTCAATTCCTCCTCCTAAAGATATTTTTTAGACATCAAAAATTAAAAATATTTTAAGAACTATTATTTAGTAAATATAATTATTGTAAACCATGCAAACTATTAATAATAAGAGTGACATTCTTCAAAGAAGATATATCAATCAATAATTGGACTTGTGTAATTTCACTATAGTTTCAATCTATTGTTTTGCACTAGCTTTCGCTTTCACACACAATTAAGGAGTTGTATAATTCGTTACCAATTATGTTTAATTATATTTTTAGTATCTCATTTAAGATAATTTTAATTTTGGTCTCCCAAATATAAAAATTAAGAATATTATTTTAATTCCAAAAACTGAATTTGAGGATCAAAAGCAATTGTAAACCCTAAATCTTATAAAACCCCTAAACTTCAATCATAAATATTCAAACAAAGCAAAATTAATCTTGCATTGTTCGAACTAGAGAAGGAGTAAAAGAAAACAAAAAAAAAATGGAAGTGAAAAATGAAATATTTTTTTAAGGGTTAAATATGTTTTTAGTCCCTAAACTATTGACCGTTTCTGGTTTTCGTCCCTCTTCCAAAGTAAGGTACATTTTAGTCCTCAATCTTTAAAAAACGTTCGTTTTAGTCGAAAAAACGAACGTTTTGAGGACTAAAACGAGGACTAAAAACAAAATTTTGAGGACTAAAACGAACGTTTTTCTAAAGAATGAGGACCAAATTGTACCTTACTTTGGAAGAGGGACGAAAACCAGAAACGGCCAATAGTTTAGGGACTAAAAACATATTTAACCCTTTTTTTAATTGAGGAGGAAAATGGACAGTGAAGGAAAATAGGAGAAAGTTAATTCAATTGACGTAATAGATTATTTTTAAAAGTTAATATGTTTAGAATATATTTTATAAAATAAATTATTAAATAAATTTGAAATATAAATTATTTTTAAAAAATATAAATTAGTTTATTATAATAATTTTAAATTAAAATACAAAAATTATTGTAAAATTTTAATAAATGAGAAACATTAAAATAAATTAATTGTAAGAAAATAAATGTAAATTAATTAATTTTATTTTATATTATTTTAATATGTTTATTTTGAGTACTTATCATATTATTTTAAGAGCATAACTATTAATAAAATGTTAACAATAATCAAATTATATTAACGTATATGTTTATAATAATTATATACGTTTACATAAATAAAGTATTATGCTGATCGTATTTTTAATATAATTAATTACATGGTAAATATTTTATTATATTTATGTATATATTAAAAAATACGTTATCTTTTTGTTACAAATTTTTCTCGATTATACATAAATTTGAGAATTTTTTTTCCATGTATATATTTTTTTTCCAAATTTCTCTGTTTTTCTTGTCGGACATTTATTTACGTTTTTCCATACCTTAAAACAAACAAATTGTTGTCCTTAAATGTGTAACTGATTAAATTCATTTTTTTTCAATTTCGAGGAATTAAATTATTATATTAAAAAAAAACTTTATCACAATGTATCACAATGATATTATAATTGTTTAGGAATAACAAAATAAATATTACACGATCAGAGGTGAGTCAAACTAACTAATTAATAGTAACGGTGGTTAAGATTAGAAATACCAAGAGTGGTTTAAAACACTCAACTATACTTCATTGAATATTTATTGAAACTTTCTAAGTTAACTTAGAGAAGAACTAATGTAGTCCTACCAAGTAAACTAGTATAAAATGTTATATGTTTTTGCTGGTTGGTAAACGATCCAGTTTTAGTTGAAGCTTCTTCACACTCTCTTTCTATATCAACAAGAGTCGCTTAATCTAAAGTTACTGTCTACATACAACCCTTGGATACATTTAGTTAGTCATATCTTGTCAAGATAACATTTACTAACAAGTCACATCATGCATTATTATCCAATTCCGAAAAAGTCGAGAAAACATTATTCAACCACCCCTCCTCCACCCCCCTCCCCCCTTCTAGTGTTCTCTCGCACCTTCAACGTCCTGATCTTGCAAGTGTGTTGATGAAGCTTTTTCAAAGGGTAGACTCTATATGAACAACGATAGTAACAAAAGCAAATAAAGATGAAGATGGTCATAGAAGAGAATTTGAAAATGAACTTTTTCAAAAATTGAGAAAACGGTGGCATTAACCACAACTTTCCAACTCCAAGGACTCCATAGAAAAATGGAGTCGTTGAGAGGAAAAATAGGTCTTTACAAGAGATAGCCAAAACAATGTTAAATGTTTTAAATTTTCCTAAGCACTTTTGGACAAAAGTAGTCAGAACTACATGCTTTCTTTAGAACTACATGCTTTCTTTAGAACAGAATTTACATTAGGCTAATCATTAACAAAACACCTTATGAATTATGGAAAGACAAAAGGTCGAACATCTCTCACTTCCATCCCTTTAGATGCCAATTCTTCATTTTAAACTCTAAAGACAATTTGGGAAAGTTTGACTCCAAGAGTGATGAAAGAATCATGTTTGGCTATTCAGAAACATTAACAATGTTAAGAGTCTACAACTCTTACGGCCTTGAAAGTTGAGAAAATCATTCATGTAAAGTTTAATCATGAACCTGACCTAAACAAGTTAAAACTAGATTATTCATTTTCTAAATTGCAGATAAACAATACTCTGTCCAAAGAGGCGAATGCATCTACTTCATCATATATACTCAACAGTCAAAAAGAAAATCAACAGGAAAAGTCACTCAACAATACATCCAAACAACATCATAGTCCCTTCTCCATCTCGTGAAATTTATCCACCTACTTTCCCTTACCTTCACTCCCCAATCCAAATACTAGCCAAGAGTAATTACTTTCCACCTACATGTTATATACCTAAGAACCCTGCTTTTTACGTGGTATGATGAAAAAATTGATTACCCAATACATATTCCATCATTTTTCCTCATTCATTAATTTTTTTTTACTAATTACTCATTTATTTTCTTTATTCAATTTAATTGAATGATGAGATGCTTTTATAATTTAATTTATTCTTAAATAGCTGTTTTAACTCATTCTATCTATTATATAAAATTAAATCCTCATATATCTATATCAGACACTCGTATCGAAAACATAGTTCAAATAATTTTAGATAATAAAATTAAAATATTTAAGGTACAATGTTGGGATCATCCCCTTTTGACTCTTTGGAACATTTCTTAACTTCCTCAGTGTCTTCATTCTGAAAAAAAGAGGAAAGAAAATTATTGTCACATTACCACTCAAAACATCTCTTCCATCTACTGAAATTCCTTTATAATCTAAACCACTCTAACAAATTTCTCTGCACAAAACAAAGTTTTGAACCAAACCCACATTTTGATTAGTGATATTTTTCTAAACAGAAATGGGAGCAAAGAGTAGCAATTCTGCAGTGAATGTTTTCTTTGAAAAGTTGAAGAAGCTGCCAATGAAAGTGAAGATCTTTTTCTGGGTTTTGCTTGCTGTAATTGCTTTGTTGGTCTTAAAATCCACCATTAGAAGACGCTCTTATTTCTTTAAGTAATCCACTCCGTGGGGCTAATAGCCCACACATACAAGCTTTTTGCTCTCAAAACCTGCTCTGGTAAATTTCCTTTTCATCATTGATGAGTATATTTGCAAATGGTTCTCATGATTAGTTTTCATTGTTGATTGTTATCAATAACTTGTATACTTTGATTTGCCATTTTATGTTCTCTCTGCATCTTTTCATTTCAGAAAGATTAAATCCAAACAAGGATTCTAAACTTTAGATTACCTTTCAAAAGGACATTATAAGAAAGTTAGTTCAGAATGAAAAACTTACATTTTGAATTAAAAATGTGGATTTTCTTAATTAATTTAAATTAGAAAAGGGGTTGGCTGGGTTTGTTTTGTTTACTTTCTTTGTTGGCAAGATATGTGAATCTGTTTGTAATCTAAGAAAAGGATTTTGGTACAGTGTGATAATTAAATTATTCATATCTCCTTTGTAATTCCATTATTATTTAATTCTCTCTTTTGTTTCAATAACATTGTTTATCATATGTATCACATATTTATACAACAAGCACAATCTTTTCTTGGAGGAAAACAGGAAAGGGTTAAGTGTAAAACGAAAAAGGAACCAATCAAATACTTTCTTCTAATTCTAATTCTAATTCAATTTTCAGGTTTATCACTTACGAGCTCACAGCTCTATTCCTAGCAGCAAGATTATTAAGTCGAAAATCAAGTGTACATAAAGTCCACTCTGTTATAGATTTGAATCTCTTTCTTCAACATTAGTGATCATATGGATGATAAGATTCAAGTTGAAGTCATCCTATGTCAAAGATCTTGACAATATGAAACTCTATTTTGTGGTAAATAAACTTAACTGTTCTATTTGAAACCTTTCTTTTGCTCTTTTAATGATTATATATTTATATATCATATATTTATATATCACACTTAATAGATATATCTCTTAGTATAAAAAGATTAGTAAATAATTTCACTTCAACTAAAAACAAGACGATTTAAAATATATCAATAAATGTATTCACTTTAAAAGTTAAATTATATCAATAATTTTCATTTACAATGGATGTGTAAATAGACCAAAACAAATGTAACAATAACCATTAGTGGAAAAAATTAAATTATATGATAATATATTATCGGAGTTTTGCAAAACAGTCATAATATACCAACGCAAAACTTATAAATAATTTCAAAATGTATTATAACGGAGTTTTGCATATATGTCATAACATTACTAATGCTGTGTGCTAGGTGGTGCCTTCTGCAATTCTTGCAATACTAAATCATCCTTCTACAAATGGATGGAGAATAACTGGAAATTTTATGGCATTCAGTATGTATTTAGAAGCTATTTCTGTCATGCCTCAGCTTCGTTTAATGCAAAATGCAAAGGTTGTCTCCCTGGACTCAGTTACGGTTTTTTTGTTACTTCTTTATGTTGTCAGTTTCAGAGTACATGTTTTAACTCTCGTATGTTTCTAGATGATTGAAACATTTACAGGATATTATGTATTTGCTCTCGGTGTTTCAAGATTCATGGCACTGCCTCATTGGATAGTTCAGGTCAGATCAATTTTTACTTTTCATGTTCTGTATATTTAATGTGTTTGATTAAAATAAAATAAACCTTCTGTAAAGGTATAACATTAATCCGTTTGGAATCTAAACCTAAATCTAAGTTTTATATTAAGTAAAAATAAAAAAGTTGATCGCTATTAAAAAACTCATAAAATCAATTTCGTTTAATGTTTTACGTACTTTCTAAAGATTCATCAATATACAATAATAATTTCATACATTCATAATATAATCCAAATTTAATATTTTAAAATTTATATTCGATAGTGGGTTAATCAGCTAATTCAGATTATAAGTTAATTGGGTTGAATTGTTCAATGACAAATTTATATTAAATGAATTTATAAGAGAAATGTTATTTTTATTTAAATAAATAAAATAAATATAGTAAATTTTTAAATCACGTGTGTAATGATGATTTTTATAATAATCTATGATTTTGTATAGTTTATTATTATATTTTAATAAAAAAATGTTACAAAAACAAGTTAAAATATATTTACCAAATTATAAATATTAAAACAAATTTGAATCCATTATTTAAATTCGGCCATAATTAAAATATTTTACTAAATCTAATTGTGTGATTAAATTTGTTTAGAAGAAATTGTTTTCTCATACCTAATTTGTAATGATTTAATGATTTGTGCTCTATGTAACATCCGAAAATATAGCTGAAAACTATATATAAGAGTCATTACATAATAATAATGTAGAACAGTTTTTGGAAATAAAGTTAATTTACAGTTATCTTAAAATAATCATAAATTTAAAACCTTACAAAATTCTATCCTAATACAAAACTATATACAAGACAGAAAAGAAGAGTAAGCTAGTGTAATTTAATAGTCATGTGAGCATACAATTCCAAACAAACACATCAGATAATCATACATATGTATAAAACATATGAACACAGATTGACCGACCACTTTAACTTGGTCGTCCGAACTAGTATGAATATGTAGCTATGGTCGTTTGTGCACTTGTGGATGTAGTAACTGGAAACTCATTAGTTGCCACACAAGGTTAGCCCGTTATCACTCACTGTAGGTCCCCCCTAGGTTAGGGCTTCCTGTTATTCTCACGACATAACTTACCCATCTCTACTTGAGAATTGGTAATCATTAGAATTTCAGGATGAACGCCGTGAATTTCGCTGTCATAATTCATACTTTACCAACCAATCACTAAGACATTCCTCCTTGGAATTCTCTTTCATACCAGTTGAAACATAATCCTTTATAAAAACATCCACTCCATTATGCATACATAGCATGTTCATATAACTGAATTTAAACAAGTTTATTAAACAACAATTGAAACCGCATGCAAGACCGAACACGCTGCGTACGTTGGAGACCGAATGGTTTCTCACTACCCCAAAGAACAGGACCGAACGGTCTATAATAGTGATAACGGTTTAAAATACTGTTATCTGTGATGTAATTTTGATACTAAATGCACCTTTTTTGACTTAGAAACTTGCTTGAACTCATGTTTTTTCATTAAGTTGTGTGAATAAGAGAGTTGAGGTTGAATTTGATGATTTTATGACTAATTCCCTTTGTTTTAATAGAAAATGAGTTAATACAGGAAGCAGAGATGAAGTGCTAAGGATATAGAGCTCAGAAAGGCCTAGAAAAGCACCAGAAGAGGAAACGCATGAAGCTTGGGCGACCTGCAAGAGGCTTGGGCGTGGAAAAATCGACGCCCGCCGCCTGGGCGTCGTGCGTCATGGATTAGGCCCATTTTTTTCTCTGTTTCGACTCTTTTGGAGCGGACCCTGTTTCTACTCTTTTCCGACTCTTTTTAAAGGACCCAGGCGCTTTAGGTTTGGTATCTCTAGCTGGAGCAACACAACAACACACTCTTTTACTCTCTGAAGGCGGATCTGGAAGCGGAAGCTTCCTCTTCTACTCTTAGGGTTTTACTATCTCATGCTTTTCCATTGTACATATAATTTCTCCATGTCTAGGGGGAACTAAACTCTATTTGTTGTTGGGGAATGATGTAACCTTGTGAACTCTCATGTATTTGAATTGATTCTTAATCATATATGCTTTATTCATTAATTGTTAGGGAATTCATTTGTTTTAATGATTGCTCTATTTAACTCATTTAGTTGCATGATTTATGAATTGCATGAGTGTCGGGAGGTTCTTTACAATTCAGGTTCTTGTTAAATTCTCCCAAGAGTAATATTTCTCAAGGATGAGGGTATGAGTACTTGGTCGTCTTAAGCTCTTCATCTTCAGACTTAATTTTCTAGGAACGCTAGGAATTGCACGAACTATGAATTAAGGCAGGCTTATTGCGCCAAGGGATTGGGTTCTAATTACTTTAGTGAGTGACGTTAACATTAATGCATAAAGAGGAATTTTTATATACATGAGAGGAAACCTGGTGAAATCTAACCCCAACAACATATTCATCTCATATTAAACAATATTTGTTCATCTCTGTGTTACTCTACTATTGATCAATTTGCATTCATATTTTATTTTATATTTTTGCATCGCAAACCAATGATCTCGTTTATTTTAAGTCTTAATTAATTAATTTATCACACGACTGTTTAGTGCCGAGAGTCCTCTGGGATATGATATTTGGTCTTGTAATTTTATATTACTTGTGTGATTTGGTACACTTGCTAATCCATCAACAAGTTTTTGGCACCGTTGCCGGGGACTCACGGTTTAAACTATTCTATTTGTGTGATTCTTAACCCATTAGACTTTTTTGGTACACTTGTGTGATTCTTATTTTAGTGCACTTGCCAATCCATCAACAAATAGGTAAGGCTGAAGAAGTGGCAGAACACTATTAAGGATCTAACTCTAACGTAAGGCCGAATACAGTTAAACACGAATGTAAGACCGAATACTACTGTGAGACCGAACACTATAATAACCAAATAACTAAAGCTAAACCAAACGCCTACAACTTAGACCGAACACTTTAGAGCTTAGACCGAACACTAAAATTTGACCGAAAGATCATTAACAGATAAGGTCCATAAGAGGCCGAATGTAGTTAAGACCAAACACCAATACAAATCGAGTATTAGTGTAAGACCGAGAACTTAGACTATACCAGATACTTTATCTAGGCCGAACACTAGGTCAAGATCGAAAACTAAAACTAGACCGAACGCTATATTCAATCGAATGCTAATACAAGACCAGGCATTACTAAGATCGAATGCTAGTACAAAACCGAGCATTACTAAGACCGAATGTTAGTATAAGACCGAACATTACTAAGACCGAACGGTCATGAACTTGGAAGACTCTAAAGAGACCGCATCCAGTTAATGACCGAACACTTGAATATGACCAAGCGATCAACAGCGCCTACTCATCTTTCTGCATGATTCTGCAGAACTTCTGCAAAATGATGAACACGCTAGACTTTATCCAAACTAAACATTTTTCCCAACTTCTAATCCTCCAAACATGAATCATATACCCATTTACACCTATCCAATGGTACCTAAATCTTTCTAACATCATTTCAAAGAATCCCAAACCAAAATTCACTCCACATTTTGCATAATCCACAACTCAATGACTACATCATTTAATAGCCCACACAAACAATGCCAAACACACAAACAGTCATCTATGGTTGTAATTATTTTTCAACTTCCAAAGTTTTTGTTCATCATTGTGTCCATTATTAACGCATTAAATAATGTATAATGTAATATAATCTAGATTTGTGACACGAGAGGGACATTTTTATTTTTGGTTGGTAGTGGCTATTTCTGGTTTTTGGCAGCTTTTGTTGCAGTCGTTCATCTTGGCTGACTTTTGTTACTATTACATTAAAAGGTACCTTAATTTTGTCTCTTAGTATTTAGAATTTATATTTGATTCTTCTAGTGAAAATTACACAAAAAAATTTTAAAGTAGAAAGTAAATGTAGAGGAATGGAGGAACAGAGGAACATGAATAAAAGTAAATGATTCTGACGGGATTGAGTAAAGTATCACAATTGAATATGGATAATACCTATTTATTACTTAACATAAAAAATCGTTTTATTATTTATTTTATTTATTAATCAGATATTCGTAAAAATAATACAGATCTTTTATATAGTCGGAAGTATATTATGAATATTTTTATATTTTATGTTTTAAAATTTTTTAATAAAATTATTCGAAAGTAAATATTTAAAATTTAAATTTGAATATTAAATATAATTTAAACAAATTAATCAATAAAATATTAATATAAATCAATTTGATTTTCTAAACAAATATTAAATAAGTTATACTAAAATATAAAATTTTAAAAATTATTTGTTTACGAAATATATTATTACCTACAAATATACATTAAAGATATATTTATCCATCATAAATGTAAGTAAAGTTCACATGCAAGCAAGTGTTTACTACATGACTGATGCATCTGTTGTAGAAGCTAACAATAAAAAATAAAGATCACGAACAAAATACTTCCTGAGGCGTGTAGATCACTGTCCTTAAGGACTTATTCGCGGTGTATTGCGCAAGCCCCCAGGATACAACAGGAATTTTTCAGAATTTCTGAGAATCTCAGAACTAGCAAGGATCTCTTAAAAAGAGAATAAATAAACCCAGAATATTTTTAGGAAAAGAGAGAGAGAATGAAACTAGGAGAAAAGAGAAAGAGAGAAGAATAATTCTGATCATATCTTCTGAATGAAAGAAAAGCTCTATTTATAGAGCCTATGATGGAACTAACCCTCCTTAGCTTGAGGAGTACTTCACGTAAAAAGTGGCACCAAACCTTAAAATTAAAGCAGAAAATCGGTGGTTGTGGAAAGAGAAAAGCAACGTTGGAAACAAACATGAACGTTGCACACCAAATTTGCGGTCCAATCTCAACTTCCTCTACAAGTGATGGCACATATCTTTGCAATATTTTATTAATAAATAATAACAGCGTCAATACTTATATTATTGTTATTATTTTCCTTTGCAGCTTCACGCAAGGACAACTTTTGAAGAAAATTCCTATTTAACTGTCATTTTTGTAGTATAATTTTTATTTTTCTTCTTAGTTGAGGATATAATAACTTTGTTTCAGGCTAGTTCTCTTAGTCTTACATTCTTCCTCCATCTCTTTAATCACATTACTCTACAAAGGATTGGTTTAAACATGTAGAGATGCATTTTCAATATGAGATTCTTCTTAAACTTTCAATACAAATATATATATATATATATATATATATATATATATATATATATATATATATATATATATTGAAATAACATGCAGACTTTAGAGAGAAGATTTTGAATAGTTTAAAAACTTTTCGCAAATAGTGTTAGATGTTGCTTGTAGAGATTAGACGATTTACAAAGAATGTTAAACACTTAAGAATTTTAAATTCATTTGAAAACACGGTAAAGAAATAAAAACTTGTTTTATACTAGTTCACTCAACTTGAGCTACGTCACATTCTTCTTTAAGCACTCTCAAAGGGTTCCGCTAACTTCAACAAATTATGAACGACAACAGCTCAACTGGCTAAAATATCGTTTAACTCCCCTAAGTTAAACAAACTGAATGTTTTGAATCACTTCTGATTACCCAAAAACAAATGTAGGTTTAAAAACAAGTATAGATGAATATCTCTCTTAGATAATATGATCAGAATAATACAAATATCAAAAACTTGTTACAATATGAACTACCAATGGTAGATGACGCAACGATGTGCACAACCAAAGAAAGATAATTTAAAGAACACAAGAGTATATGCAATAAATTCGTTCTTTTTCTCTTCTTCATGCAGTCTTCAACTTATAGAGAACTTCGAAACAGATTTGTTACACTTAGGGCCTTGACTTCGATAAAGTTGATGTAGCCTTTTGTCACCATTGGACGCTACTATGGTTTTGTAGAGAAAAATTGTGTTGTTGTATGGGTGATGTTAGAAAAGTGATGCCTTATATCTCAAGCCAAGAGGGGGGTGAATTAGATTTTACTTTAAAAATTGTTCTTTCAAAAAGCTTCCATCATGTGACACAGATAATGTTTTTAAGAGAAGCTTCTTGAACAATGGGCAACATTGGACGAACATTTTTGTCTTCATGAACTGCTTCTTCAAGCACATTCTCAATAGAAGAGACAACCACAAGATATTGGACTTCCTGGATCAGGTCGTCTAGGTTGAGAGGTTGTTGGATAGTTATGGTTGTTCGCAAAGGAATGTTAGCAGGAAGTGTCTATAGTGGTCTTCTACCAAGAATGTTGGAGTCCACGACGAAGGTAGCGTTGGTATCATCAAAGTGGTAAAATTTGCATGGCTCCAAGACGCTTGAACTTGGTGAAAGCTCTCCTTCTTCAAACTTGACTATCGAATGCTAGCTCGAACTGGCATGGAAGGGCATTGACACATTTATATGGCTGAATATGCTTTGTTACCAAAACAAAAACGCATTGGACTTTGTATAAAGCGTTAGGAGTCCTTCATTCCATATCTTGATGGGATTGGCTAGTGTTATCGTGAAGACATTGGACGAGTGCCTTTTGTTAGCATAAAGCTAAAGAGAAGAAGTTTTGATGATGTCTTAAAGTCAAGTCCCAAGTGCTCTTATTGTAAGAAGATCTTCATGAAGACTTGTCTTGTGTTAAAGCTTTTGAAATTTAGTCGATTTATATAAAGGATGTGATTTATCTTTGATTCTATTTATTGTTTGCCTTATGTTGCGTTAAAATTCGTTTTGAATCAAAAAACCTCATTTTATACTCAAGATAATCGATTATCAACTTATAATAATCAATTATTAGTAATCGATTATGACTTGTCATAATCGATTATCACGAGCAATTATGAGAACTTTTAAGCAATTTTTTTACCGTTGTGCATTCATTAAATGCATAATCGATTACTATAAGTGGATAATCGATTGCCATGAGTGGATAATCAATTATCACACGTTAATTAGCTAAAACAGATTTTTGAAGGTATCCTTGAGTGAGTTTCATCTCTTGTAGTAACAAGAAAGGTGTTCTAACCTTAAACTGTGTTATTTTCTTTGTGATTGTAACAATTTGTTGGTTTGTGATAGTGAAGCGTTAATTCTTGTTTTAGATTAACAACTGGACGTAGGATCTGTGTGATCCAAACCATTATAAAAATCACTTATGCAATTTTCTCTCTTCCTTACTTTTTTATTTGTTTAAATTGTTATTAAGGAATTTATATTTTACGAGAAAATTATTAAAGGTATTATTTGTGATAAGAAATCAATTCACCCCCTCTTAGTTTGTTATACATGCTAACCATTCCGTGCACCGCTCTGACACCTTTTATCATCTCAACCATAGGTTTCTTCAATGGCCTAAAGTCTACTAGAGGTAAACAAGATGTGATCTAGTCTAGCACCACGAGCACATCCAGTGTTATCTTTGAACCAAAGCGCATTTGATTAAGCAACATCAGAGAAATTTATTTATAGAACTCCAAAGGCGTCAAATGCTCACGGTGTTCTACAAAGATTAGCATCATCTTGGATGTCATGGGGTAGAATGAGATGCGACCATGTTGGTAACAACCTATTGTAGGCATTATTTGGGAGTCTTCAAATGACTAGCGAAGAAAAGCGTTGAGCTCTTCAGATTCAGTATCCATAAATTATAGTGAGGGCAAGGAGGATGGTGGGATGGGTTCATTCATGAATTGGTCTATCAAGGCAGTCGTGTGTATTTGGACATTTTGGGAAAGGTTTGGGTAGGTTTTTGTGGCCCAAGTGGGTGGAGGTAGGGCTATAATGACTTTAAATGGAAGATTTAGGTAGGTTTGAGATGGTTGGAAGTGGAAGTTTGGCATATATGGGTTTCAAGGTGGCGTTGGATGAGGGGAAAAGTAGGGGGTGTTGGATGGATATCTGAGAGAATAGGTGTGGAAGGTATGGGTGCAAGATTATATGGAAGGTTAAGAAGTGGCCAATTAAGCGGTTTGGATGGTGTAGGTTCATGTTGGGTAGAGTGGAGGGCTTTAACATTGAGGGTGAGTTTTGAGGTGGTTGGATTAGAGGGTGATAGTTGAGAAGTTGGTGGTTCAGGTTGTGGTGAGAGTTGTTTTGTGGTAAGGGAAGTCTTTGTGGTAAGGATTGAGGGGGTGGAGTTGTTTAGCAAGGGGGTGATTTGGTAAGCAACGCTTGATCTTCGTCCGAGTTGATATGGATAACAGCCTGTGTAGGAATGACGCTAAACAAAACGACCTTAGACGTTGTCCCAGAGGAGCGTCTAATGATGCTTTTCTACTTCTTGATGGGGAGATTCATCAACAACAACTTCATTAGACTTTCAAGAGCACTTAAAAGTGAGTCCATCATTAGAGTTTGAGGACTCTTCAAGACGTGCACCAAATGAAGATACCTTGATCTTCTGTTCTTTCTCCTTCACCAACAAGGGGCGTGAGCCTTTTGTACACTGTTAGACACTATTGTGGTTTTGCAGAGAAAAACTGTGTTATTGTATGGATGATTAAACAGAAAACAACAAAGAAACATTCTTAGAATATCTTTGTATCTTGTAACATCGTTTTGGATCAACACAGAACTTTGAATAAAACACTTTGTCATTGATAAAATCTTCACGAAACTACACAACAAATTAAAGAACTATTCGTACACCAGATCTTAACAGTAAAGTGTATATACTATAACATTTAAGATAGTGTTTACTCGTATAATTAACAATTAACACTATTTCAATAAACAATTTTATTAAACTTTAAAATAAAAAGTTTTAGACAATCTATTCTCAACCTAAATAAGTTTCTTTGGGTTTTTTTAATCATTAAAACAAGACTTAATATGTATTTTTTAAAAAGTGATACAACATTGTGGAAATAACATTTTAAAATAAAAAATATTAATTAAAACTTATGACAGTAACACGAAATAATTTCCAATGAATGTGTTGGTGATAACTTCTACAAAATGAAGTCAAGAAGGTTGAAATAGTGACAGCTCGAAAAGCTCTGGCACTGTGTCACATATCTGCTACCTTTCTCGGTACACATTACTTCACATTGTCCTAGCAAGCACCACGTAACGTACATGCATACCCCATGCCAGACACTCTCCTTTCTCTTTTTGCCCTCATTCCTTTGTCTCTTTCCTTACTTTTCAACATCAATCATCTCTCTCCTCCTGTCCCACATCATCACTTTTAAAATAATTTTTCTTTTTATCTTTTAAAAGAAACTATTTGCTATAACTGTGTTAAAATATAAAAATATAAAATTTGTTTTTAAAAATCAGATTAAATATAATTTTACTCTTTAAACTTTTATATTTTAATGCATTTTTATTTTTAAATTTTAAAAATAAATAAATGTAGCACATTTAACTTAATAACATTAATTTTTTATTTTACATAAATTTTAATGTATTTTGATTTTTAAATTTTAAAATTAACAAATACAGTACATTTTACTCAATAATATTAATTTTTATTTTATATAAATTCTAATATATTTTCATTTTTAAACTTTAAAAGTTAATGAATGTAAAACATTTAACTTAATCACATTAATTTTTTAAATACTAATTTGACTAACAAAAAAGTTAATATTATTAGATAAAATATTATATTTATTTATTTTAAAATTTAAAATTTTTAAAAAATTCACGGCTATGAATATATTTAATTTGAAATCTTTTACAACAAAATAAGTGTAAAATATATCATAGGAAACCGTACTCAATGTTCTTAAATGTACACAGTTTCCGAATGTCCAATATTTATTAAACAGTTTTCATGACTATTTATTTATTATATTTATAGATTTTAATAACTTTTGTTTCAAATATATTTTATGCAGTGTTATTTTCGCAAAACTATAAATGAAAATAAAGTATTGAAACTAATAGGATAACTCTCACAAATAAACAAGAATGAATGTAAATTTATATTAAACACTGTAAAATAAAAGCAATCAAAAGCAGAACAAAAGTAAATGAAAAAAAGGAAGATAAATATAATAAAAAAAAGCTTTTCTTTTGGATTAGGAATTTAAAGAGACAAAATGAGTGAATTTGTTTAAGTAATTGTGATTGTTTTGAAAAAAATAAAAATATATAGTAATTTAATAATTTAAAAGTATCAAATTGCCCTTTAGTCAAACACTTGTTATTTATGTATCACAAGAAGGACACTTTTGATGAATCAGTCTAGTGTGACTATGAATGCATATTTGTTATTTTAGACAAGAAAGATGGTGTTATAGACCATAGGATTTGAAACCTTTCATTTGAGGTGAATTCTTCATGCACAAGTACAAACAAAATGCTTCTATTTATAGGGATTGGTCGTAACATGATGTGTTTAATTTTTAAATGAATTTTAAAATGAAAAATATTCATGTACATAAAAGAATATAATTTTATATTTAACATATATTTAAAGAGAGAATGAAAGTAAGACGTTTATAAGATATATAGTCTAATAAAAGAAAAGAGAAATAAGAAGAAAAAATATATATATTTATTATTATCTTTCTAATTTCTAAATCAACTACAATATACAATACTTTTTTAATTAAGTGATTTAGTAAAGTACCTTGAAAATTTTTGCTATAATTCCTCGCATCGACTTTTTACTATGAATATCAAACAACACTCTTTACTTTTTAAATTTGAAGATATTGTTGAAGTATCCAATTTTAACATCAAACAAGACAGAAGAAATATTTTATAGTGTTTTTCATGCACCCATAATAAATTATCTAGAGACACAATGGATTAGGTAGATTATCCATAATTGATTATAAATAATCTTTTTACATATTTCTATTATAATAGTGATAAATAATTAAAGTTAAAAATTATGCAACGGTTTAAAAGTTAGAAGGGAGACAGGGAGAGGGAAAGAACCGTGACGTGACACGTAGCTTTCTTTCATGATGATGATGTGATGAGTAGTGTAGTAACAGCAGTACGTGAGAAATTCCCTCCCGAAACGTCGACGTGTCGCTTTCCTTAACGAGTCCCAATCAATCTGGGTTCTCGTAACGTCACCATCACCTTAGAAACCACTCTTCACGCTTCAACTTCACCACCTTCCACGTTTCGCCCGACCAAAACCCAACCCTCTGTGCCCTCTTCAACACCTCACCTCCTCCCTCCACGTGTCTCTCCCTTTCCAAGCGGCACCACTCTCTCCCGCCTCGAGATTCAAGCAACGCGCAGCTAGAGATTCGCACCTCCCTCTCCCTCCACCACGTGTCCTTCCTCCCCTCCCCTCATTGCTTGCCACGTGGCTCCCTCCGAACCTTGGCTAAACAGATTCTCATTCTCCGTTCCTCGATAAGAAAGGATTTAGCGGTGCACCCTTCGTTAACGCTCCCATTACGTGTCGCTAACCGCCATCCCTGCCTTCTCCCCTTCCGTCACGTGTCCCTCCGTTCCCCTGATCACATTAATTCATTTTTCCGTTTCTTTTCCAATCCAATAAATCGCGAATCCCACGCCCACCACTCTCTTTTCTCATGTTACCGATAACCATTTTGAATTTCCTTTCTCAGAAGCCATGGTTGAAGTTGAAGAGGTAGAACTCGATTTGGCGCTCTCCATTGGAGGTTCCTTCAGCAGGCACACCATCCACACACCACCTCCTCCGGATTCCAAACCCGACTCCTTCACGCGTCTCGTGGGTGATCCACACGACAAGCGTGTGATTCAAGCGCTGCGGAGAATGGAGGCCAAGAAGAAACGAGAGCAGAAGAGGGAACGCGTTAGAGAGACAGAACCCGAGTGGGAACAGGTTTCTAAGAAGGAGAAAACGGAATGTGACAAAACCGTTACTGCCTTTGGCCCGTGGAGAACCACCGAACCCTTCCGCGTTCACCAGTTCGCCACGGTCCAGTACTTGCCCTTGAATACCGGCTTTCCGTTACCGTGCTGGGTCGGAAGCCAGAAGAATGCAGGTGGAGTTGACGGCGGTAAGGGTTGTGATAATAAAACGGAAAAGTCTAACTGCTCTTCTAAGTGCAGCTCTTCTGCGGATTACCAAAGCTCTTCTCGTGAAGGTGATTAATTATATTAATTTATCCATTTTTAATTTAATATTTTAAGTTTTTTCTGTTCTTCTTCGTTTATTCTTCTTCTGCTGTTTATTGTAACTCGTGCAGCAGTGTGCATGGACCTGGAACTATAGAAAAATTATTCATTGACTGATTTGAGTTTGAGAGCTGTGTAAAGTAACTGTTGTTTAAGCATGTGATACTGTCAAAGGTCGAATCAAGAAAAGAAAATTTGTGTTGCAGTGTTAGGAAGTTGCATTTTTTTTGAATCTGGGATTGTTTGCATATGCACATTAAATCTGAGCTTCTCTGGTGAATTTTAATTTTGTTTTGAAAAATTAAATATAAATATGGAGAATCACGGTCCCATACATCTTTAGAACAAAATGTAGATCAACCTTGTCCTGTTCCTCAAGTTGGGTGAGTGAATTCATTCTGATGAGAAAAAGTTGTCATTTTTTTTTGTCATAAACAGACAAGTTAAATGGCATGAAAAGAAAATGAATTTTTAGTTTGTGTATATATGTTATTGTAATGTTTGTCAGTTTAAGTTTGAAGAAACTCTGTAATTTTGATGTTTAATCGGATATAGTTTAAAGATTGTTGCAAACATTGTTTTCTCAGATGGGGGAAGCAGTGATAGCCACAGCCATTCAGTTCATTCTTTGGCAGAGCAACCCCATTTGACCACTTCCAAGGAAACAAGCATAGGAACCCAACCTGAAGAAAGTGCTTCTGCTTCATCTCACCCTATGAAAGCCAAACAAGGCAACAAAACGGAAGAAAGAAAGCACATTGCAAAGGAAGCTCAACCAAAACCAAACCCCTCTTCACCCGAACCTATGAAAATCAAGCAAGAAGCTCCCACAAGCCACGATGCGGTTCTAACAATGGCAGTTGAGAACAAGTCTCTGTCGAACGAAAACTCAGCCCCCTTGATGGAGGCGAAAGGTGAGCTGGGAAAGCCTCCGAAGCCTCTCTCTCACACCTCTTTACTCCCTCAAATGCCTTATGTGTCTACAAAAGGGAACAATGGGAAAACTGTTCATGGGTTTCTATACAGATATAACAAATCTGAGGTTAGCATTGTCTGTGTCTGCCATGGAAGCACATTTTCACCTGCTGAGTTTGTGCAGCATGCAGGAGGCACAGACATCACACACCCTTTGAGGCATATCACAGTAATTCCTTCAGCCTTGGGTTGATTAATCTCTTTTTTTTTTTTTGTTTTAGGCCTTTTTCTCAGTTCTATATCTAATAGCGTGTTTGAAAATGTTCAGATGTTTAGAGATTGAAGTTATATCATTAGCTGGAACAAACAACACTCTAGGAGAACTGGGGAAGAATTTGATTCATCTGACTTATGTTATGTTACCTTTAGGCTGAGTATGTATTTTTGTTTCCTGTTTTAGATTATATATATTATATTTATTTTGGTAAAGTATGATTTTAGTTGCCCAAGACTTTCAAAATTTTATATTCTTTTGTCTTCAAATTTTTCCTATAAACTATTTTTTTGTCTGTTTAAGTTTTGTTTAAAATATTTTTAATTGGATTACTATAACACGGTTATTAAAAATATCAAAATATAATCACCAAGCACTAAGATTGCTTTACTATGGTTGTTAGTCGCACACTAGGTGCAGCAGCCCAAAAGGTGAAAGAAAAATTAATTCGTTTTTTTTAATTGTGTATAGAAATAATGTAAATATTTTTTTATTATATGAGACGTAATTTCTTACTTTTATTATTATGGCGAAAATTTATTTCTAAAAAATTATTGTATTTGTCTTTAATAACTCTTTATTGAAGAGTTGTTCCTTATCCTTTATTTTTTATTTCCTTTTTTTCTATTTTCTTGTCTTTGTTATTTCATTCTTTTATTGGTTAACCTTAAATTCTTGTTTTACTTATATTCACAAAATCATTCTTGTACCACTTCTTTATATATATATATATATATATATATATATATATATATGAAAGTTTCAATATATATACTTATTTTTAGTTGATAATAATAAGAACATGAGACTTTCAATATATCTTTTTACGATATAATAATAAGAGATGAATATTAATAATAATAATAAATTTTATTAAGATAAATTTTAAATCAAGTTATTATTTTTAACTAATAATTTGATAGATGCAAATATATATTACATATCCTTAGAGTTTTATATGGCAACTAATACCTACGACTCATACAATAAGTTTTATATTGATTATGTTTTGAGTTAATGTAAAAATATGAAGATTGATTTGGTAAAATATTTTTTTTTAATTTTTTGATGCATGTAATAGTGAAGACTGGGTTACCAAGTTTTATATCATTTGTAAATATTGTTGGTTTTATGATGTATGTAATAGTAAAATCTTTATGATTGAGATACAGATAGAGTTGTGTATATAACCAGTTTGGCACCTTTTTGCTAATAATCAATTTGGTCTAAATAATTAAAAATGTTTATAAAATAAATTAGAATGAATTTAAGAAAAAAAATATATTAAAAATATTAATTGAAAGAATAGAAAAAACCTATTTTTATAACAAAAATACTTTTTTATTTAATTTAAATTTTTTAGAAAATATTAATTTATTCTAACTTAAATATATTTAGAAAGAAAAGTATATAATAAAATAATATCTGTAATTTAAAGTAAATTTTTAATTTATAATAAATACTATTTACCAATAAAACATAATGTAGTCACTCCCTCATTTACTTTTATTCTCTCTCCACAGCAACCATCTCAGCACACCTTGCTTTTTTATTTTTTATTTTTAATTTCCTTATCCTAATTGATTACAATTTGATGGTCCCTGACAAGCTCAATAAAAACCACATTAGGGGTAGTGTTTTTTGTTTGGCTCAAAGCACCTACCATTCTGGGAGAAGACTTGTTTATAGTTAGAGAATAAAGAGAAAAAAAAGTTAAAGGAAGAAGAGAAAGAAAAAAGAAAACAAAGTCAAGAAAATTGACATTAAAAGAAAAAAAAAATAAAGGACCTAATCATGATGATCTCTACATTTATAATTTTAATATATAATAAATTCATTTATTTACATTAGTAAAAATACATTTGTCACACATATGTGTATTCACTCTTTTCTATAATAATAAAAAAAACAGTCATTATTGTTATTATATTATAAAATTAAGTATAAATCATTTTATACTTAAGTAGTTTTAATTTATTTTATAGGTAATTTTTCAATTGAAAAATTATTAAGTTTAAAAAAGTCGATTAAATTTAAATAAATATTCACTTAAGAGATAATATTGATAAAATAATTATTTTAATTTAAAAAATTATTTAAAAGATAAAATTAGAAAACAAATGGAAACATAAACAAAAGGAATTTGGTCTATATACTTTATATATATATATATATATATATATATATATATATATATATATATATTATGTTGTTTTGTTTTTTTTAAGTTATTTTCTTTTTTAATAATAATAATATACTTTTGTTCTAAATAAGTGAGATTTAGATGCCGCTTACCAATGGTTTCAAATGACAAAGACTCATGTGTCGCCTATTTTTTTTTTTTTTTTGAATAATTCAAATTTGTGTGTTACTTATCATGTTTCAAATTAACAATTCAGAAATAAGTACTAAATGAAAGATAAATTCTCAGCAACTCATATATAGTCAGATCCTACATCTTATTATTCAAAATCTCTTTATTACTATGCTTTTCAAGGATAGGGTTATCATACTTTAATGATACAAATTTTCTTTACATTTGCTTGATAGTATGAGACGACTATCGAGTACTTATTTTCGGCATCATGTTTTATAAGTCAACTAACATTTAATAATAATTATTTTATTAAATTTATTGAAGTTCTTCATGTGCTTTTCAATCATGAGAAGGTTGAGGTGATGTTATACTATACACGTATATTATTATTCGACAATAAACTGGTCTCTTATGCTTTACTAGCGTATTATTTTTTAACTTGACATAATATACGTCAAAGATAAATGAGTTATTAGGCTTACCTTGACCTACATAGGTGAGAGCCTAAAAATGTCATAATTATCTTATAAATAGTTATTTAGATAAATAATTTACATTTATTTTTACAGCGTCAATTGCTATCTAACGCCTTTCTAAGTTGAGCGTCAATTGCTACCTAAGACGTCTTTCTAAGTTGAGCGTGAAAGTGTCTTTTATAGACACCGTAATAGTCTGAAGATTTTATAAAGCCATTGGGCCCTAATTTGACAAGTCAGACCCATTGACCCAAGGACACTTGAACCTTGGGATGGGCTCTTTCCTTACAAGTCAGATTTCATTTTACATATTCCTTTCTCTCTAGAACAGAAACCTTGCCCTAACTCAAGTGCTCTGACTCCTCTCTAGGTTTCCAGCCATTTCCACCGATTGAATCCTAATTTGGTGGTGTTTTCTTGTTCCTGGAGTCAAGAGCTACGAAACCATCCGATTGGTTATCCGTTCCAGCGGGTAAGTAGACTTTCCCTCTTTCCCTTCACTGTTCTTGTCCTAGATTGTACCATTTTCTGATTTCCTGTGCCCTGTGTGATTTTGTCTTCATTCTCGGTTTATTCCGACTCAAAGAGCTAAAGTCTAGCACCTATTTGGTGATTTATAGGTTCTATACAGTTTCGCACGGTGTAGGGGGTACTGTTAGAGCATCTGTGAACTGTGTTGAGCAACCCACCAAGTGAGGGGAGCTAATTATTTTTCTCTGAATTTATTGCTTGAATCTGATTTGTAAATGTATGCATGTTGAATTTTGGACTGTCGTGCGATTTTGTACGGTATTTTGGATTTTCAGTATATAAGATGGTTTGAATTGAACTGGTGTACTCTTGTGAAAATGTGTTATAACTTTTATTGTATTGGGTGTTATAATTGAAACTGTGGAATGGTGCATGTTGTGTTATGATTATTTTAATCTGTTTCGAATGAGTTGGTTGGCTGAAATTGTTCTGGTTTGAGGGTTTTGAGTAAGATTCTGTAATGGCATTGATATGGGTAGTAAGTAGGTATACAAACATTGTTTTAGATTACCGTGAGAGGAAATAATATATATATAAAAAAAAATTTGGCAATTGAGGTTTAGAGCACAACAGATTAGTTTAGGTAACTTAAATAAATTAATTAAAATTGGTTGAGAGCCTTTCTTTGTTGGTAGGATAGAGGGGACTTAAAAACCTGAGTTGGCACATCCCCTGATCATAGAGCAGCCTTGGCCTGGTCCAGTCAGTTGTGACTAGTCATATGTGCTAGCGCCGAAGGTGAGTCTGATGCGTTCAGACATCTGAACCCTCTCCGGTGACCAATTGGGTAGCGATGTGAAGTGAAGAACAGGTATTTTGTGGTAATGAAAAATTTAGCAAGCAGTTTCATAATTAAGGGAACATTGTAAGTTATTTAGAGATAATACGTATGATATTATATTATATTATTAATGTATACATTATATATATATATATATATATATATATATATATATATATATATATATATATATATATATATATGTGTGTGTGTGTGTGTGTGTATTATATTTTTACGAATCTATCAAAAGAATAAGATGCAAGCTGTTTTCTTTTTTTATATTTATTATTTCATTCAGTATATTAAATTTGCAGTGATAAAATTGTTATAGTTTTCAGAGATTATGCTATTATTATTTTTACATATAATCCATAACTTTTATCTTACTATTTGGTATATATTACTGTTAGGTAATAACATGACAATATCGTCTATTAGGGATGATTGAAATTGGTTGTGGAGCATGTTTTGTTATATATGATTTGATATTTAAGGCTTAAGTATGCGGTTTGATTATAATTCAAAAGTGTGTGAATTGGGAAAGACTGAAACAGGATTTCATGGTTGCTTATGGTAGTTTCAAATGTAGAATCTCTTGGTGAGATTCTTAGTGTTTTAAAATAAAAAGTAGGGGCTCAGCCTTGGGAGTCATTCTGACGCTCCAATGGTCAATCATACTCACTTAGAGAGGTTGAACCATGTGGTGAGGAGTAGTAGGAGGTCCTTAGTCTTGGGGGCTCCCAGTATGCCTCAAGGCGCGGAACGGACTAACCTCGTGAGTGTGGCAGGGTGGGGAACCCAAGTTTCATAAGTCACCACGGGTGCAAGACTCGCCATAGCCCGACTATCATTTTAAAGTCCGGACGAGTCAAGTCTAGAAATTAACATGCTTAGGTTGTATTTCTGAAATTAATTGGTGTGAGTTATTTCTTGTATGTATATGCTTAAATTGAGTTGCATGATTTTATATAATTAGCTCACCCTTGCTTGTTTGTGGTTGTGTTTGTTGCATGCTTTTTCTTTTGCAATGATCATCCACTTGGATGTGAGCAGAGGAGAATGAGGCCTCAGTGGAGAATGTCCTAGAGGGGAATGAGGAAGCAACTTCTTAGTCTCTTTAGGAATTCCATAGCTTTCCATGTATCTGAACAATTCCAGTTCTTGTATTTTGAAGTACTTTAGTATTCTACGTTTTAAAATTTCTTCTACATTCCGGATTACTGTAATCCTTAAATTTTAATTTCTTACAACCTTATTTGCTATTTTATTATTCTAACTGTTTTCTATTATCATTTATGTTGACGTCTTAATTTTATACATGCATGAAGTATAATATTGGGATGTCACATTAGTGGTATCAGAGCAGTTTCTTTCTTAGGAACAACTCTTAGGTTCCGTGTGTGCCACGCTATTGCCCTTATACTCTTAGCGTGTCTAGCTCTTTTTGATTCGATTGATGTTCTGTTCTTTTTGTGTGAAACAGAATAATGGCGCCCAGGCTTCCACCTCCTCCACCTCCTCAAAATGAGCCCTCTGAGTCCAATGCAAGACTGAAGGCTGTACCTGAGGCTCTTCAGCAGCAAAACACTGCTCTGGTGCAACAAAACATGGTTGCCCTTCAAAACCTAGAAGCCGCTAGGATAGCCGCTGAAAATGCCAGGATATCTGCCGAGAATGCAAGGATGGAATCTGACCACACCCAGAGGAAACTGATGGATATGTTGTCCAGGGGTGTACCCACTCAGGGTGCTTCCTCATCTGTTGCTCCAACTCAGGAGTGGACCTTGGAGAGCTTTCTCCAGCACCATCCAGCCAGGTTCACTGGCAAGTGCAGCCCGGATGAAGCAGATCATTGGTTCCAAGACATGGAACGCATATTTGAGGCAAAAGGATGCCCGGATGACAGGAAGTTGGCCTACACTCAGTATCTATTGACAGGGGAAGCTGGCCACTGGTGGAACAGTGTGAAGATGATCCTAGAGAAGCGTGGGACTCCTATTACTTGGGAGTTGTTCAGGACCAAGTTTTACACGGAGTACTTCCCTGATAGCGTCAGATTCGCTAAGGAGGTAGAATTCCTGGAGTTGGCTCAAGGAAACAAGTCGGTGTCAGAATATGCTGACCGTTTTAAACACCTTCTCCGCTTCAGCACCGTACAAGTAAGTGAGGAGTGGCAATGCCGCAAATTCGAGAACGGCCTGAGGAAGGATGTGAAGCTGATGGTAAAAGGATTACGCATCTGAGAGTTCTCTGCTTTGGTAGAGATGACCCGAGACATGGAGAAGACGAAGGCAGAGCCCGAAGTGTCACAGGGCCAGCGAGTCCAACCATTGAGGGTTGGCAGACTAGCAATATCTAGAGGGGGATCCAGCTCTAGGACGACCCCTGTTTCTAGGCCCACATCTTCTAGGTCCAGGAGTTCCTCCTCTAAGCCTTCGGTGCAACAGGGGCATCCCAGTTTTAACAGCCCTGTTCGGTGTTATATGTGTGGAGGACCACACCTTCAGTCTGTGTGCCCTCAGCTGATAGGGTACAAGAGGTGTAACCTCTGCAAGCGGGACGACCATTATGCCAGAGATTGTCCTACTATTAGGAGGACAGGACCACCACCACGTCCAGCGGGCAGAGCCATTCAGAGGGGTGGCGTCAAGCCACAGGCAACAGGGAGAGTATACGCTCTGACAGGAGTTGAGGCAGTCAGTGCAGGTAACTTGGTTGTCAGCACGTGCTTGTTATTTGGAGCTTCATGTGTAGCTTTATTTGATTCGAGGGCGACACATTCTTTTGTGTCTAAGTCTTGTGTGGAGAGGCTCGGTCTAGTGGTCAGAGAACTCCAGTGTGACCAGGTGGTTTCTACACCAGTAGCTGGGCTAGTCAGGACGTCTACGGTGTGTTCCAGATGTCCTATAGAAGTTGAGGGGCGAAGGTTCAGAGTGAACCTTATTTGTCTACCTTTACAGGGGCTAGAGGTCATTCTAGGAATGGATTGGTTAGCCGTCAATCGTATCCTTCTAGATTGCGGAGGAAAGAAGCTTATCTTTCCTGAGGAAGATGAAGACATGTCCTTGTCTCTCAGCGTACTTGGGCAAGACATTTGAGAAGGCGCGAGTTGTTTCCTAATTATGACTCACATAAATGCGACTCAAGACTTGAATTCCTCAGTTCCAGGGGACCAGAGAATGGATCTGCAGGTGGTGAATGAGTTCTTAGACGTCTTCCCCGAGGAAGTCCCTGGTCTACCTCCTCCCCGTGAGGTAGAATTCTCTATAGACCTGGTGTCAGGTGCAGGACCACTGTCTATAGCTCCTTACCGTATGGCTCCCGCGGAGCTAGCAGAATTGAGGAAACATATCGTTGAGCTTCTTGAGAAACAATTTATCAGACCCAGTGTGTCTCCATGGGGTGCGCCAGTATTATTGGTGAAGAAGAAGGATGACACTTCTAGATTGTGTGTTGACTACCGGAAATTAAATAAGCTGACAATTAAAAACAAGTACCCATTGCCGAGAATAGATGATCTGATGGACCAGCTGCATGGAGCTACTGTGTTCTCCAAAATAGATTTGAGATCAGGGTATCACCAAATCTTGGTGAAAGCAGATGATGTTCAGAAGACAGCTTTCAGGTCCAGATATGGCCACTACGAGTATGTAGTTATGCCTTTTGGCGTAACCAATGCGCCTGCTATCTTCATGGACTACATAAACCAGATTTTCAGATCGTTCTTAGATAGATTTGTGATTGTATTCATTGATGACATTCTAATCTATTCTAAGACTCGGGAAGACCATGAAGGTCACTTGTGGACAGTGCTTGGGGGTGTTGAGAGAGAGAAAGTTGTATGCCAAGCTGTCTAAGTGTGAGTTATGGATGGAAGAGGTCCGCTTCCTAGGGCATGTTATATCGGTTGGTGGTATTGCTGTTGATCCAGCCAAAGTTCAAGCTGTAATGGAATGGGAGAGGCCAAAGACAGTCACTGAGATCAGGAGTTTTGTGGGATTGGCCGGTTACTATCGCCGCTTCATTGAAAACTTCTCCAGGATAGTATCCCCATTGACTTAGTTGACCAGGAAGGATCAGCCCTTTGTATGGACTGAAAGATGTGAAGCAAGTTTTCAAGAGCTTAAGGAAAGGTTGACAAGCGCCCCAGTGCTAGTAATTCCAAACACTGGTAGACCTTTTGAGGTCTATTGCGATACCTCTCACCAAGGTCTAGGGTGCGTACTGATGCAAGAAAGAAGAGTGGTTGTCTATGCCTCAAGACAACTTAAAGTGCATGAGAAGAATTATCCCACTCACGACTTGGAGTTAGCTGCAGTCGTCTTTGCTTTGAAAATTTGGAGGCATTATCTATATGGGGCCCAATTCCAAGTGTTCAGCGACCACAAAAGTTTGAAGTACCTCTTTGATCAGAAAGAGTTTAACATGAGGCAAAGGAGATGGATGGAGTTCCTCAAGGACTATGATTTTGAACTCCTATACCACCCTGGAAAGGCGAATGTGGTGGCGGATGCACTCAACAGAAAGACGGTGCATATCTCATTATTGATGGTTAGAGAGCTTGAATTGGTAAAAAGCTTCAGAGATTTGAAGCTACAGGTTGAATTGGAAAGAATGTCAGCATCAGATGCAGTAAATTGGTTGTGTCTAGTAACTTGATAGAACGCATCAGAGAAGGGCAGTTGTTAGATCCTGAGCTTCAGACATCCACAGCCTTGATTGGTACAAAGAAGGGGAAGGATTTCAACACAGGGACGGATGGTCTCTTGCGATTCAAGGGAAGGACATGCGTCCCCAATGATGGGGAATTAAAGAGATTGATACTTGAAGAAGGACACCGAAGTCGTTTTAGTATACATCCAGGTATGACTAAGATGTACCAAGACCTTAAGAAGTCCTTCTGGTGGTCGGGTATGAAGAGAGATGTGGCTCAATTTGGTTCTTCTTGCCTTACTTGTCAAAAGGCCAAAGAAGAGCATCAGAGACCTGGAGGTTTATTGCAGCCTTTGGAGATTCCGGAGTGGAAATGGGATAGCATAACAATGGACTTTGTTACCCATTTACCACGCACTTTCAGGAAACATGATGCCATATGGGTGATAGTGGATAGATTGACCAAGAGTGCTCACTTCTTGGCAATTGACTTAAGGATGTCCATGGCAAAACTAGCGCAACTGTATATTAAGGAGATAGTAAGATTGCATGGAGTGCCTTCTAGCATCATATCAGACAGGGATCCGCGGTTCACCTCTAGATTTTGGCAAACACTCCAGAGTGAGATGGGTAGTAGATTGCAAATGAGCTCAGCCTACCATCCTCAAACAGATGGCCAATCTGAGAGAACGATCCAGTCCTTAGAAGACTTGTTGAGAACATGTATACTGGATCATCTAGGAGCTTGGGATGAGGTGTTACCGTTGGTGGAATTTACTTATAACAACAGCTATCAAGCCAGTATTGGTATGGCTCCATTCGAAGCTTTGTATGGTAGACGCTGCAGAACACCTCTCTGTTGGTTTCAGGATGGAGAGGCGGTATTGACAGGACCAGAATTAGTGCAGCAAACCACAGAGAAGGTGAGACTGATCCAGGAAAGAATGAAAGCATCTCAAAGCCGACAGAAATCATATGCGGATCAGAGGCGAAAATCCTTGGAGTTTGCAGTCGGAGATCATGTCTTTCTCCGAGTTACTCCTACCACTGGTGTTGGAAGAGCTATTCGAGCAAGGAAATTGTCCCCTAAGTACCTCGGTCCTTATCAGATCCTGCGGCGCATCGGACCAGTAGCCTATGAGATAGCCATGCCACCTCAGCTGGCTAATCTTCATCCTGTATTTCATGTCTCCCAGCTTAGGAAATATGTGCCCGATCCGACTCATGTGTTGGAGGTTGAAGACGTCCAAGTGAGGGAAGACTTAAACCAGTGAGGGTAGAGGAACACCAAACCAAGCGGCCTCAAGGCAAGGCGGTCAGACTTGTCAAGGTTATCTAGGACGAAAGAACGGGCGACTCCACTTGGGAATTGGAGGAAGAGATGCAGAGGTCTTATCCTCATCTAATTACCGGTAAGTCTTAATTTTCGAGGCCGAAAATTTTCTTGTTGGGGAGAATGTAATAGTCTGAAGATTTTATAAAGCCATTGGGCCCTAGTTTGACAAGCCAGGCCCATTGACCCAAGGACACTTGAACCTTGGGATGGGCTCTTTCCTTGCAAGTCAGATTTCATTTTACATATTCCTCTCTCTAGAACAGAAACCTTGCCCTAACTCAAGTGCTCTGACTCCTCTCTAGGTTTCCAGCCATTTCCACCGATTGAATCCTAATTTGGTGGTGTTTTCTTGTTCCTGGGGTCAAGAGCTACGAAACCATCTGATTGGTTTTGCGTTCCAGCAGGTAAGTAGATTTCCCTCTTTCCCTTCACTGTTCTTGTCCTAGGTTGTACCATTTTCTGATTTCCTGTGCCCTGTGTGATTTTGTCTTTCATTCTCGGTTTATTCCGACTCAAAGAGCTAAAGTCTAGCACCTATTTGGTGATTTATAGGTTCTGTACAGTTTCGCACGGTGTAAGGGGTACTATTAGAGCATCTGTGAACTGTGTTGAGCAACCCACCAGGTGAGGGGAGCTAATTATTTTTCTCTGAATTTATTGCTTGAATCTGATTTGTAAATGTATGCATGTTGAATTTTGGACTGTCGTGCGATTTTGTGCGGTATTTTGGATTTTTAGTATATAGGATGGTTTGAATTGAACTGGTGTACTCTTGTGAAACTGTGTTATAACTTTTATTGTATTGGGTGTTATAATTGAAACTGTGGAATGGTGCATGTTGTGATATGATTATTTTAATCTGTTTCGAATGAGTTGGTTGGCTGAAATTGTTCTGGTTTGAGGGTTTTGAGTAAGATTCTGTAATTGCATTGATATGGGTAGTAAGTAGGTATACAGACATTGTTTTAGATTACCGTGAGAGGAAATAATATATATATATATATAAAAAAATTTGGCAATTGAGGTTTAGAGCACAACATATTAGTTTAGGTAACTTAAATAAATTAATTAAAATTGGTTGAGAGCCTTTCTTTGTTGGTAGGATAGAGGGGACTTAAAAACCTGAGTTGGCACATCTCCTGATCATAGAGCAGCCCTGGCCTGGTCCAGTCAGTTGTGACTAGTCATATGTGCTAGCGCCGAAGGTGAGTCTGATGCGTTCAGACATCTGAACCCTCTCCGGTGACCAATTGGGTAGCGATGTGAAATGGAGAACAAGTATGTTGTGGTAATGAAAAATTTAGCAAGCAATTTCATAATTAAGGGAACATTGTAAGTTATTTAGAGATAATACGTATGATATTATATTATATTATTAATGTATAGATTATATATATATATATATATATATATATATATATATATATATATAGTAATATATAGGTTTAATCCTTTTCGACATCCCTATTTGTGTACGAATGTCTGAGATAGGTCCTCGTTTTCTAAAGTGTATCAAAATGGTCCTTGATTTTGAAAATTTATATCAATTGAGTCCTTTCCGTTAAGTTGGCTGGACGGCGTTAAAAAAATTGATGAGTGGGATGTTGAGATGACAAACGAACGCTCGTCCACCAGTGAACGAACGCTCGTCACCTCTTACCGCTGGACGACCGTTCGTTCCGCACTGAACGACTGTTCGTTCGGTGGTCGCCGAGCGTTCGTTCGCTGGTGGACGAGCGTTCGTTCGCTGGTGGACGAGCTTTCGTTCATCATCTCAGCATCCCACTCATCAATATTTTTAACGCCGTCTAGCCAACTTAACGGGAAGGACTCAATTGATATCAATTTTCAAAATTAAGGACCATTTTGATACACTTTAGAAAACGAGGACCTATCTCAGACGTTCGTACACAAATAGGGATGTCGAAAAGGATTAAACCTAATATATATATATATATATATATATATATATATATATATATATATATATAATATAGATAGGTAACGTTATATATATAATGTATTATAACTAACGTAATATATACAATATACATAGGTAACGTAATATATATATATATATATATATATATATATATATATATATGTGTGTGTAATATATTTTTATGAATCTATCAAAAGAATAAGATGCAAGCTGATTTCTTTTTTTATATTTATTATTTCATTCAGTATATTAAATTTGCAGTGATAAAATTGTTATAGTTTTCAGAGATTATGCTATTATTATTTTTACATATAATCCATAATTTTTATCTTACTGTTTGGTATATATTACTGTTTGGTAATAACATGACAATATCGTCTATTAGAGATGATTGAAATTGGTTGTGGAGCATGTTCTGTTATATATGATTTGATATTTAAGGCTTAAATATGTGGTTTGATTATAATTCAAAGGTGTGTGAATTGGGAAAGACTGAAACAGGATTTCATGGTTGCTTATGGTAGTTTCAAATGTAGAATCTCTTGGTGAGATTCTTAGTGTTTTAAAATGAAAAGTAGGGGCTCAGCCTTGGGAGTCATTCTGACGCTCCAATGGTCAATCATACTCACTTAGAGAGGTTGAACCATGTGGTGAGGAGTAGTAGGAGGTCCTTAGTCTTGGGGGCTCCCAGTATGCCTCAAGACGCAGAACGGACTAACCTCGTGAGTGTGGCAAGGTAGAGAACCCAAGTTTCATAAGTCACCACGGGTGCAAGACTCGCCATAGCCCGACTATCATTTTAAAGTCCGGACGAGTCAAGTCTAGAAATTAACATGCTTAGGTTGTATTTCTGAAATTAATTGGTGTGAGTTATTTCTTGTATGTATATGCTTAAATTGAGTTGCATGATTTTATATAATTAGCTCACCCTTGCTTTTGTGGTTGTGTTTGTTGCATGCTTTTTCTTTTGCAATGATCATCCACTTGGATGTGAGCAGAGGAGAATGAGGCCTCAGTGGAGAATGTCCTGGAGGGAATGAGGAAGCAACTTCTTAGTCTCTCTAGGAATTCCATAGCTTTCCATGTATCTGAACAATTTCAGTTCTTGTATTTTGAAGTATTTTAGTATTCCACGTTTTAAAATTTCTTCTACATTCCAGATTACTGTAATCCTTAAATTTTAATTTCTTAGAACCTTATTTGCTATTTTATTATTCTAACTGTTTTCTATTATCATCTATATTAACGTCTTAATTTTATACCTGCATGAAGTATAATATTGGAATATCACAGACACCCCATCCATCCATTAAAGATGAGTACCAAAGAAGGGACGAAAAAAAACCTAGTTCATTTGTATAATCAGTAAATACAATAATAATAATAACAATAACAACAATCATAACAACAATAATAATAATAATAATAATATAAAAGAAATTTAGATATTTCATATTATGAATATTGATAATATATAACAAATGAAATTTATTTTTTATTAATATTTTTATGTGATTATGGTATATTATTTTAAATCCCCAAGCATCATGTAAAGATATATAATTCTTTTAAATCGCCAAAAATATTTCAAATTGAATATTTGGATAAATCGTGACAGATTTTTTTATTTAAAAGATATTAACCAATTCTTTTATAGTATTCATGATCATCCTGTTCTTTTCATATAAACTGAATTATATTTTGAATTTAATTAAAATATATTGATGATATACAATAAATTTGAACTTTTATAATTGTTATTTTAAAATTTATTAAAAGTTGGTATATCTATGTTATTAATAAAGAAAATGTATCTTCATAACAACTTTCTAACTACCTTGAATATAATTTGTTATCAATTTTATCATTATTAATAGAATATATTTTATTGTTTTTAGATTTTGTAGTTATTTTTTAAAATTGAATTAATTATCTACAACAAAATTGCTGTCTATAATAAAGTTGTAAATATTATTTATTTTATAATATTTTTATATGAATAAACATTTTTAAAAATTTAATAATACTTTTTTATTTTAAAAAATATAATAAGAGTTATTTTTTCTTTTTCTTTTTTATTATCATGAGAAAAAAATTAACAAAGCGCAGGCACATGTTTTTTTTTTCTCTAATGCTGATATAAAATTAGTTTTATTTATCAGTAAATTATTTTAAAACACCAAAATTTAATTTAAAGATGAAAAAAAGGAGATAGGTAACATATCATAAAAAAACTGCTAAGAAAATTATAATTAGAGAATTAATCCAATATAACATATTCATCTTGATAGCATTACTTGATTAGAACACCTGCGTATATGGGAAATCTCTCACCCTTTATTTCAAAAGGGTCAATATAGTAAATGCATCGTGTTTCTCAAACTCGTAACAACCTTATACCTATTTCTTTTTCTTTTAAAAAGTACATCACAGTCATTCAAATATCGAATCAAAACCTTGTATACAGAACTTTCTTGTAATCACTTCAATACCCTTCTTTTATATATAAGTCACACTACAGAGGCTGTGGAATAAAGCACACACCAAACATCAAGGTCAGGGTTGATGGTAGATGTATCTGTAACAACAATAACAATTTACGTAAATCTTCATCACCTTTTCCTTCACAAGTTGGCGCAAACCAATTTTCTTATTCTCTCAGTTCTTGTGTTAAGGAGTTGCCTAGACTGATTTCTTTTCATTGTTTTTAAATTTCTCTCTGGGCTTAGTGGGTTTCTCTTGGATTTTTGTCTTGACCTACGTGTGAATGTCTGCTATGTTTTGTTCTGTGTGTGTGGTCAATTGGGTTTTGGTGGAAAAGGTGTTTGGTTGAGGGGTTGACCCAAAGCAGAGGATTCTGAGTTCGCGCAGATGAGATGATGTTTGTGTGGATGAATTATTTTATTATTTTTTGTTTCTACCAAATTAATATTATTGTGGCGTATATTAATTAATTCTGGGAATTTTACTTTGTCATGCTTTATTTTCTTCTGCAGTTTTTTGGTTTATGTTTTTGGGAAGAGTTTAGTGTTGATGTGTTTTCATGGGCTAATTGTTCTTTGTGAGATGTTATGTCTGGATTACCGATTTGCATGATTACACATTTGAGGGTTTTAGTGGTGGTTAGAATTGTATGGTGATGATCAAGGTTTATCTGCACTTGTATAGGTTTGTTTTTGTATGGGTTTGTCCAAGGTGGTCTAAAGATGAAAAAAAGTTCTCACTTTGATTGCATTTGCATTCTGGGATATCTTTCTTGATGTTTATGCAATGTCTTTGTTCTCCTATGTTTATGTTCCTATTTGTCTTCTCTCTGAGAATGTTTTATTTTTGTTGCAGGTACTCCTTCTCTATTGAAGGGAGATTGATACTGCTACCGGTGTCCTCTACAAAATTTGCTTTGTAAATTGAAACTAACAATGGTAAGTCTGAGAAGACGTAGACTGCTGGGACTATGTTCAGGTGAATGTTTCATAAAATATTTCATATAACTTGGTTTAAGCCTTTTTTAGTCTTGAGTTTTCTTTTGTAGCTGAGTTTGCTAAAATTGACATTATTTACTAATTTGATTCAAAATTTGTAGGAAATAGTTCGTTTGTCACTCCCCTTCCTCTTCACTGTGAGCATCTGACTGCTACTGAAGCTTCGGGTCAGCAAGTTCAAGTGAGTGAACAATCTAATTTTTCTGATATGACTCACTTCTCCAATCCTCTAGGAACTAATGACTGATTGTATATTTCTGTTGGTGATTTGTTTGTTTCCTATAGTGGTAATATCTGGGTGTTTGGTCCTCTTGTATTTAATGTGATAACTCTTTTTTTCTTAATATTTTGCACTTCATTAATTTTAAATTATTGGTGTATGTGAAATTGAGGCATGAGTTTAACGTCATTTATGTAACTTTCTACAATTGAAAATGTTTAAATACTTTTGACCACTATTTATTGATATAGGATTTACACCTTCCTCTTTTCATACAATAGTTTTATGTCAAGATTCAACAAGCACAAATCATTTGTATATAAAAATTTGCATTTATGCCTCCTCGTAGTTGTTTTTGGTTTACAAGAAAGGAGTTTCTCCTGTTAAGTAATAGCAGTGAAAGATAACTTGGACAAAACTAAATTGAAAAGTGATCTCCAAGCAACATTTTTCTTTTGTCATCTTCAGATGGCTGAATGAATTGGATAACTCTTTTTTCTAGCATTGGTTATTTGCTCTATCTGCTGCATTGCATATTGCATAAAAGGGCACAAGTATAGATTCACACTGAATTTGAACATATAATAAACTTCCAGTTATAGGTATCTGGTTTTCAACAAAGTCCACTAGTTCCTATGAAAGTTACTTGTGATTGTAAAAAGAAAGAGGAATAAAAGGATTGTCACGTTACATATGTTTCTGTTTGTTTCTATTCTGCTTGTTATTTACATCTGGGTTTACTTAAATCGTAAAATTTGCAACAAGCTATTGATTAATAGTAAAATCTGGATGAAGTTTTCCATTGAGTGATAAAATTAAACGTTTATTCTATCTTTTCTTTCATTTTTTTTCAATTGAGAAACTTATAATAAACACTTCTGTCTGTGTTTCCTAGAACACTATTGTGAAAGATGAACCGGGATCATCAAATGCATCTGGTTCCAGCTTGTCCAAAGAGGATTCTAGTCAACAAAGCCTAGGTTTGGTTTCCTAGACATATTATTCTTTTTGTTATATCTGATCTATTTTGTTTTGTGACTAGAAAGTCAACCTAGTAAGAGATGTTCTGCTTACAAAATCTTTGTAATGCTTCTTCCACTTTTGTTTTTTGCTATTTTTTCTTTTAATGTATTATTCACTGATTCTATACATTATGAACTGCAACAAGAAAAGTATAATGGGAAAACTCATGAATAGAAGTTGGTAAGGAATAAAACTTACATAATTCTACCTTTTTTTTTAATAAAGAAAAAGTGACACACTCTTAGTTTGTGGGAGTTAGAAATCAGTCTTATCATAGAACGCACACAAGGTCCCTTATATGAGAAGGAGATGTGTTTATGTCATTTTTTGTTCTGATTTGATAGCATTTTAAATCACTGGTCTAATTTTATCTTAGATTGCGGTCTGTCTTTCTTATTGGACCTTGTTTATGGTAATGTTTTCAGATACAAATACTGAACAAGATTATTTAACAATATTTTATTGGATATCTACAATTTCTTGGTTAATTCTTCATCTGATTGCTGCACCCTTTGAAACATTAATTTCATTGAGTTTATATTTTCTTCACTGAAATTATAGACTATAATTTTGCATAAAGCTCTTAATTGATTGACATTGAATGTTGTGCTGTGCAATGAAAATGGTACCTGACAATCATGGGTTAATTGAAAAGGTAGGAACTGTATGCTGTTTTGAACATAACATGAAATGGACAAACTTGCATTGACAGTTTACTACTGCAAGGAGAAAGTCAGTTTGATCACAGTTCATAAGCATATGGGCATTCAGTTTACTTTCTCTATTTCAAATAGTCAGAGTTTTATCTTGCTTTTGTTTGACTATAACTTACTGAACAAGCATATATCAGGACCACCTGTTAAACGCAGAAAGCAACATTTAAGGAAACATGCTCATGATAAAGAACCATGTTTTATGAGGGGGGTATATTACAAAAACATGAAGTGGCAGGCAGCCATAAAAGTAGACAAGAAACAGATCCATTTAGGAACAGTTGAGTCACAAGAAGAAGCTGCTCATTTATATGACAGGTATTGTTTGAATTGTACCATATTAATACTAAGAATGGTCTCTTTAGACAACTTCATACTCATTTACAGAATATGCATTTCTTACAGTGTATTGCTTGATAAACTGCCAAAAAAAAAACTTTTCTATTCATTTGCTCACTTATTCTAGACAACTTCCTGAGTCACAAGAAACTTACAATAGAAAAAAAATTGTACAATGGTTGTTTTGCAGCCCGCAATTGTATATTAAACTTTGTTACATATATGTAAAGTACAATATCTGCAATGAACATGAACAAGCAAAATAGTTTAAAATCTATCGATTGGAGAATTTTAGTATTCTTTCATTATACTAACTGAGCTACTACTTTGTTATCTATTTCTCCAAGGGCTGCTTTTATGTGTGGAAGAGAACCCAATTTTGAGCTTCAGGAAGAGGAGAAAATGGAATTGTGTAAACTAAAATGGGAAGATTTCTTAGCAATGACTAGACAAGCAATTATCAGCAAAAGTAATTTTCTTCCCTTTCAATTATTTTATATATAATATATATAATTATGTATTTTTGGACTTAAATTTTAACAGTTGTTCCATGCAAAATGTTCAACAGAGCATAAGAGAAAACATAGTCCTGAAGCAAAAGATGTCAGTATGGAAGTTTCAGTGCATTCTGTTGATAGAAAAGTAGTAAATCTAAACCAGCAAACAACAGTCTCCAAAGATCTGAGTTAGGTGGGAATGAAAATTCAGTTTTAAGAATTTAGATTTTACTTTTAGATTCATTTTCAATTTCATTAACCAAAAAATTGTACATGGCCCAGTTCATAGCTATTTGCTTCCTTGTAACGGAGAATGAAGATTCGTTCATTTGTTTTATACACAGCATTTTTTTTTTCTTTTTGGACTTTTATTACTTCTTATTCTAGATAAATAAATCTTTAGACATAATTAGGCATGCATTCTATTATACAGTAAACAATTCAAATCCACCAACAACAAAACTGATGAACTATGTTTATGAAATAAACATAAAAACTGAAAAATAAATAATATCAATTCTTTTTATTTTATCTTAAACCCAAATATTTTATTCATTTCTTAAATTAAAAAGTAATAATCAAAACCAAATCGAACAAAAACACTTATTATATATTGTTGTATATTTAAAATTATTTTTACTGGGAATCAAGAGTGTGAACATTAAGCCAGGTGACAAAATCTAAGGGATGATTCGAGTGTTTCTAATGGCCGAACAAATCTCTCATTATTTAGAGGGAGAAGATTCACTTGCAAAAGATTTTCTGATGGTCATTAAGAGAGTTTTTAAGATATAAGAGTATAATAGTAAGTATGAATTGGATTATACTCTCTTAAGAAATACCATGTATATTTATGGATTTCTAAGCCATGAAAATTATTATAAAATTGAGAATATTTGATAATATCCATAGATAATAAAATATGATTGTTTGTGTGATAAAATAACAATACTATATCATTTAACTAGATTAACCATATAATACATTGATATATGGTATAAAAGGATATTTACGATATCAATATATTATATAATTAAACTATCAAGACTTGACCATATAGTTTGTTAATATATGGTAACAAAACAACAAATATCTTTATTAATATTATTTAGTCACTTTAGGCCAATAATGTTGAATGAGCCTTGATGGGTTATGCTATTTAATGTATTTATTGAGTCAGGTAGGTACAAGCCCTTCAAAGCTTGAGAGTTTGATTGACACGTAAAATGAACACGTTGTGACTGTAATTAGCCCTTTGATCGAGTTGTAGTTGGCATTATGCTTGTAGGTGGATTTGAGTTGTTTTAACTATAGGTCGTCCTTGACTATGATATAGTTAGTTTATTGATGCAAATGTCATCTTAGGCCTTTTGAACTACCTTTTTAGGTAGGTTTTGTGGTGTTGTTTAAGTAGGCTTTGTGTTGTTGTGAAGTAGACTTTGTGTTGTTTAATCAGACTTTGTATTTGCTACCATCTTAGACAACCTTTGTGTGTAATGTTGTCTTAGGCAAACTTTGTAAGTTCTACCGTCTTAGGTTGACTTTTGTTTGTGTTGTCATCTTAGGTAGGTTTTGTGTTGTTGTTTATGTAGGCTTAGTATATGTTGTTGTCTTAGGCATACTTTTCATGTGCTAATGTATTAGGTAGACTTTGTATGTGCTGCCATCTTAGGCAAACTTTGTATGTGTTGTCATCTTAGGCAAACTTTGTATGTATTGTCCTCTTAAGCAGATTTTTTGATAATAGGCGTTCGTCTTGTGCATCTGTAAGAGGAGCTTGAGCTTGCTTCCTTCTTCGCTCTTGTATGTCTTTTCGTCCTTCAACTTTCTTTGATTTGGCTTTCTTTCTTTTGGTTATTTTCTGCAAAGTTATATCGCGTGTGATCATAGTTGTGGCATCAGTAGTTGAAACCTTTATTAGCATAAAGAAACATAAATGAAGAACAAAATACATAAGGGAAGATAGAAGATCTAAAGTGAAAAAAGTTTTTGGGAACAAAGTGTTTGTTATGTCTCTTGTTTAACTTGGTGGCCATTGTCGAGCTTTCGTTAGGCTGTCGTCTGCTTTTTGGAATACTCGTATGTTATAACTTTGTGTTGCTCTTGCTTTTGAGGTATTTTTCATGACAAAAGTCTCTTCCCGTATTTCTCTTGTATATGAAATTTAGATGAAGTTGACAATCCTCCTTGTTATGTGAGGATGATTTTGGTAAAGTTTTGGGCTTTTAATACTCCAGAAAGAAAGGTAAGTCGCAAATGAACAACCTTAGGAACCTTGTCTTTTCTAGCCAGAGTTTTCCTCACACCCTTCTATAAATTCTTCAGTAGAAATCTTTAAAAAGATTTCACAATTTTAGCCATGACATTGACATTCCGTTAAAGAATATCACTCGTACTTGTTCCTCTTTTACTCAAGTTTCTTTTCGTACCTTGTATATAAGTTCAATCATTTATCGATCTATCATCATTTTCAGGCATAGAAGATTTTATAGTCGTTGTGATTGAGACCGATTTGTATGTTCTACATAGCTTAAGAACATGCAATCAAAGGTTTTATAGCATATTTTCCTTTTTTTAGGATCGAGTAACATCACCTTAGCTAGACACCCTGATACTCTTAGATATTTAAGGTTAGGTTGATAACCTTTTCACAACTCATAAGGAGTTTTACCAATTTTCTTATGAGGTATTCTATTTTGTAAAACACATGCAGAGGCTTCTCCCTAAAGGTTATCAAGTGCACAAGAACTAATAAGTATAACATTCATCATTTTCTTAAGAGTTTTATTCTTTCTCTCATCTACTCCATTATACTCTAGTGAATATGATGTGGATAATACCTTCTTTAACACAAAATTCATTAAATAATACATATTCACCACCTCTATATGATCTAATTCTCTTAATTTTCTTATTAAATTGATTTTATACTTCTGCTTTATAAGTTTAAAACACATCAAAGACTTCATCTTTATGTTTGATTAAGTACACTAGGTGTATCTAGAATAATTATTTATAAAGGTCACAATAAATTTTACCTCCTCTAGACATGATTTGCTTTAAATCAGCTAGATCAGTATGAATTAATCCTAATAGTTTAGTTTGACAATCTACACGATAACATGTTTGCAATTTTTTAAAATTAAAGTTTGTAATTTTTTTTATCTAATATACCATTCAAACAAGATTGTATAAAAAATGTAATATAGGTTGTGATGAAAGAAAAATATTTTGTAAATTTGAATGAAGTTTGTGAATATTGAAGAAATTAAATAATTAAAAGAAAAAAATAGAAAAATATCATGTAAGAACAAAAAGAAGAAAGGTTTCAAAATGAATCCAAACTAAAGAGCTAAGAGAATAGTAGTTATATTTTCAAATTAAATGTTAAAGGATTAGGCATTTCCTAATTTAAAATTTAAAATTTAAAAAAATATTATTACGAATTTTACAATATAAAATTCTTGTAGTAAAGTTATTTTTTTATGTTGTGTAATCTAAGAATTATTCCGTTCTAATTATCATTTTGATCTTTAGGACTATATTTAAAAAATTATGGTGTTTTTTGTTTTAAATTAAGAAGTAAATGGGGTGCATGGACGAAATCATGGGCGCAGAAAGCAAAAAGCTCCATCATCTTATATAAGCCCAATTTAGCCCAATCGAGGAACTCCGTTTTCATTTCGAAGTTCTTCACAGTTACCCTCTCACTGGAAACTTGATTTGGGAGTGACACAGAGAAATCAACCACTGCACCATAAACCCTTCAAATCAAATCGAACAAAACCTTACAACACAATCGTGGATTGAAAACAAATAATCCGAAAGAAAAAAATGGGCTCTAAGAATGAAGAAGCTTCAGACGAAGGACCTAGCAATTCACCTCCTTCTTCTTCTTCGTCTCCTTCTTCTCATGCTTGGAAAACTCGAATCGTTATTCCAACCCTCCTCGCAGGTCTCTCTCCCTTTCTCTCTTTTATTCTGTTGCTTCTTTTATTTCTCCAATGTTTTTTCATCGGATCACCATTCCCACGATGAACACTAGTTTTATCTAATACCTATGGAATTTGTGTTTTGCACAAAAGAGTTGATTTTTCACAACGTGGTGATCCTTTTTTGTACTGGAAAATGTGACATATTTAGTGTCTCGAATAAGAAGATACATGCGGTTCTCTAGAAAAGTTAGAGGAGCTAATTGGTGTTCTATTTACATATAATTAAGACAATGTTTTAGTAATGATTAGTTATTTACCTTTTAGTCACTATATTTCAAAATTGTCCATTTTATCTTTATATATATATATATATATATATATATATATATATATATATATATATATATTTTCTATTTTGATCGTTTAGTCAAAGTTAATATGGCAGGGGCAAAATGAAATTGTAGTAGTATGCATAAGGAGTAAAGATGATAAAAGTAATGTGTGTAGGGATCAAAATGGATGATTAAATGGCGTGTGACATAAATTTTGCAAATTTATATTAGATTGAGGATTTGGGTGGGGATAGAGACTGAAAGAGGATAGAGTGTTTGTATTTATGATGTTTGTGATTCTTTGGGAGCAGGGGTTGCTGGAGCTGGAATTGGGTTGATTTCAAAGCATCGAAAAACACTTGGTCTTGCTAATGTGTGTTCTAGCTATGCTGCAAATTTCGCCATCGTCACAGGGTGCTATTGTGGTAATTGTTGGATTTTCTTTTGATCTGATTCTCTGCTTTTCAGTTTGGAGTTATGTTGTATTTTGTATTGATACCATTGTTTGTGTTGATTACTGTGGCGTGCTTTGAATCCATGAATTTATTGATTTGCTATGGTTTCTTATAGATTTGGACCCTCCTGTTTTTTTAACACGAGAGTAACATTATGGGGGACAGCCTGTGAAATTTTGTTGCTGAGGCAGAAGAAGTTGATACCTTCTCCTCATAATGTTTTACCTTGATTTTCTGAAAAGAAATGAGAACATCCATTATAGGGTTGGAGATTTTATATGTAACTATGAAAAGAAAAATATGGCCTCAGTATTCGGGAGGAGTGTTTGTGTTACTGGCCTGTATTTGCTGTGATTTATTTTTAGTATAGCCCTATTAATACGCCCTACTTATAAATAAGTGAAATATGCTATATTGTGTTATAGAGAATCCAGCCATAAATTGGAGCATGGGGGTGACCTCCATTTTCCCCCATCACCTCATATATACATTTACTGTTAGCCTTATGGAAAATTTTGATGAAGTAGATTGGTAAAATTTGAAAATGGTTTGGTGCGGTAACATTTTATCTATCAGAAGTAACATACCTTCATAAATAACAGGAAGGCTATTATTTATATTTGCTGTGAATTTAGAAATGAACTACAGCTTTTTGAATTAGCAAATCTTTATTATATTATATTTAAATTTTTGGCAGGGTTGTTTATACTTCAATGGCATTATGTTATGAAATTCTTAATTAATTACTAATAATACCCAGGAAAAATGTATTTTCCGTTTGGAAGTTTGTTTCCAAAAGAATACTTTGTTAATCAAACAAGTGCTTTGTTACTGAGTATTAATTTTATAAAATGTTTCACAGATTAAATAATCTAATAGTAATAGTTATAGTAACTCTTTGGATGTAAACCCCATTTTGTTTATCTATGTGGATGTGATATTGGTATCAGTATCATCTAGTGAATTGTCATAGAGTGACACAGTGAGTTTTCAACTCTCAGAAGTGATGTTATGATATGGATTTGGATACTATTGAGTGTCTAAATTCCACATTAAGTAATGTAAGATGTTATGTAAAACATTTAATTGCTTGGTTTTTCCTCTATAATCCTTATCAAATTGAGGCTCTAGAATATTTGATTTTATCTTTGGACATAATGTGTCAATTGCAAAGATTCAACACCAATTTGTCTATAAGAAATTTTGTTAAGATATAATGCTGAACCCATGAATTTATCTTGCTCTCCTTGTGGGAATTTGCTAGGAGCCATGAATTGAAAAGAGAAAGAAAAGAAAGATTTTTATTGAATAGAATGAAAAGAATGAGAAATTGGACAGCACTCTCTCCTCCAAGTTTTTACCCTTCAATAACAAATCTCCCTCTCTCCTATCTTTCTTCCCCTATGTTTGTCTTACTACCCCTCTAGCTAACTAACATTAGTATTCTAATTATCCTAACTAATTTCTTCTCATCCTTATATCCTGACAATACACTCCTCCAATATCAACCTTGTTCTCAAGGTTAGAATGGTGGAAGCTTGATCTCGTGGCTCTTCATAATCACCATGATCTTTACCCACTCTTCCTAGAAGTAATTGCAATGCTTTCCTGGTGGCATGAATGATGGTGGAGATAAGGGTGGCTTTTGTATAACAGCCTTTGAACCTTCCTTCTGCCTTGGCTCCATTGCCGAGCTGTCATAGATGCAATGAAGTTTAATGCTGAAGGCTCTCCTAACAATTTGAGATTCCAGGATTCCAATGTTATTTATGTTTCAACCTCCTTCATTCTCAAATCTGGGTCCAACAATGATTCTGATTCATATTATGGAAATCTGAATTTAGAAAAAATTATGCTTTTTTGCATCTCCACCTTGGACTTACTTATACTATTGGATTACCAAGAAAATGGTCTTTTCAGCCCACATTCTTTACTTTATTCTCCTCATGTTTCTCCTGACAATGCATGCACTTTTTCCTCCACCATAATGTCTGTTTCTCTTGCTATTTTGCCTCTTCATTTTTGGTTTCTTCTCCATTATGTAGGATCAAGTGTTTACCACGAGGCTAAAAGCTGTAATTGATAGTCAAGATGTAACTCTTTGTATTTAAGAGCGTAACAGTCGAGATGTCATTATTCGATTGTAACTTGGTCACTTGGCCTATGTCATGGGACAATTGATGCACCCTGCAAAAATCTCTCCCTCAACAATTGTTCCACTAGGAATCAAATTCTTTGATTGTGACTTGACCTACCTAGCCTTGGGATTATTGTGCAACCTACGCAACAATATCCCATTGAGCAATTGCTACATCGGAAATTGAACTTGTGATCTTGGCTTTAATAATAATTATTGGATCAAATGTTGACCACTAGGCCAAAAGCTATAGTTGATAATCAAGGTGCAACTCTTTTTACTTATGAGCGTAGTGGTCCAAGTATCACTATTTGATTGTGACTTGACCCACTTGTCCTATACCTCAAGACAATTGATGCACCCTGCAACAATCTCCCCCTTAACAATTATTCCACTAAGAATCAAATTTTTCGATTGTGACTCAGTCCACCTGGTACAGTAGAGGATAATTGTGCAACTTAACACAATCTCCCTTCAAACAATTGCCTTACTAGGAGTCAAATTCATGACATTGACTTAGATATCAATTGTTGGATCAAATGTTTATCACTACGTCAGAAGTTATAGTTGATAGTCAAGAAGAAACTCTTTCTACTTAAGAGAATAACCACCCAAGTGTCACAATTCAATTGTGACTTGGCCTACACCGTGGGACAATTGATGCATTTTGCAACACACACTGAGTTTGATTCTTGGTTAATGAGCCTTTTTTACTTCTACCTTTTGATTTCAAGAAATGTAATATATTTCTATCACACTCGGCTGCCACTCTTTGAATCAATTTACCCTTTTAGGCTTCCATTAAAGGTAAGCAGTTCAAACATTTTCACCAAGAGCTAGCTTTTGCTTCAATGCATTTTGACCCTCTTCCCTCCGTGCTATTTTTGTTGCTCTGTCAAATATGGATCACCCTCTTCATTCAATATCTTTTGCAGCATGTGCTTCAAATTTAAAATGTTGGCCCTCTCTTTCAAGAACGTTGAAAGTCTTCATTTCTTTGCAGTAAGTTTCCATCTTAGTTTGCTCTTGCATTATGGCAGCCAATCTTTCAAAGATGTGGCTACCATAGCTATCTTTGAATCTTTTTATCGTAGCTGTGAAAAATGATCCCCAGTCTGAATGTGTTATCTTGGTGCCAATAATACAAACTAAGTATCGCCACACCGTCCGTGTTCTTGAATGTGTGTTGCAGCTCGTGGATGAATGAATATCTTGTACCACAGTATTTTTCAACCATAACCAATTGGGTCTACCCACTCAAATGTTGATTGCTCTTTTCTGCCAAATGCCTCCATCTCTAACACTTGCTCTTCCTCGAAGATCCGATAAGCTGGACCAATTTGGTAGGAACCAAGAATTGAAAACAGAAAAAAATAGAAATATTTTTATTGAATAGAATGAAAAGTACTTGAAATAGGAGAGCATTTTCTCCTCCAAGGGTTTCTCCTTTACAAAGGATTAAAAACAACAAACCTCCCTTTCTCCTATATTTCCCTTATTTATGTCTCACTGCCCACTAAGTAATCTATTAATTTTCTAACAATCTTAACTAATTTCTCCTTCTCTATCCTAACAGAATTAAATTGTAACCCTCCTCTGTGTAGATAAGTTAATTGATTCATTAGATCCTACCTAGGTTGGGAATGGGGCTCGAACCCTAGTAGATGACTTCTTACCTAATTTAATAAGATCCATTCTGTCTAATTTGTTAGGTGCACGAGAATTTGTGGCTGCAACTAGAAAAACAGGACCTGACGACATATGGAACTCTGGATTAGCTGGATTTGGAACTGGTGCTCTTCTTGGGCGACTGCAAGGTTTAGTTCTGCCCCTCTTACTATTGCTGCGTTCTTGTGATTTTTGTCAGCCATTAACCATGGTGAATTATCTATCTGTTCTTCACCTTAACTTTTATTATGTATTTTAAAAAGAATTTTCTCTTGGATCTTACTCTCCGTTACACTTTTTTTGTATTTTGTGTTAACTATTTGCTGCAACTTGTTACATATATCATTTATTCAGGACATTTAATCCTTCTCAGCAATTTAGACTGAAATAACTTTGCTTGATGAGATCTGAATTGTTTCCATTTTCAGTTTTCTTTCTCAGTTGTTTTTCTTTTTTGTCTGTGAAATCTTTTTCTGATTTCTTATGTTTTTTCTAATGATTCCTACATTGTCATAAAGTTTTGTAATAATACCTAAAGCATGTTTTTCACTAGGGTAGTCAATAACAAATGGATTTCTTTTAAAAATAGAAATTGATCAATATTTTTATCTTAAAGAACTTGGACTTGCTATAGCATTGTCAATTACTTACAAGGAAGTAGAAGATGTATCATGGTTATTCCAAATACATTTTTATTTTTTTTTTTATCTTAGATTGCCTCGTATTTTTAATATTCTAAGGGTAAGGTTCTTGGAGATTACCACTGGGATTGATATGGAAGTTACACACCCTTGGAGAGGATGAAAGTAATGTTGAGAGCGTCTCTTAAATCTAATGCTACCCAAGGGATTAGTCTCATGAAAATGCTTGTGGGAATAATTTGGTCAAAGAGAGAGTTTTCCCAGATTGTTTAAATTTTGATAAATGAATTATTTGAATGTAAATTGAATGTAATAATTCTTGCTTAAATGTGGTCAATAGTTACAGAGGATCGGTTACAAGCCCTGAAAATTGATGGGCACTTGTGAAATTTTAGGTGGTCAACTGGGTGCAATCCGGTACTCTGTCGTCTTTGCTGTTGTGGGGACAGCGGCAGACTTTACTTATTTGAAATCGAAAGATGCTTTGAGAGATTACACTAAAACAATATACCAAGACATTGAGAATTCAAAAAACAGTGGATCTTGGTTAAAATTGCCAGAATGGTTTCCAGTTCAAGTACTCGATGAGGAAGCCCTTGCTGCTAAACGAGCTCAGGAAGAGCAATTCCTTCAACAAAGGGCAAGGATCCGCAACCTTAAAGAAGAAGAACCTTGAGAACTAAATTTTTGTGGATGTTTGCCTGATCCTTGAGCGAGGCAAACTTTCACCACGTAAAGCATTTTGTATACCCAATTTTATTTTATTTTATTGAGTTAGTTTGTAATAATGTACTTTTCAAGCTAAAAAGCAATGGCTTCAGCAGAGATTTTGAAAATGTTGAGATTGAAATTCATGTACTCATTTGGATTGTCTAATGATTTTTCCCTTCTCAGGGTAGACAATGTCCAATTACTATGTGAGGAAAATCTATAAAAGTATAAATGTTGTAGTTTGACTTGTGCAATCTCGCGAAAATGGCTTCACATGACATTGTTTTCTATTCTATTGTATCATTTCACCCTTTTACTCTTGATGTTGTCGAAAATAATTTGGCTTCACAAGCCCATGATCATGACAAGCCCCGAAAACTCCATTTTCCACGTTTATGCATTGATATTTACATCCTTTCGTGTGTAAACAAAGCCCTGACCAAGTTTGGCTACGACATTGACATAGTTGTGCTTCAACCTCTGCAAATGACAGGGAAAACAGTGAAAAAAACCCATCAATATTACACAATTCGAATGCTTGATATGTGTGACTTGTGACTTACAAAACCTGGTGAATGAAGTTAAAATATTCGAAGGAGTATATATCATACAAAATGAAATTTGGTGAATGAAGAGTATTCAGTTGTGATTGTACCCCAGGTGGATAGAAGGAGTGCAAAGAACACAGAACTTAGGAGCAGAGGAAGCCATTATTGCTAAATGCAAATACAAAATGTAAAAAAGGTAAATGATTTCTCTTGTGATGTGGAATGCATGGACTGAGTTGTGTTATATAGTAACTCTAAGTCATTGCGACAATATTGTTTCATGCTTTGCTTGTATCACATTTGACTTTTTACTCTCTTTTCTTTATTTTGTAAAATTTGCTACATTATCTTGGTCAGGTTATCATTCTCAAAATTGGATTATTTCTAACATTTGTTTATGCATGTTCTTGGACGGGTAGAGCACATGATCTCTAGTAACATACGATTATGTTTATTTTATTGATCAAATATGTTTTTAGTCATTAAATTTTAATATAAAATTAAAATTCTTTTATGTTTTAAATTTTGATAAAATTTAATTCTTAAATTTTATAAATGAATAAATCTAGTTATTTTAATCAAATTGTATTACATTCTTTTGACATGTCAAGTTGTGTTTTTTTATGATATTTGAGTTATTAATATTATTTAATACATTATAACTTAAATATCAATATAAAATATTGTCTAACAAAAAAATCAAAATGATTGGATTAAAAAAATTATATGTATTTATTTTTAAAATCTGCAAATCAAAATATATAAAAATTTTGATAAAGATGAATTTTAATTTCATATTCAAATTTAAGGACTAAAAATATATTTAGCTTTTATTTTATTGACTTGGCTTTCGTATACAATACATCTTCTACCTTCCTTGTTCACTTGTAAGGGTTTTCATAAGAAAATTAGTGTTGCATTAATCTGTTAATCTTAGGAAAAAATGTTTCAAGTTGAGTATTTATATTATGGATAATGCTTAGAAGCAGGTACATGGTTGCCCTTTATTTAAGTCTACACTCACAAACTCTATAAACAAATCTTCGGCCGTTGCTTCCTAGACCACCATCTTTTCTTGAGACAACCTCATACTTTTTGAAATTTCAATAATACCCTTGATGAAAAAGTAAAAGTGGATATGACTGTTGTAGGGTTTGAAGGCAGTGGGTGTGTTCGTGGTGAGTGGTGGTGTTGAGTAGAGGTGAGTGGTGGTTCATAGGTGGTTCATAGGTGGTTGTTGTGTATGGTGGTGATCGTTGATTGGTGGTGATTTTTCTACATTGGTTAATTTTTTGAATTTCACAATTCGAAACGAAAAAATATTGTATTTTATATTTTAATTATGTAATTTGAAATATAAATTTTACAATTTATATTATAAATTGTATAATTCTGAATACCAATTTATATTCTAAATTTGAAATTACATATTAAATTATACATTCTAAAGTATATTTTAAAAAATATATTTTAGATTGTGCCATTCAATCCGAGAGGCATTTGAAAGCATATACATTTCCACATTTTGTAACACAAATTCCAGAATCACTTTCACCTACACCAAATTGGAAAATATTCAGGACGTTTACCTCTTCAATCGGTCTGGTTATACAAAACTCTTCTTGCCAATGGAAAACACCTAAACAATAATTCAGATTACGTAACATCCATTCCTAAACTACCTTCACCAACATCAAATAGGAAAAATTCAGAATACTTACCTCTTTAATCGGTCTGGTTATGCTACACTCTGTCAATGAAAAAAACAATTATCTCTTCTTGGGCAACTACTTAGACAAGGAGGAAAACGAAAATGGAGATAGAAATATATTTTAGCTTTTTATTATTTGTTATGTAGTAAGGATATTTATGTAATAACATAAATATCTTAGATATTTTAGACAGTTAAAATATCAGTCAAAGCCACTAACCACACTTTTAGGTAAGGTGGTTATTTTTATTTTGCTTATAAATACAGTGACAGGACCCAAGTCCAGGTACGTTCTCTTTATGCTCTAGAGATCCTGAATAATATTTCAGAGCAGTATCCAATTACTCTCTTCAGAGCTTCAGCTCTATAAATCATATCTGACTTGAGCGTCGGGGTATCTTTGCAGGTACCTCCCTCTCCTTTTGGCGAGTTTGAAGAACAACAATGGAAGAAATGCAAACATCCCAGACAGTAGAACACGCATCCCAGACATCCAGGAGCAACAGAGACACACAGGAAAATGTACACCGAAACATTTTGGCGCCCACCGTGGGGCCGAGCGTCATCCCATTGATACTGCAAGGAGCCAAGACGGCGCTCGGTCTCGACATCGCTACTTCAGATTAACACCATCAACATCAACCAATTTATGCGGCTTTACAGATAACCATTCATTTTATTATTTATTTTATAATCTTTATAAACTATTTGGAATATTATTATCATCTCAACATATAAACTCATCTGTGACTAATGCATACCGGATAAAAAGGCCAACTATTTATATCAATATTGATTATTGAGATTTCTTACAGTGAAACATCAGAGCAGGCTTCATTCAACCATCAGGTTCAAAAAGAATTACTTGCACCCCAGGAGAAACATTATAATAATCCAACGCCACCCACCGCGGCCTGACCAATCACCACTTCAAGGCCGTCTCTCATCTTCCTCTACGCGTGATGCCACCAAAGCTATTTCCAACTTAATTTTGCCATTCAATCTAGGGGCATCGTTTCTTTGTCATTCCGCGGAAAGAAGAAAGAAGAGGAAACAACCCTTTGACACATCGTGATTTGGCATTATTCTGAGAAAAAGAAAAATGATCTTGGTGCCTTAACGGTTCCAAGTGCAATTCCAAACTCCGATCACCACTGCTCAATCACCAGCATCATCAACAACTCAGCGTCAGCAAGTGGAGGACTCTCTGGACAGACGATAACTCTTTTGTTACGAAGACTTTTATGTCCTCCTCCGACCTCTCCTCCATAGTTGCCTCCATCGTGCCGACCAGGGTCACCGTTCTCTGTCAAGCTATCCCCACCATCACTGCGTTGCCTGCCGCTACCGAGCTTGCTGCCAGCGTTGCCTACAGTCAACGGCGCTTCCTAAAACCGGTTGTACCGTTCTCACCTTCGTTTTCTTTGAAACGGGTTTCCTCTCCGATTTAGGAATCGAGACTGAGAAAATCGAGACTGAGAACAGAGAACCCTAAATCCCCAAATTCATTACACTCCGCCGCAGAACCTTCGTCTTGATCGACGTTCCCACACATCGACGCCGCCATGGTTTCCCAGCATCAAACTTGATATATAAGGTTTGTCGCGCAGGGTTTCACAGACTGAAATTTGGAGGCATAAGAGGTTTTGGAAGTCCCTCGCCCGTGCGAGCGCTGATGACTGGAATGCACCACCAGTGCCTCCGGCGCCACCCTCACCCGCCTTGAGGAGTAAGATTCAAACCTAAACCTGCGACCCCTTGCTGCGGTCAATTCATTTGGTTGAGCCCCCGCGTCATCCGCCGTACAGAGCTGGTGCGCAAAAGTAGGGTTTCTGGTCAAACCCATTCCCCACGGTGGGCGCCAAAATGTTTCGGTGTACATTTTCCTGTGTGTCTCTGTTGCTCCTGGATGTCTGGGATGCGTGTTCTACTGTCTGGGATGTTTGCATTTCTTCCATTGTTGTTCTTCAAACTCGCTGAGGCCGAACGCTGACTGAGTGGACGCTCGACATTCAATTGCCAACGAGCGTCCACTCGTTCAGTCGTTTGCCTCAACGCTCGCCATTCAATTGTTAACGAGCGTCCACTCCATCAGCGTTCGGCCTCAGCGCTCGACATTCAATTGTCGACGAGCGTCCACTCGTTCAGTCGTTTGGCCTCAACGGTCGACATTCAATTGTCGACGAGCGTCCACTCGTTCAGTCGTTCGGCCTCAACGGTCGACATTCAAATGTTAACGAGCGTCCACTCAATCAGCGTTCAGCCTCAGCGCTCGACAAACAAATGTCAACGAGCGTCCACTCAGTCCGTCGTTCGGTCTCAACGCTCGACATTCAATTGTCAACGAGCGTCCACTCGTTCAGTCGTTCGGCCTCAACGGTCGACATTCAATTGTTAACGAGCGTCCACTCAATCAGCGTTCGGCCTCAGCGGTCGACAAACAACGATCATCCAAACTTCGCTGGACATTCCATTTTAACGAGCGTTCAAGAGCCGCTCGTCAATTCACATCAACGAGCGCTCGGCCTCATTTGCTCCAGCTTTTTGCCGTTCATCTTCGCCTCCTTGTGGTCCATCAAATTCCTCACTTGCACACGCTCTCTAATTACAGCGAAGACAGCCTCCCTCAAACTCATAAGTCCTATAGTTACCACGTTCATAAAACGGAACGGTTAAACTCGGACTTGGGGGGCATGTTATGTAGTAAGGATATTTATGTAATAACATAAATATCTTAGATATTTTAGACAGTTAAAATATCAGTCAAAGCCACTAACCACACTTTTAGGTAAGGTGGTTATTTTTATTTTGCTTATAAATACAGTGACAGGACCCAAGTCCAGGTACGTTCTCTTTATGCTCTAGAGATCCTGAATAATATTTCAGAGCAGTATCCAATTACTCTCTTCAGAGCTTCAGCTCTATAAATCATATCTGACTTGAGCGTCGGAGTATCTTTGCAGGTACCTCCCTCTCCTTTTGGCGAGTTTGAAGAACAACAATGGAAGAAATGCAAACATCCCAGACAGTAGAACACGCATCCCAGACATCCAGGAGCAACAGAGACACACAGGAAAATGTACACCGAAACATTATTTTATTCAGTAATGGTTAAAAGCGTCATTTCAGCATGATTATGGGGTGTCTCAAGAAAATATGAGATGGAGGAAGCAATGGCACGAATCTTAATCTTAGGAAATCACACTTTCGAAACTTCTAAATTGAAATGTAATTATTAAACATATTTCAAGTTTATAAAGAGTCTCAAGTCTAAATCTAACGTTCAAATACAAAATAAAAAAAGTTTAAATTTAAAAAAGAAAGAGTATTAAATATTAAATTACATAAGAAAACCATAAAGGAGAGAAGTATAATATTCATGCTAAAAAGAAACTTGTTGATAATACAATATTATCTTATACATTAATATAAAATGTGATTATTGTTAAACTTAGACCATATCTAAATAATTTTATTGAACTTTAGGTGTGTGAACAAGATGAATTCTTAGCAGAAATAAATTATAAGAATAATTTTCACATTACTTACTTTTAGTACCGAAAATTTTGAGTGTTGCATTGTAGGAAAACTTTTGTATGTTTTTACCGGTCTCTTTTGGATATGTTGGTTGGCAAGTAATTAGGTATTCTATAATGGCAAAATCATTTTCTATCTATGAAGCTACTAGCAATGTCAAGTAAGGAATGATAGATTAAGTTCAATTCATGTAAGGAATGATAGATTAAGTTTATACAGTACCTTTAAATTATGCTTGATCTATTGATCTTGATTGTGAAAATTTGATTGGTATGATGAATTGTAATTGCTTAATTTTGGGATTATATAAGTATTTGGTGCTTGAGGCATGTTTGTAATGACCAAGTTGGCCTATTCTAGGTACTTTGGATATACAATTTGGTATCTTAGATTAGAAGTTAAAAGATATACTTGAATCGCTTGTGTTGTATTGTTTTGGTTTTGGGTAAAAAAATTCTCTTTGAGATATTAAATTGATCGAAGTGGTATTTTCCCAGTTATAACGTAGCTATATTGAATTCAAAATGAAACATAATAAGTGGTAGAGAACTGAACAAAAGTCATACTAATCAATCAAAACAAATAAAGAACTTAGCTTTTTTTATGCAGAGTTGGGTGTCCCTATTGTGCCGTTAAGCGCCGATCAAACATTGTCTCATTGTCTCAATTGTGCTAAGCAAAACTTTAGTACCGCTTGTCGCAAAAGTGATAGTGAACTCTTTGTTTTGCTGGCGTTGAGCAGTGGATAAGTGTTGTTATGTGCCATTGCGAAAATGAAAGTCATTGAGCTCTATGAGCCAAAACGTCGGGTGTAATCTAGGTACTATTAGGCGCTCACTTGATATTGAATCCTTGAGAATGTTGTCATTGGATGCTAGAAACCTAGTTTTGGGCACCACCTCAGAATTTATGTTTCAATGGTTTCAAGGCTTATGTCGCTGGGCACTAAGGGGTGTTTAATAATTTGAAACTTTATGAATTATATGTGAAAAGAAAGAAGCACGAATTGTATGAATCTTGTATAGTTTGAAATAGTTGTAATTTTCTTTAGTTTTATATGAATGATATGGAATGAGAGGGTAATTATTCCTAAGGTAGGAATACTACTATATTGATGATATGTGGAGTGTATTAACGTCTAGTTGAAGTGAGACTATTCTAATTCTACTAAATGTTGAATTTATGTAAAGGAAAATATTTAGAGTGACAGTCGAATGAGGTTCTCATATGTAGATTTGATAAGAAGACCAAATCTTATAAATTGAGATTTACCTTGTGATACTCCTTGGTAGAGGATGTGACCTTATCATGATATAACTATAACTATAATCCTTGGTAGAGATGAGTATGATAGGTACATGACCTTAAATTTTACTCAATATATTAATTCTTTAAAAATTGTGTCAGTTATATGATGTTGGATAAAAGAGCTATGATGACTTTTATAGTTAGGTTATTATTTAGACTTTGTTTATTAACTTTGATGTATGGTTTGTGATAATATGTATGTCTTTTTTCATTAATTGAAATTTAAGCATTATTAGGATTTTAAATTACTCTAGCTTACTTTCGTGTGATTTGTTGTGATATTGGTATTTGTATGTTATGATATAGTATTTCACAATAATGATAAAATATAGGAGTTGAAAAAAAAGTAATATCTAGGTTCAAAAGTTCATATATTGGAGAAATCATAATCTTCATCCTCAAAGTAATAATAATATAATCTTAGTGGAGGAGAGAATCCGTACATAGGTAAAAAGAAGGCAAGATGTTGAGAGAGTCTTGAAAAAAGTGAGAAATAATATGGTGATTAAGACGAATAAATAATGAACAAGGAAATAATCAAATTTAGCCTGATCAACATAATTTTCAATTGAATGAATTGAGGTAAGTTGAGTAAAATTATGAATGTTACCGAAGAAGGATTGAGAAAGTGACCACCGCTTGCATTGAAGAGAACCATTTATTGAACGCGTTTACCTGCACACAACCAGACAATTATCACGCAGTGTAGGTTTTAGGTGTAGTTGGTGTTGTAGGAAAAACCATTGATAAGAGTATATAAATAATATATTCTTGAATATGTTTTGTTGGGGTCATGATTAATAAAATGTGCTTTCATGTGTCTCCATTCCATCAACTTCATCAGGGCTTTCAATTTCAACTAGTTGTAGGAATGCTAAAATGGTCCCTTTTGACTAGTAAAAATAACAAGCATGTTTAACATCTTCACTTGTTCTATCAACTTCTTTATTTTCAAATTTGATTTTTGTATTATATATATTTAAAAGTATAATTAATGATGTAAGTATATTCAAAATCTTTAATTGACCCATTAATGATTCGAATTACATATATGAAAAAGGATTATTTTACATATTTTCAGACTGAATATTGTGAAAGGTATATTTTGAATTTGAAAATATATTTCAAAATGGTTAATTTAGAATATAGAAAAAAAAAATTAAAACAAATATTCTAAACATTTCCAAATCTAAAAATATTTTGTTTTCGGAATATATCTCTCACCCATTTTCTTTAATAAATACACGACTTTGGGCTTAATTATTTTTTTATTTTTGTTTTATTTTTTATAACTCTTTTTTTTTTAAATTGAAAATATAACTTAAATTTATTAAAGAGAAAGATTGTTTAAGTATTTTTTTTTTTTAAAACTAAAGAAGATGAGAGGTATTTGAGTGCTTCAACTTAGTCAAAACTAGTGTTCTATTAGCAAATGATATTGTGCATGCGAATTGGCGGAGAAGGAAATAAAAGATATTTGGTGTTTGCATGGTCTCATTTGAGGGTGATATCGCTGTACAATTGTTCAGCAAAATACCCCAGTCTTAAGCATGAGAGTAAATTGCTTATTATGAAGGTGTGATTGACGTCTTTCACTCGTCTTGCAGTCTCGTTGTATTTCTGCATAAACGCTCTCAGAGTTTCATCCTTCTCCTGTTTAGTGTTTACCAACTCTGTCGGTGTCATCTCCTGTCTTCTGTTGGTGGCATACTGTCTTCAGAAGAGAGTTTCTACTGTGGCAAAACAATCTACTGTATTCGGAGGGAGGGTGTGATACCACTCCAACGCTTCGTCTTTCAGAGATAAGGAAAAAACTCGGCAAATGACTGGGTCGCTATCCGTGTAGAATGCCATAGCATCGATGAAGTTTCTGGGATGGTTATCTGGATTTGTTGAGCCGTCTTATCTTTCTAACGCTGGAGGGGTTTTTTCCAACATAGTAGTTTGCATGATGGCTTCCGTAAACGAAAGTAGATTGGTGAGCCGGAGGGATGTGGGTGCCCTTCTTCCCTCCCCAGCAGGTTCAGAATGCCCTCCATGACGACTACCTTCGTTATCATCCTGCCTGTTTGAGGCAGACACCTCAGGAGGAGGCCGTTGTGCTCTCAACGTTGCAATTTCCTCCGCTTGTTTTTGTTGAGTCTCCTGCTGCTCCCGTATGGTTTTCGCATGTGCTTCTATCTGGGCTTGTAATTCCCTGATTAAATCTCGGGTGTTATTCTCTTCCATAGTTCTTGTGGTCTTCCTTGGGTGTATCAAATCTTGGCTCCACGGTGGGCGACAAAATGTTTCAATATGATTGTTTGGGACCGAGATACGAACCTTGTTGATGATGATTTATTACTCCTGTACGTCTGGGTCCGTTGTCTTTCCTCCAATGATATTAGTTGCTCACCTTCTTGTAACTCGTTCACACTCCTTCCACAAGTGTAATGTGGCCTCTTCAATGGAAGTGGGGGGTAGCTGCGAAGATACTCCGATGCTAAAGTCAGATATGACTAGTGGAACTTTAGTTCTCTAATGAGTGATTTTCTCACAATGTGATCTCTCCAATCTTAGAACAAAACGTACCTTTTTTCCTTAGGTCCTCCTGTATTTAACCTAAAAAGTAAAATAAAGGTTTAATGTATTCGGAGGTCCCTATTTCTGTGGATTCGTATGAATTGGGTCCTCCTTTTTTAGAAGTGTTCAATTGGGTCCCTAATTTGACAAAATTGAGTCAATAATACCCTTTCCGTTAAATGCAATGGACGACGTTAACTTTTTAAACAGGTGGCATGTTGAGGCATCCTTTTATTTGCCGGTGGCACAGTTTGAACTTAATACGTGAATTTTATATCATTTTAAATTGTAAAATATAATAAAAGCAAAATTAGGGTCAAATGTAAATATAATATAATTAAAACTTATTAAACCAATGTTTCCTATTTTGGGGTCAGATATTTTGTGTGTGCGAAATTGGGGAAAGTAAGGTTCGTGGGTGGGTTCGTCCTTGTGCTGTGATTTAGGGAACATTGCGCTTAGGTAAGAAATTACCTATACATAACCTATTCGGAGGAAGGGTGTGATACCACTCCAACGCTTCGTCTTTCAGAGATAAGGAAAAAACTCGGCAAATAACTGGGTCGCTATCCGTGTAGAATGCCATAGCATCGATGAAGTTTCTAAGGTGGTTATCTGGATCTGCTGAGCCGTCATATGAAGTTTGCATGATGGCTTCCGTAAACGGAAGCAGATTGGCTTCCCTAAACCCTAAACACTAAACCCTAAACACTAAACCCTAATCACTAAACCCTAAACCCTCAACCATAAACCCTCAACCCTAAACCCTAAACCCTAAACTGTAAACCATAAACCATAAATCCTAAACCCTAAACTCTAAACCCTCAACCCTCAACCCTAAACTCTAAACCCGAAACCCTAAACCATAAACCTTAATCCATAAACCTTAAACCCTAAATCTTAAACCCTACACCCTAATTCCTAATCCCTAAACCCTAAACCGTAAACCCTACACCCTAAACCCTGAACCCTAAATCCCTAAACCCTAAACTCTAAACCCTAAACCCTAAATCCTAAACGCTAAAACCTAATCACTAAACCCTAAACCATCAATCATAAACCCTAAACCCTAAACCATAAATCCTAAACCCTAAACCCTCAACCCGAAACCCTACACCATAAACCCTAAACCCTAAATCCTAAATCATAAACCCTAAACCCCTAAACCCTAAACCATAAACCTTAAACCATAAACCTTAAACCTTAAACCCTAAACCCTAATTCCTAATCCCTAATCCCTAAACCCTAAACCGTAAACCCTACACCCTAAACCCTAAATCCCTAAACCCTAAACTCTAAACCGTAAACCCTAAACCTTAAACCCTAAACCCTAATTCTTAATCCCTAATCCTTAAACCCTAAACAGTAAACCCTACACCCTGAACTCTAAACCCTAAACCCTAAACTCTATACCCTAAACCCTAAATACTAATCCTTAATCCGTAAACCATATTCCCCTAAACCCTAAACCCTGACCTTGAACCCTGAATCCTAAACCATGAACCTTAAACCCTAATAAACAAACTTGTTTCTTGTAATGCATGCGAGAAAAAAATATATAGAATAAAGAGTCCTGAAATGCATCAAAAATCAAAGGTAACATTATATTGTCCTAAAATCTTATTCAAAATAAATATAGTAAAAACCCCTTAGTCTTTCGCATCCTCTCAACATGTCTACACCGCATTCGTAATATTTGTATCATTATTTGTTCTTGTATAACACAAACATCATACTATGATCACAAACAATAAACAACTAAAAAGAAATATTTGAATAAAAAGAAATGAATAATTCATCTAACAACAATTAGTTAGTATAACATGTTCACTTTCTAATATCATCCCATAATTGATCTACTCACAACCCTTTCGAACATACTAATACCCGCGATAGAGTGGTCGAATCATCCTACCATCACATTATAGACTTGTCTCTTCTACTTCCTAAAAACTTACGAGTAACAATTTAAGTGAATCTCATACTGTACAGTACATTAAGATACGAGCCGAAACTATAGGACAAAACATTTCCCTCTCTACTGTCTCGTACAGGCAAGATGGTATGATACTCAAACACATCCTCTAATACAGTCTCTCATAGGCAAAAAGAACTCTTTAACTCATTGGGTATCACAAAATTTCACCACCAACCCTGCTTCACTGTCGTACAACACACCAGCCCGAAACATAGTACCACACTCTGTTTATATGTTGAAAATAAAATAAATTTATTAACTTATTTTTCATAAAAATACAAATAATGGTTGTTAACTGGTTCTACAGCTATACTAAGATTATATCAAGTTGTGCCTAGATTGATTTCGCTTTCGCTGTTTCTCGTTGACCCTATAGGCACTTATTATATTCTTCTCTATCTTCTTTAATAAAATACATTTTATTAAAATAATAATTTCTTTTCAAAGTTGAGAAAAGGATAGTGATGGCGACGTGATGTTTTTCTAATTCGTTTTTTCTTTGTCTGCATAAGTTTCTTTTTTATATATATAAAAGAATTTAGAAAATAAAATAATTTTGTCTATATATTAAACGAGATATTTTAGATGACTTTCCAGAAACTATGAGATGTTGTATTATACTATTCTACTATTGTATTATAAACCAAAACATATTCCTCAAATCTTATTAATTATGTTTCTTTGCCACCTGTAGTTAAAGATCCAACTGGATCCATTTTCTGTTGTCCTTTTCTTATAATTTTGGGATTAAATATGTAAATAATAAGGACTTCGTCATAGGTTTCAATAATTATATATATATATATATATATATATATATATATATATATATATATATATATATATATATATATATATAAAACCTCAGTTGCACAGCTCATGTTTTGATCGTGTTTTTATTGCACTAATCGTGCTATTTAAACAACCATTAAAAAAAAATATATGATTAATTAAAGGAAAAAGTTTTGATAAAGCATATTTTTAAATATATTTAGTTTTCCTCGATTAAATTTATATTTCAGCAAGCTATAGAATAAAGATTCGCATTACACATAAACTTTGTTTAATTTATAGCAGAGAATTTTCGATTTTAGTTAACAAATAGTACCAAAAACTAAAAGATTACACTCAAATGAAACCCTTAATTAAAAAACAAAATTTTAACATCAATTTTTAAAAATGACTTTATAAATTATAAAGTTGAACTTTTTTCATCTAAAAGAATAATTATTTATATCGATTTACCGTTATGATAAATATCAAAATGCAGAAATAATTAATGAACTGCAAAGTAAAATATAATTATTTTAAATAAAAATATAATATTAACAATATATTATTAAATAAAAAGCTAAAAATAATATATTCAATTCTTTACTTACATGCATATTACTTAATTAAATTACATGTCTAATACATAGTATTATCTTAATTTGAAATGTTTTTATATTTTAATTACATTCATTAATATTTTTATTTTTAATATTAAAATAGCTATTAACAAAGATAATAAGTTATTAGGAAAGTTAAAGATTTAAAATTAATACATATTTTTTAAAGACTTAAAAATATTTAAACTTATAAAGAAATGTATCTGAAGTTGATAGGTGTGAATGAATGTTAAACGTGTGATATATATTTACATGTGTTCACACTTTACTATCACATTCAACCCGAAAAAGTCTTTCAACGCAGCCTATTGTAGGGTTAATAAATTTATTTCTTATAATATTTATTTACTTTTTCTTTGTATAAATTAAAAAAATTATTTTATTTTAATATTTTTAATATAACTATAGGTGAGTCATTCATTATATTTTAAATTTTTTGTTTTAAACTATATTTATTTTTATTTATATTATTATAATTACTTTTTTTATATCAATTAAACCACATCTACTGGACTCCTTTAAAATTTGTTGGAGCGAAAACAGGTGGGAAAGTATAATTAATATATTAAGGATGGAATTTTTTTTTTTTGTTTTATGAATGGAAGATAAGAAAGAAGCAAATAAAGTTTTAGATTAGTTAAACAGTAAGTTAAATGTGTTTTTGGTATGCATTGATGATAGGTGTAAATTTTATTAAATGGTGAAGTTGAGTTGTGTTTAAATTACTTTATCAGAATGATTTATTAAAATCTAATACAGTAAAATTGGTTAGGTTTATTGTACTAAGCATAGATAACTCTACTAATAATGATATTATTAAACACAGTAATATATAATGAGATAAACATAATCTTTTAATCACGAGAATCCCTGTAGAAAAGATAGCAGTACTCAGTAGAGTTCATATTCTGTCCCTTTTACGTACTTTTTCGCTATTTTGTGTTTAATGAAGCATTAAATATATACCTACACTTGTTTTAAATATACTGCTTTTCTTTCTCTCAGTCTTTGATCACATCAGTGTTCACACATTGTTGTTCTATATTATATTTTATTAAAAATTTATAAAATATCTCCTTTTAAATATATTTTATATTTAAAAATTTAAAAATATTCATAAATATTTTTTAAATAGGTATCAATAAGTAAGAGGATAAATAATAGATTATCCTTTGTAGTATGTTGCGATCCCTAGACGTCAACTTCCACGTTTTGCAAAGCTATATATATATATATATATATATATATATATATATATATATATATATATTCTTTTAATGAAGGGTTGCGTTCACACCATGGAAATGAGTTGGATGAGAAAGTGCGTGGTGAAAATGGCATTATAAATGAAGTTGAAAGTGTGCATTTAGACGCACAAGCATTTCCATTTTCCTCAACCTTGCCACAAAAATGGATGCTGAAACGTTGGTAGTAGCACAAACCAACAGAGAAGGTACAAATTTTAACTCCATTATAACATATTCTTTTGTTTTTTAAATACAATGTTATTTTCACCAATAATAGGGCTAATCGGAATTTTCAAACACTTTTATTTCCAGTTGTTCTTCCTTTTATATCCAAAACAGTGATCCCAGAAAGAGGGAATGAAGCTGAAGATGAAAAACATGAAGTTGAGGAATCTGCTAAGCTATATTTGAACCCTTCTAATTCTTCTATTTACATGAAAAATGGACCAGCAATTGGCATAGCCATGTCTCCTACAGAAGAAGTTCGTGAAATATATTTGAAAAACATGTTCTTGATGCCACCAAACCATGAATTCTACTGCCCCAGTTGTGAAGTTTGCATCAGCAAGGTCTTGCTTTGCACTACACAACCAGCTTTAGGTCCTTCAGTCACAGTTCCTTCAGGTACAGTTCCTCCAGTTACGCCTACTGTTCCTCCAGTTACGCCTACTATTCCTCCAGTTGGAGTGCCAGTTACAGTTCCTCCAGTTACGCCTACTGTTCCTCCAGTTGGAGTGCCAGTTACAGTTCCTACAATTCCTCCAAGTAGAGTGTCTCATGAAGATGAAAGCGACGTTGAATGTCTGGTACGATGCTCAGAATGTTTCACGTTACTCATTCAGAAAGGTAACTCGTGTTTTGTTTACCGCTATGACTGTGATTGGTGTTTCTGTATATTATGCAGTAATTAAAATAGTATACTTACTAGGTCAAACATTTTAAGATGCGTGTACATAGAAAAAGAAAATGCAATGGCATATGCTAGGTAAAATGTTCTAAATGCATGCCTAATTAGTTTTTTTTAATTAGGGAAATTGATATATTTTAAATAAAATTACACAATATGGATTAGTGGTGTTGTAAAATAATGATGTTTTAAATCTTTTTCTAAACATAGTAGAAACAATTTTAAGAAAGAAGTTTAATAATACAACTTTTCAAAAATATGCAAGAAAGAATTGAATCGTATTTTAAATTATGACTACTACGAGTTAAAAACATAAATCGTGTTTTCAAACATGTTACTCATATTCTATTATTTATTATTTGTAATTCTTGTATTTGATTATTTTCAAAAAAATATCCCAAAACGTTTAAATAACTCTTCTATAATATGTTAAATTTTAAAAAAAAAACGTTATAATTTAGAAATTCGTTAGAGTGAATTTAAATGTAAAATCTATGTTTATTAATTTTCATAACAAAATCATTAATATGACACCATTCATTTCAAGCAATTATTGTAGAGCAAAACATGGAAAGCTGTTTCTTTGAAGTAATGAATGCTATTAGTCTTTGATTGCACTCTTTATTAAAATACTACAAAATTATCATATATCGTTGAAACAAAACTTTGTCCTTAGCTAGCAAATATCGAGACTATTGTTTTAATAGAAATTAAAAGATTAATATTATAGTTTATTAACTTTTATTAATAAAGTTAGTTCACTATACTGTTAGTGTTGATTTATAATATTTTTATAACTAATTAAATCCTTATTAAAGAAAAAAATACACTTACGAAGACATGTCTATCAACTATAATATTTTATAAATATATAACAACCATTTTAGAGAAATGTTGATTTCAACATTCATTGATGTTACTTCTCTATATACTTCCAAAGCATCAACCTGCAGCCTAATTTTACTATATTTTCTTTCTATTTTAATTTTGAAGATTTTACGTCAAACTTGTATTCGCATTAGTGTGGAATATATACATTTATATTATATATATATATATATATATATATATATATATATATATATATATATATATATATATATATATATATATATATATATATATATATTCAAGTGATTAATCAGATCCGGCAACTTAATTAAATATATTATCAGTTGTTCAAACCATGTGAAATTGAACAGCAAAACGCGTAAAAAATACTCAGAAGTAGAGTACACGTTCTAGAATTTAATACTTCACCTAAGTGCTTAATTGATATTAACTATTATCATTGACTTTGACTTTTTCGTTTCTTCGTTTTTTCATCAGGCAAAGATTTCTTCACTGGGTTGGTATCACGAGCTCCTGGAGGTAATGAGAACTTAACAATCACATATTTTTTCATTTTTTACTTACGTATCATCGACTAATCGAAATTTATACTTTTTCTAATGATGTAAAAGTCAACAGAGTTAAGCTGATAATCTATTTAGTTTCTGTTTAAATTAATCATTTGAGCAATTGGACACAACACTTCTGAATTAACACAATTAATAAACTTCTTGTTGGCTGAGTTAATAAACCCTATAATTTTTTTTATTAATAATGATAATTTTTCAATTCCATTCTAAGGTAAATTTTAAAAACATATAATTTTTAAGAATTGAGAGTGCAGCTTTAGTAATGGGAATGTAAGTTTACTGAAGTCCAAAAACTGTCACTTGAACTTTAAAATTCCAAATTATGAAGTTAATTAACTGAAATATTCTAAATTTCCATAATGACTAGGAAAGGATGAATGAGATAGCAACTAAATATAGTTTTTTTATTCTTCCAGACAGGGCTAGTTGCACCAGAGAAAAGGATGCGTAAATAACAAAACAAAAATGCTTAACATTTTGTGAGACTACTTGCCATAATATATATGATGATGATGAAGACACCACTCATAATCTTGAAAATCATTACCCTTATAAAAGGAATGTTTCACACGTAAATTATAAAATCGATACGTATAGATATTGAGTGAAGACATTAATAAATAATAATTTAACAGTAGGTGATACAATAAATTGAACAATCAACGAATTTTGTTACATTAGATTTCAAATGAAGTTTGTAGGTATTTATATTATGAAAATTTGTTTTAAATCTTGTACAAAAAGTTAAATTGAATTATTATATATATTACTGGAGCATTATATTGATTATGGTGTATTTTGGTTGAAATTCAGACAGAATCTCTGGAGATATAGCAATTGCTGTAACAGATCCATCTAATACAGTTCCACAAGCTATCATCACAGAAGGGAGTAATAAGGGTTGGGAAATTCTTAAAAGCATAGTCTATGGTGGTTTGGCTGAATTATTAGCAAGCCTCAGTGTTGTAACATCTGCAGCAAGTGCTGATGCTGCCACAGGTATGAAATCAATACTTTTGCATTTTACTTTTTCTTTCGATTACAATATATATAGGATGCATCTCAATCATGATTTTACTTGAAATTAAAAATACTGTTTTTTCGTTTTGAAAAAAAAAATAATAAATAATGTCCACTAGAATATCAAACAAGTGTAATTTATGCATAAATTAACAATCCCTCACATTTTTTTTTACTGTCATCTATTCGTTCTTTTAATGAAAAGGGTAATGTGGATGTTATAATGAATAAAAAAATGAAATAGCTTTTTTTATACTTTAAAATTAGTTCATGTATTGAATCACCCAAGTATTCTTTATATATTAATTCATTCTTTTACGAAATTAAATAAATAATTTAATTTAAATTAATTTTGACTTATAGATAAACTAATTTTAGTATTTGAAAAAGAATAATGCTTTTCTATTTTCACTATCATGCCAAGTTTAAAACATTCTTGAAATTATATGATATCATTGACCAGAAGTTGTGCTAACAATTTTATATATATTTTATTTTCACAAATTGTGTTTGCAGTGAGTGTTGTTGCTCTGGGTATTGCAAATCTGATTGGTGGACTTACAGTGTTGACTCATAATGTAAGTTTTTGTTCATTGCACGATTGCTGTAATTCCTTAACTTATAAACTTTAAACCTTAAATTACAAACTCTCAAAAAAATTATTTTAAATTAATTATATAAAGATTAAAGTTTTTTTTTTAATTTTTTGAGAGACTAAACCATATTCATAATTTGGAAAACCACAATTACACTTGTAGGTTAACATTCTTAACAAAATTACAGTTTTCTTTTCATTTTTTATTGTCAATAAGAACAAATATAAATTTTAGCATTTTTCTCTAGAAAAACGTACTGAAACAAACATTTTTATTTTTGACTATCTTCAACCCTAAAAGAACAGAATAGTCTCCCAAAACAACACAAATTTTCTTTTGATGAAACTAAGTGTTCCTATGCATGCATACAGCTAAGGGACTTGAAAGCTTCAAAACCAAGAGAAGAGGGAAGTGAAACAAATGAAGCAGAAGTTGATAAGTATTATGAACAACTGGGAAGGAGGGAGAATTTCTATCTGCATGCATTTTTTGCCATCTTATCATTCCTTATATTTGGGTTAATGCCCCCAATAGTTTATGGCTTCTCATTTGGTGAGAGTGATGACAAGGATCTGAAGCTTGCAGCAGTTGCAGGAGCTTCTCTGATTTGCATCACATTCCTTGCCATTGCCAAAGCTCATACCCAAAGAACCAATAACGCTTTCATGACATACTTCAAAACTGTGACATTTTATGTTACTTCTGGAGTATTGGCTTCACTACTTACTTATGTGGCTGGAGCCCAGATCAAGAAACTGGTAGAGCAGCTTGGATGGTTTCAACCAAAACCAAACTTTGCTTTGCCTCTTCCTCACATCAGTGTTGAGAATTCTGGATGGGGTTCATACTGAAAACTTTTCATGCATTTTTTTGGTAAAAGAAGAGATGATAGTGTTTTCATACTATCATGGGAAGTAATTTGTACTGTTGGACAGTGTATGCAATTTCAACCTTTCAAGCTTTCATCATTGAACACTGATGCTGGTCAAGTTTATAAATGGGTGCTTGTTCTTCTTTGTTTTTCTAATATTTGGATCGTTTTGAGGGCATTTTTCACTGTTTAATTGTTCTGTGTAAGTTTGGTGGCAATTTCAGCAGTTTAGTTATGAATATTGAGTAACTTTTGATGAATCAAATAATGCAGGCTTATTTGCAAGTTATATCTCATGAAACTCATTAAAATAAGATTAGAAACACTTCCTGTGATATAAATTGATTTAGGCCAGACTATTTGTTGTAGATTAACTCACTGAATTGATGCAACTCAGAATGTCACAAACAAACACCACAAAACTAAGAACATGAAATAAGGATAAGGAAAAGAATGAACAGAACACAATTTTTTAAGATGGTTCAATTAGAGAGTGTTAATGAACTATAATCTATGCCCACACAAAAATTCACTATAAACCAAGTTTCTCTTTTTTAACGGAGTTACATAGAAAACTCCATAAACTATAATTTAAATCCTTACTCTCTTTCACTCAACCAACCCTCACATTTTACACAATATGTTTTTATACAACTAATTCCATTAATCACTTCAACAAATCCATAATTTCAAACACACGATTTCCTTATCTAATTTGAGCTATTAAACTATGATGCACAAATAGGATAGATGTATTAGATACGACATATTTATGATAAGTTCATACATTCATATAAAAAATGATAAGATACAACATGCATATTAAAAAATACAATATGATATATGATTATTATATATTGTGTGAATCCAAATTAAAATTAAATTTATTAAACATTATCATCATAAATGTTGTGAAAATAAAAAAAAACTACGTATTATTGTCGAGTATTACAAATTTAAATATTGAATGTTATAATTTGCATTGATTATGTATTATTTATATACAAATATCAATTAAGATTCTATAATTATGATAATACAAATAAATATTTTTCTAAATAAAATGCTGATGAATAATTACTTTAATATTATATCATAAAATAAAATTAATATTATAAATCTCCAAGATCATCATGAGTCATATAATATTTGATTATGTCTAACCGATGACTCCGGTGACAACAACCATTTTAAGTAGCTACACACTCATTTTACACTGAATCAAAAATAAAATCAATCAATTAAAGTCCTTAACACCTTCTCTTAGTATGATCCCCTCTGGGTTGTTGAATGCCTATCCCCAGGAATCAGGAAGGAAAGATTTGATGCTGAATCAAACCATCCAAGCTTTTCTATAAGTTCCTTCACAAGATCACCAGCTATGTAAGAAAGCAGTGAGGCCACAGCACCAGTGCTGACATAGTAAAGCACCGTTTTGAAGTAAGTGAAGTAGCTGCTTGGTCTCTTAATATATGCTTTGGCAATGGAAAGTAGAGTGATGCATAGTAGAGAAGCTGCAGCAACAGCAGCTAGTTTGAAATCCTTGTCACCACTCTCACCAAATGAAAATCCATATACCACAGGTGGCACTAATCCAAACACAAGGAATGATATGACTGCTATAAAAGCATGCACAATGAAATTATCCTTCTGACCCAGTAACTCTATGTACCGATCCACTTGTTCAGATTTCAGCTCCTCGAGCTGAAATGTAAACAAATTCAAGTTTCAAGTGCAAGTAATGACCAATGTTAGGTAATCTATTGATCCATATATAAAGGGAATCAATACATTTTGGTTGATTATTTTCAAACATCATGAATTATTCCATGCATGATTTCAAGACCCTGAACCGTTTTTTTTTTTGGTGTGGTATTACATTATGGATGAGCTCCGAAAGTCATTCAAATTAACTGGAAAAGGCCTTTTTTGGGATTTATCAAGTGAAACAGAGCTGCTAGAAGAAATCCTAGCCATCTTTTAGAGCTGGTATCTATAGTTCTGTAGCGAGTTCAGTGATAAAATAGGAACTGGAATATAAAAAAAAGCTCAGAATAAGTTTTAAGATATATAACTCACATTATGACCAAGTATGAAAAGTCCACCAATTAGATTAGCCATAGACAGAGCCACAATGTTCACTGCAAAATAAAAAATTGTCATTAATGTTGCAATATTAATTCCGAAAACTTACTCTTCTGTTATTTTTTCCTGCGGCCACATTATTAACAATGTTTGTTTGAAGAACAACACTGTTGTTCATGATGCATAAACACCTGTTGACATCTTTCTATGTGAAAATTTATGAAAATGTTTCATCTTTTTCTTGATAAATGTAAAACAGGTGTGATTTTATAAATATTTGAGAATACTAAATATCAGTTTACACCAAAAGAAAAGTATAACTCCATATAAACAAAATAGCACTGATCTTCGAGTATTATTTTAAAGAGAAATAAAAGAGAAGAATGATGAAATGAAAATAAAATATCCTACATGTGGTAGCATCAGCACTAGCAGCAGATGTCACAACACTGAGACTTGTTAATGATTCAATCAAACCACCGTACACAACACTTTTAAGAATTTCCAATGTCTTAGTACTCGCTGCTACACTTGGTTCACTAGATGTAGTTTCAGCAGGAACAACTTCTGCAGCTGGTTCTGCAGAACAAATCAACATCATCATTTCATGGCAATATACAGAAAACTTCTATGACCGATCTTTGAAACCAAGCACAATCATCATGAAAATGAAGACTAAACTACACCAATTCCTTTTATAAACCCAAAAGTTGGATCACCCAACAGTGCTTTCTGGCAAAACGTGCTTTCTGGCAAAACTATAGTGAAATGAAAAATAATTTACTCATAGTTGGAGTGCTTACGTTTGTTATCTTCATCAACTTTAACCTCGATGTGTTCTTGCTGTTTCTCATCAGGAAAGTCAATTTTAGGTTGCTTGGGTACAGAGGCCTTAGGATCATCACCAATAACTGGCCAATTACTCCAAAAATGCTTCTTCTTTGGTGCAATTTCACCTTTACCTCGATCTTGGGAGGTTGCAGTTAAGTGACTTGATGAATCTTGTGGTTTCTCGTTTTCAGTTCTTTCAAGTCCTAGAGAACAATTAGGGAATACTCCGTCATTGTTGGTAAATTTGTAACATATCTTTTGTGTTTCTTCTCAGCTAACATCTAGACATAAAATCTACTGACAATACACACATTTTTCAACGAAGTTTTTATTGTTAGTTGAAATTTATGAACACTCAAAGCAATGGATCCCACTATCTATTTATAGGGTCTTACTCTATAATTAGTAAATCTTATATGAATATTAACTATCAGTAAAATATTTTGGAAAAAACTAGTTACATATAAGTATCTTTTAGAAGAAGAAAATGTTCCTAAGGATTACCTGTGCTATTGATTTCATCTTCCCCTTCAGTGGTTTCTTTTTGTGCTCCTAGCACAGGAGGGACCTCTTTGTCAGTGTTTTGAAAACTTTGTTTTCCTTTGTCATCTGCACTTTTAGTGGCTGGATTTGGGATACTTTTGGCTTCAGATTGAGTGACTTGTTTCTCAGATTCATCAACAGAATCTTTGGGAGAATTCATGTAGTCAACCTCACTTTGTTTCTTGGATTGATCAGGTTCTGTAGCCTCATATTGTGGTGCATCTTTAAATGTTGGTTTAGGGTCTCTAGAGTGATCCATGAAACCAACCTCTCTGTCAGATTGATCAGATTCTGAAGTCTGGTGTTGTGGAACACCTTTGAACTTTTGGTTAGGACCTTCAGGGTGATCTATGTATTCATCCTCGCCTTCAACTTCATTCTTTTGCTTTCTGGATTCACCATGTTTTGGAGTTAGTGGACCTTTGAACTTTTGGTTAGGACTTTTTGGGTGATCAACCACACCTTCTAATTGATGATTTTTCTTCTTGGAATGATCAAATTCTGGAGTCTGGTGTTGTGGTTCACCTTTAAATTTTTGGTCAGGACCTTCAGGGCGATCCATGTGCTTTATATAACCTTCAAATTGATTCTTATGTTTCCTAGATTGATCATGTTTTGGAGCATCATGATGTGGTTCTCTTTTGATTTCTTTGTCATGACCTTTAGGGTGATCCATTCCACCAAATTTATTACCTTCTGATTGATGCATTTGTTTCTCAGGCAGATCAGGTTTTGGAGCCTCATGTTGTGGTGCACCTTTAAATTTTTTGTCAGGGCCTTCAGGATTATCCATGTAATCAAATCAACCTTACCTTCAGATTGATTTATCTGTTTCTTGCTCAGGTTCTAGGGTACTAATTTGAATTTTTTGTAAGAGACTTTAGTGCATCAACTTCACCTAATAAAATATCACTATTATTGATGTTGTTGGGTTAATTAAGGATGTGTATTGTTATTTGATGAATCAATCACACTAAATTGATTTCATTTATAAAAGAGTTACATAGTTTATCAGCCAAAATCAAACTTTGATGAGACATACAATGAATTACCTGCTATGAACAAAACTATTTTGTACAAGGAAATAATACTACTGCAATGGCCACTGTTCGAATGTTCATGACAAACTGTGTTCATAGTTTGACATTGGCATCCATTGTACAATTAAATAATCCATGAAGTTATGAATATATTTTTGATTGGCAACACTGTAAATCATTTCACTCAATCAGCATAGTTCAGTCGGTAATAAGTTGATTCAAAATTTATATGAAGTTTTCTATATTCATATCATCAACATCTTAACAAACCATGGCATGGGGATGTATCTCTCAAGAATAAGATGCTGATTTTCTAAAACAAACATCCTTGTAATAATTCGATGTACAAATTTTGATGGCAAGAATACAAGAACAATGTTCTTAATGAAATAGACTCAATACATTACCTAGATCGTTTAATGCTGCAACTTTATCAGATACCAACCCAAGGAATAACCAAAAACCTGTTCAAAGCAAAGAAGAATTCAGAATTCAGAAATCAGGCCATTTTCAATAGAATAGATGAACTAAGAACTCTCATAAGAGAATAAACTGACAAAAACAACTAGCAGAAGTATCTGATTAACTAAGAGAACAGAATCAAGATCCGCATTATAGAATTAGTTGCTCAGTTAGTTGGTTGCAGGTGTTGGTAGTTCTGTTCCAACTAAGGGTCAACCGTTGAACTACAAACAAAAAGTAAAGAAACTGAGAGAGAAAGAGAAGTTTTTGTGGATATTTTGTAGCGATAAATTAGCAACTGATAATGTTTCCTAGTCATTTTCTGCAGAACATTCTTTATGCACTCTTTTTTTTTCATTTATTTCTTGAAAGAAAAGGACATTGTGGTACTTAAAATAAGTAAGAAAATATGCATAAATCAGAATCCATGTTCTTGAAAACTTTCCAGGCCAATAACTTTTTTTCTTAGGAAACGGGTAAATTATGTGAAAAGTTTATATATCCATGTTACAAACTTCGATACAACATGCTTTGTGTCAACCTCAATGACTTGCATGGAATAGGAAGAAAGATTCTATGTTGTTGTGGAAGAAATTAAGTTGGGCCTTCATCGTCTTGGAACTGTGAAAATATGGTTTCAAACTTAAGATATTACTTTCTGCACCTCTACAATACCAGGAAAAGACTTCAATACCCTTCACCATTGCACCACATCCCACTACTGCCACGGTCGCACCACTTTTGCAAAGGAAAAAAAGAAGAAGAGAGGAATAACAATACAGAGGAAGAAGAGAAAAAAATGCAGAAAAAAAAAAACTCATTTTCGAATGTTTTTTCCGAAACATATTTCATGTGCCTCGAAAATCTCTTTCTGAAACATATTTAATGTACAGATATTCTAAAACAACCCATTTCGAAAGGCGTTTTATAAGTTTTGAAACACTTTTTTAAAAATGTCATTCCGAAAAATTTATTCCGGAAGCCATTTCATACGTTCAAGAAATTCTAGTCAAGAAGCTATATTATGAAAATTTTGTTTTGAAAATCTTATTTTAAAAGTTATGTTCTGAAAAGAAACTTCCAAAACATTATTCTGGAAATTCTGAAAAACTTCTTAAATATGTAATTTAGAAGTCACTTTTCCAAGAGAATAAGATGGTCGTTTAAAAATTTAGAGGTGCATATTGGAGGTGTTAGGAGTATGAGTCTCAAGAGTATTTTTTGTGTAAGGATGTTCTTGGTGATGAGATAAATAAACTTACTACCTTATAAGTCACTTGATCACTACAAAAATATGTGGTAAGCATCTCAAGGAAGGTTATTTCACAAACTTCCAAGTTATAAGTTACATTGAGCTTCTAACATGTAAGATATTGAATTTTCTTCCGTTATTACCTCTTATAATTCAATATATAATTTTTAATATTTTGATTTTTTTGTATATTATATTACTCATTTAAATTTTATAGAGATAATAAAATATGTTAGGTTATTTCCTAATTTTTTTAAGCTAATATTTTATTATATGAAGTTATAAGAAAATTATATAGTGAAAATTGTACCACCCCTTGTAGTTGTTGTATAAAAGCTGACAAAACAGTATTTTTCGAGGCGTGTTGTTTCACTATCCTTAAGGACTTATCCGCGGTGTATTGTGCAAGTCTCCCAAGATACAATAGGAACTTCCCAAAATATTTCTGAAGATCTCAAAACTAGCAATGATCTCTAAAGAGAGTATAAATAAACCCGGATTTTCTTAGAAAGAAAGAGAGAAGAGAGAATGAGAAAATGAAAGGGTGAGAGAAATGGTTTTTGTGTGTTTTGGAATGGAGGAAGACCTCTATTTAAAGATCTAGAAGGGAAGAAGGAGTAATAAATTTTTGACCGTTGAAATTGAAAAAGGAACATTGCAGTGAACGTTGCCCAAAAGAGACATTACTCTCAACATATAATTCAACATTGCAAAAGTTTCTTTTGCAATAAAGTAATATTATTACAACAATCCCCCACTTTCACACACACCATAGGAAGAGACATAATTGATTAAAATCAATTTAATGCTATCAGAACTAACAAGTGACTTGTTTTTACCCATATGAACCTTATTCATGGGATCTCCAATCACAAACCATCACTTGTTTGTTTGCAAGTGGCTTAAGTCTCATTTCTCTCGATGTTTCTAATATCATTTGTCTTCCCAATGGTTTTGTTAAAGGATCTGCTAGATTTAGTTCTGACTCCACATGATCAATTGAAATAGTTTCACTCTTTAGCAGCTGCTTCATTAAATTGTGTCTCAATTGTATGTCTATTATTTCCATTGTAATTATTGTTTTTAGCTATAGCTATTACCGATTATCAATCACATCACATTGATATTGATGGGTTGGTTTCATTCCTAGAGGAATGTTCGCTAAGAAGTTTTTAAACCACTCAGGCTCATTAACAGCCATCTCAAAAGCAACAAGCTTAGATTTCATTGTTGATCTTACAATAATTGTTTGTCTAGATAATCTTCATGTAATCATATTACCCCTAAGTGTGAATATATAACTACTAGTAGATTTTGTCTCATCTGAATCAGAGATCCAGTTAGCATCATTGTACCCTTCTAGTACAGTAGGAAATCAATTATATTCAATGGCATAATCCATTGAACCTCTTAAGTACTCATAAGCCTAGCAAGTGCATCCCAATGTTCCTGATTTGGACATTGAGTGTACATACTCAGTCTACCTACTACATAAGCAATATCAAGTCTAGAAAAGCTCATTAAGTGCAGTAAGCTCCCAATTATCTGGGCATACTAAGGCTGAAATATAGATTTTTCTTTATTTTTTATTAATTTAGAATTAGCATCATAAGGGGTACTCACTGGTTTTAGATCATAAAACCCAAACTCCTTAAGAAGTTTCTCAATATATTATTCTCGGGATAATAATATATTATCTCCCTTCCTTATGATTCTAATACCTAAAATCATATTGGTTTCACCCATGTCTTTTATTTCAAAATTTGATCCTAGAAACCTTAGTTTTTAGAGATTATTAGATTGCATGTGTCAATCACTAGCATGTCGTTCATATATAAATATATAACGACATATTCTCTACTTCCAAATTTAGAGGAATATCATTACACTAGTGCAAAATTGGCCTTTAACGACGTATTCATTTTCATTGCCGATTGGAATGGAACTAGGCGAACCCAGATTCGGTTTTCGATTGAAATGTCATAAGAGGTCCAAAAGACACAACCTTTTCTATGTCGAAACTAGCAAAGGAAGAAGGTGATACTACGTTACCCAAAGACACGAGCTGTAGTAGAGGTCGCTTAATGCCATACCCGACGTCTATAGAGCCCTTAGACGTCGGTTAACGCATGTCCGACGTTTATAAAGACGTCGGACCTGTGGAGTCCGACGTCTGATTAACGTCACCTACAAAGACGTCGGGTTTGGATCTGACGTTAAAAGGCCAAAATAACAGACGTTAAATGCCCTTTCTGCATTAGTGTTAGGTGAAAAGCCAAAGTTATTTCTTCAAGTATTTAAGTAAAATTACCTATACCCCTACAATTTTAAAATATTTAAGACTGGTAAACGAGAAAATACCTAGTTGTGCTTCTCTCATTTGTAGGTAAAGTATACGGAAAATTACTCAAGTATCCAGCCTCATCTTATTTCTTTTTCTTTCTCTAGAGATGAAATATTCTCCACCTTTCCTCAAACATTACAAAGGAACGACACATGAAATTAGGATTCATCATCCTAACTCCAACGAACTCCAATTTGTCATTTTTCCCCTCTTCTTCATCCTCATTCGCGGTCTCTATAAATGCGATCAAAAGTCATCGTTGTTGTGAGCATCTTGCTAGCCTCCAGAAGTTCTGTCTAGAGAAGACCTCGACTTTTGACACATCCGTAAGTGGTTCCGCAATTACCGTCTGAGTTTTGGAAACAAGTTTCGATCCTCCGGGATTGAGTTGTTTATGTTAGCCATAAGTTCTTAAGATTGTTGTAGAAAAGCTGACAAAACAGTATTTCTGGAGGCATGTTGTTTCACTATCCTTAAGGAATTATCCGCGGTGTATTGCGCAATTCCTCCATGATACAACAGGAACTTCCTAGAATATTTCTGAGGATCTCAGAACTAGCCAAGATCTCTTAAAATAGTATAAAATAAACCCATATTATTTTTTTAGAAAGAGAGAATGAGAAAATGAGAGGATGAGAGAAATGGTTTTTGTGTGTTTGTGAATGGAGGAAGACCTCTATTTATAGAGCTAGAAGGGAAGAAAGAGTAATAAATTTTTGACCGTTGAATTAGAAAAAGGAACGTTGCAGTGAACATTGCCCAATAGAGACGTTGCTCTCAACATATAATTCAATGTTGCAAAAGTTTCTTTTACAAAAAAAAGTAATATTATTACAACAATAGGTTGCACACATAATATATATTAAGAAAAATGAGAAATGCTTAAATGTACAAAAGATGTATGTATTATAGTTCTTTTTTCAAAGTTTATCAAAAGAAGTTAGTTTTTGTATAATTCAAAATTAAAAGAAGAACTATAATTACACACTACACAATATATATGTACAAAACCACTATTCAAGACTCATACTAATGATGCACATCCTTCTTGCCCAGTCTCATTGTCATCTGCAATCTTATTTGCTCATGACATAACAATGATCATTGCAAAAGAGAACATTGCAACCAACACAAAAAAAAAGGTTAAGCTAAAAATAGTTTTCAACGTTCTAGAATTAATACCACACCATATACATATAACTTGCAAACATTTATATTAGACATACACTTAGCTCAAGAAATAGTATTTAATAAAAGAAGCATAGACACAAACATCCAAGACTCAATTTATGCATTGACTTTAATCCAAGAACTCTTGCACCTGTCATAAAACCTCTTAATCGATTGCAACAACTTTGTCATTGCATCGCCGATATGGGCGATGGATGTTAGGATTCACTGTTATTATTGATCACTTGCGTATTGCTTTGTTTTCGCTTGTGGTGCATTGTTTGTGTTGACGACAAACCAAAACTCAAGGTTTAATTATTCACGGGTTGGAGAGCTAAAGAGGTTAGACCACATCGAATGACTGTTAAAAAATCTAATATTGTCTACTTGATTAATCGGGTTAGCGAGCCCAACTCACATTTTCACCCCTAACTATAATGAGCATCCAAATTAGCCTATTGTAACCTTATTTCATGTGATATGTAGGACTCTACCTCCCTCTCTAGTGTTCACTGGAGTTTATTAAAATTTTAGTGTACTTTAGTTTTCAAACAACATCTAAATAGAGAAAAAATTAAGACCCAATCAAAACTCACCTGTTCCTCTATAAATTCCTACAAATACGAAAACTACATAGATTTTTATACAAGAATAAAAGTCCAAATAATCTACCTTCCTAAGTAAAAGATTTTTTTCTTCTATACTTATTATTTTTAAATCCTCATAGTCATGGATATTAAAGGCCCATTATGAAGTCTCTTACATGTTCTTCATTAGTTAAGATTTTAATTTTATCATAAATCTTAAACTTCTTACTTTAAATTAATAGACCTCAATGATTAATTACTTATGCCAGGACTATTTAATTATATTAATATTTATTCAACTAGTATCTTAAAGCATTATATGTCCAAAATGAAAATATATAAAATTAAATTGTTAATTAACATGACAATATTATGTCTAAAAAAGTATGTAATATTTAATGATTACACTATCATATGTCCTTTTAATATCTAACATATATATAAAAAATTAATAAATAAGATATATTAAATTTCATTCAATAAAAAAATATGTATATATATATATATATATTAATCTATTTAACTGATAAAATGACATTCATAATAATTTATAATCAAAAAATAAAATAAATTAAAATTATAAAATATTTGTTTTAATTATCATAATTTTTATTATTATAAGAAACCTTAGATTATAATCACATATTTATAAAAACAACTATTAGATAACATAAATAAAATAAGAAGTTATAACTTATCACCATGGAAACACATTTATTTTCAATCCATCACATAATCATTACATAGTCTTAATTCAAGATACATTTATTCTTCATGCATTATAATATTTCATAATTCCATAGTACATTTATTTTCCACACAATACATTTATTTTCCACACAATACATTTATTGTTTAAATAACATCATAAATCAGTACATATCCTTAACTGCGGGTGATTGATGAAGTTGGCACATAGCTTCCAATGAATTTTTTCTTGAAATAGTAATTCCATTTGCTTCAGACATATCAATTTCTTCCTTACCAATTCGTTTCCACTCAAAACATTGAAGTAATAAGGCTATGGATAAACCAACTGTGCGTTGAGCCAAGTTTGATCCAGGGCAAGCTCTCCGTCCTAACCCAAATGAAAGTAACCTGTTTACTTCATTTTCATTTTCAAACCTTTCAGGCTTAAAGTGTGTTGGGTCACTCCACATTTCTGGATCCATATGAGCAGCCCAAGCATTCACCAACACAATTGTGTCTTTTGGGAGATTATATTTTCCTACGACGCAATCTTCTGAAGACAAATGTGGTGACCAAATTGGAGCAGCAGGATGCAATCGAAGTGTCTCATAAACAATACATTGAATGTAAGAAAGTTTTGACATGTCGGATTCCTCTATAAGACGATTAGGTCCTACATAAGTGTCTATTTCATTTTTTGCCTTCTTTATAACTTCTGGATGGTTCAATAAATTGGCCATTGCCCATTCTAAAGTTAAAGCTGATGTATCTGTTCCAGCAAGTAGTAAGCTCTGTAAAATCAATAAAAAAATATCAATGCACAAATACAAGAGAAAAAAATCCTTCTTAGTTTCTTTAAAATTAATTACTAGATAACCAAAAAATTTATTTTCTTGTTTTGAATCTAAAAATAATGGACGAAAAATTTGTTATTGGAGTAAATATATTTGTTGTTGTTTTAATATTCACATTATCATTTGAAATTATACTTTAGATTAAGTGAAAATGTTTCTTTATATATAAAATGTACATTCACATATTTCTATTAATTATTTAGGTAATTATGTCCATCATGATATTTTTTATCACTTTCAAGAACACATAAAAATAAGAAAAGTTATAGTTAAAGAAATAGTTAATTACCAAAGAAAGTCCTTTGATGATTTGATCGGTGTATTGTTCAGGTTGTGATTTTTGTTGAGCAAGAAGATGATCTATCATAGTATTTCCATTGTTCTTTCCATTACGATGCTCTTCGATGAGTTCTTGTAAGAATGCATCGGTTCTCTTACCAATTCCTTTTAGCTTCTTCTCCAAATTATCAAAATCAAACCATCTCACGAAAGGCAAGAAATCTCCACGATTATTGACTCCTGCTAATATCACTAACTCTTTGATGATTTGTTTGAATTCTTTTGCTTTCTCGACATCGTTCACGTCACAATCATCACCAAAGAGCCTTTTCCCAGACACGATTCTCATCATAGTATTAAATGATGTTTCCATAAACCTTAATTACAAGATATTAGCATTAGAAATTATAAAAAATATAAAACATGTTTTGTTTAGTTACGTATAACGATTTCTTATTTATTTTTTTCCCTTAGTTCCTTTTATTGTCTTTGCATGGAGAACCCTTCAATGGTTGAGAAACATTATAAAGACACAATTTCACATTAAAATAACTCAGCAGGACACATTTTTCACATTACAATAACTCATTTAAGTATTTGAAATAATTATATTGTGTATTATTTACAAGTGAGATTACTAAGTATTAAAAACACCAAAGAATATTTGTGTAACTTCAGCAAACTTCAATCATGACCAATATCATTTACTTAAAATTATATTAGTAATAAAAACAGTTTCTTTTATTAATCAGTGTTATAAGAATAACATTTTTACACTTTCTGAAGAAACTATAGAAAGAAAAATATATACAAAAATGTTAAAAGGCATTTGCAGACAGTATATTTATTTAATGTATAATTTTAGTTTACTTATTTTAAAATAAAAAATATTTAATCTCAAGTTCTTAGAATGGGCTGTTTTATGCCGACTTCTATATAAGACTCTTTAACCATGTTACGTAAAAAAAAGCTTGTTTGACTTCATGAAAACTCACATGGCTTTTAGATCCACTTTCGTGAACTGGTGTGATGAGAGCTTAGCGAGCTTTTGCACCAGCCTCATGATTTCGTCCCTTCGAACCTCGTAGAAGGAGTTTAAACGGGTCGCTGAAACAACCTCCAGCGACAAGATGCGGCGGAGGTGGCGCCAGTGGTCGCCGTAGGAGGAGTGAAGGATGGTGCTGTTATTGTAGCTGATGTATTTGCCGAACAGAAAGTGAGGTCGGTTCGCCAACACGATGTCGTTTTTGGTGAAGCATTCTTGCACCGCGGGTTGTGAACAAACGACGACAACGAGTCGGGAACCGAACCAGAGAGAGAAGACCGGACCGTATTTTTGCGACATCTGAGAGAATGTGCGGTGGTAAGGCTGTTTGAGTTGGAGGAGGTTTCCGATTATAGGGTAAGAAAGTGGTCCTGGAGGAAGGTTTCTAAATCTTCTTGTTTGGAACAAGAGCTTAAGAGAAAAAAGAAAGAGCAGAATGAGCAAAGCAAAATACAACAGAGCCATGCTTGAAGCTTTGCTTGTGCTATTGATTGTTGTTGCCTCTCATTTTGATTGCCATGCATGTCAATTTATAGGCTTAACTAATAATGGAAATACGAAAAAAGAAAACAGTCAATAAAATATGACGGGGCAGACGGTTGTTCAAATTGAATAGTAATAATACCCTCTCTAAAATTATACACGTGGTCAACAACTTCTTTAATAATATAATAATATATATTAAAAATTTTAAAGTCCATGAAACATTAATAATGTAATATTATAATTTTAAAGTATAAAATAATCTTAGAAAAATCAAGTATAAAATTAAAAGTAACATTTTTCTATTATTGTTTGGTAGGGATAAGAAGCTTTGGGTTGCCACGTAAAATTTATATTCTTATTTCTTAGTATGAACATACAACTCTTTCAAAGGAAAAATGACAAATCTCATAATTGGATTTTGGGTTGGATTCTATCCTAACTGGGATTGTGTACAGTAGCGTGAGTTGCCTACAAGTGGTGCACGGGTAAGTAGGAACGGTACTGAGATTTCCTTATGTAGAACTAACTAAATAAAAAACTGATACTTTTCACATATCTCCTTAATATCTCAAAACTTTATTTTATTTTAATTATTAAACTCTAAAGCAAATAATAAATACAATAATTTGTAACAATTGATCCAAATAAAATTTACTACACAATGGATTCCATTTCGACTTACATAACTATGACTTTAATAATTTTTTTATGTATAAAGGCACACTTCAAAGCAAGAGTGTGTCAAATAGAAATAAAAGCAGTTAAAATTAAGTTAGTATTATTTGGGTGCAATAAACTGCTGGATAATAAAAGTTGTTATGTTATTGGTAAAATAGCTTGTTGGTAAAGAAAAATGGATACTATAATGGGTGTTGTTGGGTATATTAAAGTGTAGTAATCTATTATTAGTATTATTTGGGTACAATTAGAACTCTTAAAATGGGTCATAACCCGCGGGCCAATCTGGCTCACTACGGATTTGAGTCGGATTGAGTTTGAAAAAATTGTATCTTTTTTATGCGGGTCAGATTTCAACCCGGTTCATTTAAACCCGGCTCACGCGGGTGGGCCCACCAACCCACTACTTAATTTTATTTTATTAAAATTTAATTTTAATTTTATAATTTTTTTATTATTTTGTTTTTACTTGAAAAAATTATTTAAGTTCCTTATTTTCAAAATTAATTAAACATTCATGTTAGGAGTGAAATTTGTTTAAATTTAACTAGAAAGTTTGTAATTTTTTTATTTAAAAAATATTGTAATTAATTGAACCAACTCGTGGTGGATCGGACCACATTTGAAATTTTTTAACTCACTGATAAATGAATCGAATTAAGTTAACTCATTAAGGGACCAACTTGTGATGGATCAAGCCGAATGACCCATTTTAACAACTCTAGATAAATAAATGGTTTAGACAATCATAATACACATATTATTAGTACCATTGGTTACAAGACAAAAAAAAAGTAGCTATCACGTCCAGGTGTCATGCATAAGGGTGGGTCCACATCTACCCGTGCCGCAGCTACCGGCTCTATATGTTGACTTCACGTTGTTGGGCAATTATTACTGCAATCTAGCTAATATTTTTTTATATGATGTCATAATACAGGTAATAATACGCATTTTCATTAAATTCACAACGCCTAATAGTCTATACCATTTAAAAACCAAAACTAAAATTAATTTAATGTTGAAACTCTAAAGCAAATAATAAATACAATAAAATGCAACAATTGATCCAAATAAATGTTACTACAATTAAGAGTAGAAATGGAATCTATTTTCAGCTTACATAACTAGGACTTTAATAATTTTTGTATGGATAAAGGCACACTCCAAAGCAAGAGTATGTCAAATGGAATTAAAGCAGTTAAAATTAAACGAGTAATGATTATTTATTACTGTTATTTAGTATTATTTGGGTGCAATAAAGTGTTGGATAATAAAAGTAGCTATGTTATTGAAAAAATAGCTTGTTAGACAAGAAAAATGGCTATATTATTACTATAATGGTTGTTATTGTAAGGCCTAAAAATATATGACAGTTGGGCCTTATGTTGAAGTAGTCAGACCCATAACACTAAGGGCACTATGACCTTAGGAGGAACTTTTCAGATCTGAGTTCATTATCTCAGCTTTCCATTCTCTCTCTTAAAAGCTTGTTCCTCCATTTCTCTCTGCTTTCTCTCTACCTTTCCCTCACGTTTAGTGATTGCATGTTGGTTTAGGTGGTGCTGAAGTGACCGCGGCGTAGAGAACTTCGTAACCATCCGAATAGATTTTCATTCTTCAGCGGGTAAGTAGCTCTTCACTGTTCCCCGCTGTTTGGGACCTAGGGCAAGTTGCATGTGCCTAATGTACCCTTCTTTATGTTTTCCTCCGTTCATTCTAGCTCTAAGAGCTGTTCTTGGTTATCGTATTGCAGGTTGTAGGGTGTTGTCTAGATTATTCGCGTGTGGGGTACTGGAGCTGCGGGTCTTTGAGCTGAGCAAAGAAGTTTCAAGGTAAGCGGAGCTAGAATGTTTCTTTAATTGGTTGCATGACTGTATGTTGAGTGTTGTGCTGCTGGACTGTTGATATTGTGTTTTGATTTGGAAAGACTTAGTTGCATGTGTTGGGTTGAATGACTGTGAAACTGGATTGTAATGTATGTAAATTGTTTTGAGATGTATTTAAATTCTATAATGTCTATGTTGATGCGTTTGGGCTGTGAGACATTTTGTAACAGTGAATGAATGGAAAAATTGGTATTCTGTAAGGATTTTGGGTCACTTGAGAGGAAGTGAGGTAGTGATTTTGGGAAGTAGGGGTTTTGGGCACAATTGGGCTGTGGGGACATCTTAGGCAAGTCATTTGTGACCTGTTAGGATCATAAAACTAGACTAGAACATGTTAGAAGTGGTAAAAATCGAAATTGGGTCCTTAAGTTGTGGAAATTGATGTTCAAAAGACAAAACTTGATCTTAATCACTTTAAAATGATAGTAGGAATGTTCAGAACCATTTAGATGAGTTTAGTCAAGTATAAAACAAGAATTAAGGGTGTTATAAGTTAGTAAAAATGGTTAGGAATAGTTGGGTTAGGTGTTGTTCATAATTCTGCAGAATCATGTAGTTTCGCAACTGATAACCGTTTGGTCTTAGCGTTCGGTCGTAATAGCGTTCGGTCTGAGCGTTCGGTTCGAGGTGGAGTTCGGCCTTAGTGTTCTGTCTTGTTGAGCGTTTGGTCTTAATATTTTATTTACTGTTGTAGTTAATAATAGGCTTAATTTTTGAATACAAAATCCAGTTCAGTGAGTAGTTAATTGATATAAGTTCAGTTTTTTAAAACTAAACTCTTAAACAATACAATTAAATATTATATTAAGTAGTTTAGTTTTTTTAATTTATTAAAAATATAGTTAACTATAGTTTAGTATAGTTTAGTTAACTACGTCCAACCCTTTGAGTTGTTACCTACACTAAATGATATTAGTAAAAGTTTGCAAACAAAATACATGTATTGAAGTAGCAATATATCCCGTTAAAGGTTTGGTTAAATATTATTTTAAAAAATTGCGTTTTGTTCTTATATTTTGTTAAAATTATGTAAAATATTATTTTTAATAAAGTACGCTATAAAAATACAAGATGAAAGAAGTATATATTTTTGTATCTTCTAAAAAGAAATTCTTAATTAAAATTGCTAAAATCCCTTTTACACTTTTTCTGTGCCAGAAGGTAGATTAAATACTTTTGCTCTAGTATTTAATTCCTATTGAAAAACATTTTTAAATATTACTAATAATAAAAGAATAATAATATTTTATCTAAAATTTATATTGAAATATTAATCAAATGTTTAAGAAAACACTAATTTATTTACCTGTATTACGACATTAGATATTATGAATGATTGAATTAATAATTGTCCAACTACTTGAAGTCAAAATATAGAACCGGTAGCTCCGACACGGGTAGCTGTGGACCCACCCTTATGCATGCCATGACACCGGACGTGATAGTTACTTTTACTTGTACCAAATAATACTAATGATAGTAATAATATATGTATTATTCTTCTCTAAGCAATTCACTCAATCCAAATAAAACCAATAATACTAATACATTTCTATCTCCAACACTTTATTGTACCAAACAAGTGTAACATTCCACGTTATATAAAAGTATATAAAACATAGTAAGTTGACATTTAAATAAAAGAGAATATTTAAAATAAACTATAAACAAAGTAGTTAAGCTTACAGTTATTCAAGAATGAGACATAATTTAAAACTTAATTACAAGTAGAATGTTTCAAAAGGATATGGATCACCGGGAAAATCCTTAACAACTAAATAGTAATTCAAAATACAAGAAATACTAAGAGAGTCCTAAGAAGACTAAGCCACAACATCGCCTTCCTCCAAAACCTGCTCCAGAGACACCTCATCCATCTCTGCTCAAATCCAAGTGGATGATCATTGCAAAAGAAAGCATACCCAAGCAAATACAAACACACAAGCAAGGATGAGCTAGATATAAAAATCATGTTATAACAGTCATAGACAACATGCAAGTAAGGGAAAAATACTATACTATACAAACATGACTTGTTGCACTTAAACTTGACTCGTCCGAATTTAGAATGATTGCCGAGCTATGGTGGGTTATGCATTCGTGGTGGCTTCTACTGCTTTGCAAAGCCATTTTCAATGAGTTTCACCCTACCACACTCACGAGGTTAATCCGTTATCACTCACCTTGGGCCATACTGGAAGCACCCAAGACTAGAACCTCCTGCTACTCCTCACCACATGGTTCAATCCTCTCTACTTGAGAATGAAGGACCATTGGAGCGTCAGGAAAACCCCCAAGACTGAGCTACCATGCAAATCATTCTAAACACACTGAAAGGGCACCACCATGTATCCCCCATGAGGATCATGGAATTACGTCCAATACTAATACTTTCCACTTTAACACCAACATGTTCATGCATACATAAACCCTTAAAGCAACTAGAACAATTAAGTAACATAGCATACTAGAATAAATAGGAATATAGGTCGAACAGAAAACAACAACCCATGGGCAAGATCAAACACCTTGTGAATGGTGGAGACCGAACGGTATCTCACTTCCCAAAGGACAAGACCGAACGGCCCATAAATGGTAAGACTGAGGAATGATCGAACATTATTCAGGACCGCTCACTAAGAGAGACCGAACGCTACCTGAGACCGAATGCTACTTAAGAGACCATCCACTAAGATTGAACACTACTAAGACCACCCACTAAGATCGTACGCTACTTAAGAGACCAAACTCTCTTTAAGAGACCGAACGCTACCTGAGACCAAACGCTACTTAAGAGACCGTCCACTAAGACCGAACGCTACTAAGACCACCCACTAAGACCGTACGCTACTTAAGAGACCAAACTCTCTTGAACCGTGAAATCAAAGAAAATTGAGAAGATGATAGTGTTCCAATCTATATCTATGTTTCGTTAATTTTTGTTTAGATACAAAATAAGGAATATATACAATTTATTAAAAGGTCATGTTTATTTAAAATAATAATATAAAAACTTTAAAATAAAGTATAAAACAAAGTTTACAGTTATCTTACCTGTATTAGTTGACAAAAATACATTGATTAATTAAATTGTACATCAAAACATAATTAAATTATCTTAATTTAACTTTTATTTTAATTATATTAATTGATACTTTTTATTTTAATGTTAAAATAAAAATAACTAAGGATCATGTTTAAAAACATTAAAAATGTTAAATATTTAAAAATATTAATTTTTATACTGAATCAATATTTTTTAGCCAGAATTTTTTTATTTTAAGTTGAGTTAGATTAGTTGAGAAGGAAATGGTGCAGTATCTCCAAAAAGACATTGGATTGATTTGCGTAAACATGAATTTAAATAAATAAAAAATAAGTATTTAAAAATAAATAAAAAAATAAGTATTTAAAAATGAGATAAGATTAATACTACACGTAACTAGGTTGGGTTTTCCATGGAGTTATCCATCTAACTTATAGTTTTAGAACAAAATGAAAGTAGAAGTGATAGAAACTCACTAAACACAAAAGTAAAATTCTATAATTTTCAGTTAACTGCACTAGAAATATAATAAGTTCAGTTTTTCTAAACGGAACTAGATAATAGTATAATTAGCTTTTAGTTAAAATAGATTAGTTTTTTCTAACATAAAATAGTACAGTTAACTATAATTTAGTATAGTTAAGTTATTTTTGACGAGACCTACTCAAAGTAAATAAGCATAAGTATTAAAAGCTCAGAATTTCCAATTACATGGCTGGCTAATGATTGAATATCACTTCAAATCTTCGAATTATATTGTAATTGAAATAAGTTTATTTGCACGTACACTTTCACATGATTTTCCCAATGTGTTTGTCATTATATTTTGATAGTCAAACCTTTCTCATCACATCCTTGTTAAATGACAAATACAGTATAATTACGTTGTAAAAATTCAAAATAATCTTAAGTTTTAGAGCAAGATTTGAAATATCACAACGGTAAAATTACGATTATCATAATCTCGTGGTGTCCATAATGTCATAGAATTTATATTTAGCAATTATTTTACACCTTAGTATTTAATTTAATATTTAATTTTTCAAATTCTAATATCGTACAATTTTTTTAAAATAAATATATTTTTTTAAGTAAATATTATATTCTTCAAACTAATTTAAAGTAAATAAAATAACGTAGCACGAATATAAAAAAATAGCTATAAAATACAAAGACGAACCGTAATAGAATATGCATAAATAATATAACTTTAACATAGTGTAAATTAGTATTATAGAGAAAAAACGTAATGAAAATAACATAATAATTCTTTTACAGTTAATAACAATGTTTTAAAAATAAAAAATATAATGAATGAGCTCATTTGATTTGTTTTTAGTGATGGAAAAATTAAAAACTTTAAAATAGATGTTGGAAGTTATACCTCGACTAAAGATAAGACAAATTTATAATATATAAATGAGGTACAAATCTCACTTTACAAGCCGGTTTTGTGACGTTGAGTTAAGCTTAAATCTACTTTTTAAAATAGTATTAGAGTCATTGTTAGAGTCTATCCTAGTAAGATTTGTGATGTCTATACCTCTGGTTTTTAATTTTCATATGATAAAGTTTTTATAAATTAATTTTAGTTTATATAAGAATTAATTTTATTTTTCTAATTTTATGTTTTACTACGGGCAACACAACCCCACACGGCATCTAGGATTAAGTGGCATTTAAGATTAACCAACTATGATTTTGACGTTTAATGCATGAAGAACGTGGAGGTGTTAGGCAAAAGTAGCCTTTCTGCATACAAAACAAAACCACACTTCAAAGACTAGTCTTTGTGCTGATGACATAAGTAGTTTTTGCATAGTTATAATTAAAGTATATTGATTATATATATATATATATATATATATATATATATATATATATATATATATATATATATATATATATATATATATATATATATATATATATTATATAATTATTTTTTTATGATATTTCATAATTTATATATTTATATTTATTTTTTTACTTATGTAATTTTATATTTTTTTTTAAATATTTAAGGTGGTCATTAATGTTATTTCTTTATAAGTCACATTGTTTTTTTTAACTACAAAATTTACATTAAATAAAAAATAAATAAGAATATTAAGTAACTATTATAAATATAGAAAATAGTTATTATAAATTCTCATATTATATATATATATTATATTATACACGAGACATCATGTCTAACTTAGTATATTATTTTTTAATTTAGTACATTCTGAATTAGATAACTGATTCAAGATAAATGGGTCATGACACAATCAAATCCATATAAGTGATGATCTACAAATCCATATTTATCTTATAAATAATATACCAATTAGGTAAATAATAAACGTTCACATTTACAGTATTGACTAATATACCTGACTAACTTGGACGACAACTAACTTAGACGTCAATTACTCGGATGACTGGAGGACTGACCAAAAGACGAAAGAAAAACCACTTGATAAAGATTGACGAAGTCCATGAAATTTATCTTCTTAGAATATCTTCAACTTCGTAAGTACATAAGTAAATTTAAAAGTTTTAACATCATAAGATTTTAAGTTAGAACCATTAGAATCTAAAGTTCATATTGGTGATCAACTTAAAAAAATCACATGTTTTTGATAGATTGTTAGGCTAGTTTGTCTCGTTACGTGAAATGAAACATCCCAAATTTAGTAATATAAAACTTACTAAAATGAAATATTACATGCATAATGATAAAACAAAACTACAGATTTGGTGAATAAAAATTTCACATGAAGAACAAAAATAACTACCTATACTATCAGCTTCACTTTCCCCCCTTCAGCTGCTCCAACTGAAAAGACTGTATCCCTAAGCTCACACCATTAAGGTGATCATCGCAAAAGAGAAACAACATATAAAGATAGGCCACAAAAAAGCAAGGGTAAACTAGAGTAATTTAATTGATTACACTAATCATGCAAATTAAACAAATACATAAGCATGTGTCAACCGAGCATTTCAAGCCTACAATGACCGACCATACATTACAGGAAATGACCGAACACTTGACTTGACCATCCGGATTGTATGAATATGTAGCTTTGGTCGTTCGTGCACTCGTGGGTGTAGTAACTGGAAACACATCAGCTATCGCACGAGGTTAGCCTGTTATCCCTCACCTAAGGTGTCCCCCCCTTAGACTAGGGCCTCCTGCTATTCTCACGACATGACTTACCCATCTCAACTTCTACTTTTATTTCAACTAAAAACTCATAAATATAACTTGAATTCTTCTAATTTATTCTTCTATCTCTTTCTTCATTGGCACTGAATTAGACGACATTCCTTCATCTACTCCTGTATAACGAATTATACGATCATCGCACAAACACAAACACAAACAAGTAGGGTGAGCTAAGATGCAACAAATCATTTATAAAACATGCATAATTACTTTGATACACTCAACAAACATCATATAATAATTATGTCAGACACCCTCATACCATCATACAACAATCGCACCATAGACACTCATCCCATCATACCACAATCCCTAATAGACACTCATCCCACAATACCCAATAGATACTCATCCCACAATACTCAATAGACACTCATCCCACAATACCCAATAGACACTCATTCCACAATACCCAATAGACACTCATTCCACAATACCCAATAGACACTCATTCCACAATACCCAATAGACACTCATTCCACGATACCCAATAGACACTCATCTAGATGATACGTTGATGAGCGGTCACGGGAGGTTATGCACTTGTGATGACTTCTACTTCTTCTTACAAATACACTTCCAAAATATTTTATACCATCCACAAGGTTAGTTCTCAACACTATGTACAAAACCGGCACATAGACCATGACCTCCTGCCCCTCTCACCACATAATTCATCCTTTTCTACTTGAGACTGGATGATTATTAGAGTATCAGGATAACCTCCAACAATAGGACCCTCAACATCAACATATACACTAATACCATATCATTACAGAATCTCTCCACGAGACTCATATCATGTTCATATTCATCAAATCATACAATGCTCAAATTCATAATTCCATATTCACCACAATAACATGAATTCATCAGAAATTTTCATTCCAACAAGATATATTGCACAATAATTTAACAGTACATAATCTGTTCAATAAGATTTAAGTTAAAAACTCGTCGAGTAGACTTCCAGGAAAGAGAGGTGCGTCACAATGGACAACTTAAGTACCAAGTCTTTCCTTAGCCAAAGTGTTCCTCAACTAGTTTTAAACAAATTTCTTATTTACAGATTCAAAACAACAACATATAATATTAACACAGAAATTCAATATAGATAGATATATAACAAGCACATATGTTTTTCATAAACAATATTCACACAAAATTTCAAGACATGAATAGTAATAAAACAATACTAAATCATAATATAAAAGCTTAGAAAGGTTAGCTCCCCTACCTCTATTCCAAACTTAGTTTCTTGATCAGAGGTTGTTCCCGGAAAACTTCCGGAATCTCCATACTAAATCCTTCTTACTCTAAATTCTTTCTACTTTTATGATTTCTCTCTACTTCTTGGTGCAAAATCGCCCTCCCCTTAATTGGTATTTATAGGCCAAGATTCTAGTACTATTTGGTGTTTATTATTATTATTATTATTATTATATATATATATATATATATATATATATATTATCATTTCATTCACCGAAAGATGTTTGGGTGTTTTGCTATTTCAATCACCGAAAGTTTCTTTGTCCATTTGTTTTTTTTAAAACAAAAAGGTAGAAAAGAGTTTGAACCCATGTTCTTGAAATCACCACAATTTTCTACAATTTAAGCTACCGAAATTTCCTATTTAGCTTTCCACATTTTATTTTTACATAAACTTATTAATTATATTTTCCATTCATAAAGAAAAATTTATTACTACTAGTAATAAAATTGTTACTATTAAGGTAAATATTTTTCATAGGTCTTACATAAAGTATAAAAACTAATTAAGAATACAAGATTACAAATTAAATGAGGACATAAATATGCATTCATCACTTGAGTAGGAATAATTATGAAATATTTTTAATATTAAAAGGAAGCATAAGCATGGCAAAAATATTTTCCCAAAGATTAAATCTAGTGCTATCAAAGTGAGTTGTAACCCCCGAGCCAACCCGACCCACCATGGATTTGTGCCGGGTTGGGTTTGAAAAAAATATAATTTTTTTATGCGGGTTAGATTTTAACCCGACTCACTTAGAACCTGGCTCATTCAGGTTGAACCCGTGGTGAGCTGGGTTGGCTTACCAACCCACCTAATTTAATTTAATTATTTATTATTTTGTATTTCAATATTATTAGTTAGCATTTTTTATTATATTGTAGATGGGGATAAAAAAAAGATGAGAAAAATATTATCGCAAATGGACAAGAGGGGGTGAATTGATTTCTTATCGCAAATCGTTCTTTTAATAAGTTTTCTTGTAAATAAAAATTCCTTTAAACAATTTAAATAAATTTAAAGAGTAAGGAAGAGATAAAACAGCAAAGGTAATTTTTATCCTGGTTCGGATCAAACAGATCCTACATCCAGTTGTTAATCTCAACTGAAAATTAACACTTCACTAGCACAAACCAGCAAACTGTTACAATCACAAAGAAAATAATCTCATCTGAATCTTCACAAAGGATGAACACCTCCTCTAAATGCTTCACAAAGGATGACAGACTTTCAACTCAACAACAACAACAACACTCAATCACACTCTCTGATAAAGTTTTTGCTCTATGCCAACAACAAAAACACTTAATCACATTCCTTGTGAAAGTTCTTGCTCTATGCCCACAACAATCGCACTTAATCACACTCCTTGTGAAAGTTCGCGCTCTATACCAACACGCCAAGTTCTCAAGGCCACAACACAAGGGTTCAGCAAACCCTAGAACACTTATCACCGCAACCTGCAGATAAGAATTTCGAAATACACTTTTTGTAGGTTTCGTATTTTGTATGTTGGAATGAGAGTCTCAATCTAAATATATAGAGATCTCACTCAAGCATAACTCCAAAACTCTGTTGTCAACTAATTAACGTGTGATAATCAATTATCCCATTATGTTAATTGATTATGCATTTAATGAATGCACAATGGTAAAAAATTGCTTAAAAATTCTCATAATTTCTCATGATAATCAATTATGGCAAGTCATAATTGATTATTGATAATCGATTATTATAAGTTGATAATCGATTATTGTAACATCCCATAATCTCACACTTGAAAATTCATAGTTGATATATATATATATATATATATATATATATATATATATATATATATATATGTTTTAAACTCAGATTTCAACTACAAACTCATAAATATAACTCGAATTCTTCTACTTTTTTCTTCTATCTCTCTCTTCATTGGCATTGAATTAGACGACAATCCTTCATCTACTCCCGTATAACGAATTATAAGATCATCGCACATACACAAACACAAACAGGTAGGGTGAGCTAACATGCAACAAATCATTTATAAAACATGCACAATTACTTTGATACACTCAACAAACATCATATAGTAATTATGTTTGACACCCTCATATCATCATACAACAATCGCATCATAGATACTCATCCTATCATACCACAATCCCTAATAGACTCTCATCCCACAATACCCAATAGACACTCATCCCACAATACTCAATAGGCACTCATTCGGATGATACGTTGATGAGCGATCACGGGAGGTTATGCACTTGTGATGAATTCTACTTCTTCTTACAAATACACTTCAAAAGTACTCCATACCATCCACAAGGTTAGTCCTCAACACTATGTCCAAAATCGGCACATAGAGCAGGACCTCCTGCCCCTCTCACCACATAATTCATCCTTCTCTACTTGAGACTGAATGATTATTAGAGTATCAGGATAACCTTCAACAACAGGACCCTCAACATCAACATATACACAAATACAATATCATTACAAAATCTCTCCACGAGACTCACACCATGCTCATATTTCTCAACTCATATTATACCATTACAAAACCTCCCCATAATACTCATATCATGTTCAGATGCATAAATTCAAATCGAATATAATAAAATACAATCATCACAGAAATCATACAAAATGAATATATCACATAGTAAGTTAACAATACTAAAATATCACCATAAATGGTCACTAGAGAAGAATCAAATGTTTGACGAATGAAACTCACCATAAACGCCAGTACATATGAATAGTCACAAATTACTGGATTTGACCAGGGCTGCTCTATGATCAGGGATGTACCAACTGCGATTTTTAATATTCCTCTATCCTACCATCACAATTATAATTCATAATTCCATATCTACCACAATAACATGAATTCATAAGAAATTTTCATTCCAACGAGATATATTGCACAATAATTTAACAGTACATAATCTGTTCAACAATATTTAAGTTAAAAACTTCTCGAGTAGACTTCCAAGAAAGAGAGGTGTGTCACAATGGATAACTTAAGTACCAAGTCTTTCCTTAGCCAAAGTGTTCCTCAACTAGTTTTAACAAATTTCTTATTTACAGATTCAAAACAACAACATATAATATTAACACAGAAATTCAATATAGATAGATATATAACAAACACCTATGTTTTTCATTAACAGTATTCACACAAAATTTCAAGACATGAATAGTAATAAAACAATACTAAATCATAATATAAAAGCTTAGAAATGTTAGCTCCCCTACCTCTATTCCAGACTTAATCTCTTGCTCAGAATTCGTTTCCTTGAAAACCCTCCAGAACCTTTACTCTTCTTGCAACTAAAAATTTCTTCCTAACTCTTTCTTCTCTATTTCTCAAGATTTCTCACTTGATTCTTCCTCTCTTTGTGCAAAATAGCCTCCCCTCTCATGTCTATTTATAGTCCAAAAATTTTACTACTCAACAAATTTTTAATATTATTTATTATTTTAATATTATTCTTATTTAGCTTTCCACATTTTATTTTTACATAAACTTATTAATTATATTTTCCATTCACAAAGAAATTTGCTACTAGTAATAAAATTGTTACTATTAAGGTAAATATTTTTCATGGGTCTTACAATTATCATGAGTATAAAATGAGATTTTCTGATTCAAAATAAATTTTAATGCAACCTAAGGCAAACAATACATAGAATCAAAGATAAACCACATCCTATACATAAATTTACTAAATTACAAAAGCTTTAATATAAAAACAAGTCTTCATGAAGATCTTCCTACAATAAGAGCACTTGAGACTTGACTTTGAGACAATCAAAATTTATGTTCTTCAGCTTTATGGTAACATACATTTATCTATTCAAGACTCTAATATTATAAATGGACAAGTGATAGAAAAATTATCCATACTAAACTTATTTGTTCGCCTTCTGTGCTTGTTTTTGGATTACGCTTGAATTATATTATTTTTTTTAATTGTCTTTGGAGTTTAACATCATTTTAGAGTGAAATTTATTTAGATTTGAATTTAAAAAAATATAATTTTTTATTTAAGTGAGTGAGTGAGCCAACCCGTTTAACCCACCAATTCGTTGTGGGTCGGACTGGGTTCAAATTTTTTCAACTCACTGACAAGTGTGCCGGGTTGGGTTGGCTCACTAAGTTACCAACCCGTGGTGAGCTGAGCCGGGTCGAGCCAGGTTACTTGTTTTGACAGCTCTAGTTAAATCAAGTGTTATAAGATGTTTCAAATGTGAAGGCTATGGGCATGAAACTCATATGTGTGCTAATTGGAATTCAAGTCCCAAGACTACTGATGAAGACATCAAGAACTACATTCTATATTTGAAAGAGGAGGAAGAAAGGAGTTTTCAAAAGTTAGATGCATTGAAGACAAGAGCGAAAGATTAAAGGAGCACAAGAAAAAGGAGCACTTATAGCAATGGAAGAAAGAGAAAATAAAGGAAAAAGGAGAAAGAAAATAAAGAGGGTGAAGAAAAGAAATAACAGAAAAAAATAGAAAAGAGAGAGAGAGAGAGAGAAAGAAAGAAGAAGAAGAAGAAAAAGAAAGAAAAGAGAGAGGAGAAAGAAAATAAAGAAGGAAAGGAGAAAGAAAAGAAAGAGATATAAGAGAAAGAAGAAAGAGGGAGAAAGAAGAGAGCATCCTGATGTATTATTAAAAGTAAATACTATCTGACCTCTCTTTTTTATTTCCTAGGAAAGATTTGTTTATCAAGGAACCATGACATCAATAATGGAAGGAAGACACACTGACAGAAAAGGAAGACACAAGCTTAAAACTCAAAGAACCTATGTTTGATAATCTCTTAGCTTGTTTGTCAATTCATTTAGATATTCAAAGCCATTGTTTTAGTATGGAAACAAGCTTAGAAATGTATACACATGAGTTAGCTTGTTTGACCATCTCTAAGCAACTTATGGATAATCAAAGTTATGCTTATATTTTAATTATTTAATTGGGAAATATTCTTTTGATTTTATTTGAGCATTATTGCGTCTTTAATTTAAAATTATTTAATGATTTTTGCAGGGAGGTATTTGACCCTAGAGGTAGACCTCCAAACCTTTGATAAAAAGAGATTTTCCTTTTCAAGATCCAAATCTCATTTTAGTAGAATTTATTATTTTTCATTATTTTAGATTTGTGTCTTTGATTTATGTTTTTGTGGTGCGTATGATCTTTTAGGATTCATGTCGAATTCTCTCCCAGCAAGGTAGAATGAAAAGGAATCTGCTATAAATTTGGGAATAAATTCTCTTTAAGAAAGAGGATATGATAAATGACTATCTCTTGAACATATATGAGAAGAACTTGAGGAAGAACACTTGTAATTCAAAGGATTTGTGACAAGGTCAATGATCAAAACACGCTTCCTTGAATTTTTTGATGTTCCATGAAGGAGGAAACTTAAAGAACATGAAGAATAATTTAGAAAATTAAATAAATTGTAATTTTAGTTTGATTTTACAGAATGTTAAATTCGCTGGGTGAGCGAGCCTCTCTAGGCAAAAGTCTATGTATGTAATTTTTATTTTCTGTTATTTTTATGTGTTTTGGGCTTTATTTTAGGGTTTCTAGGTTTTCTTAAACTTATGTGCCTATATATAAGGGTACTAAAAACTGATGTAAACACGTTTGAGTCATATTATATGCATTTGCATTCTTTGAGAGAAGATTCTTTTGGTTCTTGGAATAGAACTTTGATTCTTATCAAAGATTAATATCTTTGTGACAAATCTTCATGTGACTTATCAATATGCTAGATTGTGACGTCCCCATCTCTATCTTATTTCACATTCTTCTTTGATTTATTTTTATGATCGTACTATTTCTTGGACAGAACTGTATCATATAATCATTATATTTGTTCGAGCACATCTCGATCACTTGAGTCAGCATGTATTCGACACAAACGTATATGGCCAGAATGAAACCATACGAACCAGACTGTTTGTTATTGATGAATTATGATTAAGCTAAAAATAAAGGGTTTAAGCGAGATTAGCATGTAAATAGGCTACGTGGCCTAAGCTCATCCAGGTAAGAGTCCATAAACAATATGAATAACACTTATAAAGTACATTAATCATGTTTATTAATTATTGCATTTATTACCATTTGATGCATTTAATTTTTTGCATACAAACACAGTTAGAACTATGAATTTGGTGATAACGAGTATATCAATACAATATGAAACACTAATAAAAAAACAGCGTACGTCGAATTTAAAAAATTAGACGTTAAATTAACGTCAAATTTTTCCAATATACGACGTTAATCAATTTTTTATTTGTTTTAATTAATTGTGATCCTTTTTTACAACTCTACGTGACCTGAAAAACAGAAAAACAACAAATTTCAGTTTTTGGTATTTTATAAAGCATGAACTATGGATTAGTAATATAGTATCAACAACAAACAACAATAACAAACATCAAACAAGTTCAATCAAACAACAAACAAGTTCAATCGAACAACAAACAAGTTCAATCGAACAACAACAACAACAAAAAGTTCAACCAAACAACAACAAACAAGTTCAACAAAAAAACAACAAACAAGTTCAACAAATAAGTTCTTCAAAACGAAAACGAAAGCTAACCTTCAAAAGGTGGGTTCATCGGAATAAAGTGTTGCCACCAGTGAGAGAGAAAACAGAATGTGCCTATGAAGGATAAGAACACAAAAATAATATGTCAAAACAAACGAAAATCATACCTAAAGTAGTTAATTAACATATATTTCAAATGAAAGAAAGATTACATGTGATGGTCGTCAAACTTCGTTCGAGAAAAGTTTGAGCAGAGAAGAGGGTCTCGCACGCTAAGATAAAGGGAACGAATTTTCAATCTCCTAGTCAAATTTTTATTGAATTCACTAACCTTTTGACATCTAACGTTGGGGCATTTGACATTTTGTATCCTTTTACATCGAATTAAATTCTAAACGACGTATACTAATTGCATTTATTTACAAAAATGTCACTGGTCATTTTTAAGGTTAGCTATTGAGTGCTTGGACATTGAACGCGTAACTTTTTTTTTCACTAGTGAAAATGTAAAGTTGGAATTATGAATTTGGAGTAGCAAATTTGGAGTAGAAATCTTTACATACTATTCTAAAAGAACAATTTATATTTTAATTCATTTAGTCTTGTAGATATCGTACGAGAGACTTTGGTAACGTTGAAATCTTGTCAATTCACTACAATTTGACCCATGGTACAATTTTAATGCTGTAACCTTTTGTAGATAATTTGATTTTACATAAGTGAAGAAGGATTACTATTTACTTTAGATGAATAGTTGGTAATTAAGAAATGAAATATCTCGTCAGAATACCGAAATATTCTCAGTTCTAGAAACGAGGTGTAATTGTATGGTAGCAGCCGAGTTGTCATGATATTAAATTTATGTAATAATAATAATATAAATATAATGTTAAAATAAAACAATATTGTTTTTGTATGGATGCGGAGACCGAGATACGAACCTAACAAAACTCAACTGCTTCTCCCTGCAATGCTGTTACCGTGATGTATCTCTTCCTGTGTTATGCTCTCTGATGGGAAAATGGGCTGGGTACCTGCAAAGGCACTCCGACGCTCAAGTTAGAAATTGGATGTATTCAATCCTTTCAGTTCAAAGTGATCTCAGGAGAAAAATAATTTCTCTCTCTTAATTTTCTTAAGAAAAAACGTACCTTTTTTCTGCTATGATCTTCATATTTAAAACAGTAAAATAAACTGTTTACCTGAAAATCCGGTCAGTTACTGAAGTTGACTACCTGGAAATTGTAACTGTTAGATCGTGTTCGATACAGGGTCGGTTATTCCCGTGATTCGCGTCGTTGACTAATATTCGTAACTGTTTACCCTTAACCGCTAAACCGTTTACTATGACATCATAGATATCGCTCAATATATGTCGATCGTCTTGTGTGTCGACACAAACATGCGAGTTGTCGTGTGAGCGCTATATGTCGCGACATCACTGGTTGTCGATTGCCAAGTGGTCGACATCAGTATGTAAATGTTATGATGTTAAGAAGCGTTCGACATACCTACGATCGTGACATTATGATCGTGAGAAGTCTCGACAAACGGTCGCCTGGGTTACTTGTCGACCGTTGGTAGCATCAGATATACTACGGTACAAATATTATAAAAAACTGTTAAAAGATGGGTTAAATATGTTTTTAGTCCCTGAACTATCAGACGATTTTGTTTTTAGTCCCTACTCAGAACTTTGATGGTTTTTAGTCCTTATAGTTTTGAAACTCTGAGTATTAGTCCTTAAAAATGAACAGTGTTAAATTTTTGTGGATGTGGCAAACGGCGATGCCACGTGATCACTGATCTCTGCCTTCACTCTCTGCCACGTGGGATGTTTATCTGTTGAAGTTAGATTAAGTCAGTTAATCGGAACAGTTTCACGCGTTTAAACCTAACACAAACGTAATCGGAACGTTCTTCTCCCAAAACGCACGTTATAAAGAAGTCCTTTCTCTCTTCTTGTTCTTGGATTTGCAATCTGTGGTGAAATCTGGTTCGGAATTAGGTGAAGTGGAATCGAAGAGTGTTTCAATGTCGGAAGGGTTTGCGATCAAATTGCACTTGGATCCGGCGTTGGAGAATCAGGTGCTGAAGGCGTGGAACGTTCTCGCGCGCCGGCAAATCACCACTTACCTCATCGAGATGAAGTCGCGCCCTCACATAACGCTCTTCTCCGCACCCTTTCTAGAACCTTCCAAGCTCGAATCACTTCTCAGAACCTTCGCATCCAAGCACGATCCTCTTTCTCTCTCCTTCTCCTCCGTCGGCACCTTCCCCAACCACGCCGACAATCTCCTCTTCCTTGCGCCCACGCCCTCCCTCTCCCTCCTCCAATTCCAGTCCCACCTCTGCGACGCCATCAGAAAAGAAGGTATTGAGATCTCCGACGACTTCGCCTTCGATTCCTGGATACCTTACTGCTGGGTCGCACACCACGTCGCCAAAAACAAAATGCCCGAGGCTTTCTCTCTCTTGCGGGAACTTAAACGCGTGAAACTGTTCCGATTAACTGACTTAATCTAACTTCAACAGTTAAACATCCCACGTGACAGAGAGTGAAGGCAGAGATCATTGATCACGTGGCATCGCCATTTGCCACATCCACAAAAATTTAACACCGTCCATTTTTAAGGACTAATACTCAGAGTTTCAAAACTATAAAGACTAAAAACCATCAAAGTTCTGAGTAGGGACTAACAAAATCGTCTGATAGTTCAGGGACTAAAAATATATTTAACCCTTAAAAGATTCAATAAATGACAAAAGAAATTAAAATATCAACTAAAAAAAAGAAAAAAATGAATGTTGATCTGGGTACAATAAATCAAAGGGACTGCAGCTACGCACGGACAGTGGGTCTGCTTCACGTGGTAAAAGAATACGAGGGGTCTACTGTTACCTACTCTCTGTATTTTAGCATAGTATTTTATATATTTTTTTATTATAAAACTATTAAAATTATTAATACTCTTTCTAATATGGAAAACTTTTTTTTAACACCGTGACAACATTTTGATAATTATCTAAGTGGCAGTTTTTCATTAATACATTTAAAATATTTTTAAAAAATATTTAAAATGAATCAATAAATTTTTAACGTATAATTATTGTTAAAAAGTTATTAACTTTTAATTGTTAACGTATCATCATATAGAAGGTACAATATCTCCACTTGATACATTAGATACAAGATCTCATTTTTATTAAATTTCACACAAAGTGATATTCAATATTTATAAAATGAAGAAAGAGTTATTGTAAACGAACACTCAATCTTAAAGAAAATCGTTTTTTTTTTATCATGAAGAAAATAAAATACAAATCAAATTGTGACACTGACACTTTTTGTTTTAAAGCCTGTATAAGGCATACTGCTTAGCCTAAATTAGGTAAGAGTTTGTTATTGCACGACACAAAAAGGACAAAAAAGTAATATAAAATTTAAAATAATATATTGCATTACATGTGCTCTAAAAGGAAACAGGCAAAAGGGATGAATACCTGGAAACCAAAAACACACTAATGAGAGAGACTAGAGAAGCAATAAAGCTTGTCATACACATTTTCTTTTTAAATAAAAGATGTATTAATATTTATAAGATAAAATATAATTTATTAAATGAATATTATATTCTTCAAACAGATTTAAAGTAAATAAAAATAATTCTTTGGCACTAATATAAACGAGACTTAATACCTCTTTTGGTCCCTCGAAAAAGAGGAAATGTTCAAATTCGTCATATTGTTTTTTTTAAAAAAGTTAAAAAGGGTTTCAACTTGTGAAAAAACTATTCAAGTTAATCTTTTTTTGTTACAGCGTCAAATTTTTAACGGTGCAGCTGTCACCCTAGACAAAACATAATGATGTGTCTAGTTTATGTCACCCAACCCTAATCACGAGTTCATCGCGAATAAAAAAACGTCCAACCCTCTCGGGAAAATCACCCAACAAAGATTCGCCATCAGCACATCAAACTCTTCGAACCTGCAAGCAAACCCTTCATCACCAGTCTTCATCGCACCATCAACATCTGCATCTTCTTCAATGCAGAGCAAGTAACCCCTACCCTCTGTTAATTTTTTTTTAAATTTAAATTTTACACGTCATTTAACCTCACACTGTCACAACATAAACTAGACACATCATTTTGTTTTGTCCAAAATGACAACTGCACTGTTAAAAATTTGACGGCGTAACTAAAAATGATTAACTTAAACATTTTGTTTCACAAATTGAAATCTTTTTAACTTTTTAAAAAAGATTGAACGAATTTGAATATTCCCCGAGAAAAACTATAAATAATAACTGGTAGTAATACACTAACAACACAATAATCCATCTTTTAAAATTATATAAAATAATATTATATATAGAAGGGTCCAAATAGGTTCAAATCTCCGAGACAGACCGTTAGTTTGAGATTGGTTTGAAAAAATCTAACTTTTTTAAATATTAGCTAACGTGAATCTGAATTAGCGGGTTTAATAGCTTGAAACTGTGTTGACATGTAATTTATTAACAATAACCTTTTATTAGTTTTTTATTATTTTCTCTTAACCTTTTTATTATAATTATTTATAATTCCTAATTGTGTATCTTAATAATTTGATATTTTTAAATCGTAAACATTATTAAATACTTTTTGAATAATTTGTTTAATTATATAGATAGACTTTTTAATAATAATATTTTGTGAAACATATAAACATTGTATTGTTATAAATAGATAAATAGAGTTAGTTCATTTCAATTATATAACAATAATAAATATATAAAATAAATTAGAAAAATAAATAATATTAAGTGAGTTAATTTACTTAATTCATCAACAACTAGTAAATTAATTCAAATTACAAAATTTATGATTAAAATAAAAGTAGGTTGAGTTTAATTGACTCACTTTTAACTAAATTTATACAAGTCGGATTAACTTAATAATGATTTTCATTATAACTAATAAGATTTTAAATATGTAAATTCTTTTAAACTTATTTACAGTGATTGAAAAGTTAATGAATTAAAATAAAATAGATTAATTAGTTTTGTCACTTCTAGGTAACAGTTAGAAGTAATTTTTTTTAAAAAAAATATGGAGATGCTTTTTTTTAAATTAAATTAAATATAAATAAAATATGAGTTTATATAAAAATTAATTTTAAATTTTAAATTTATATTTTACAACGAGAAAAAATGAAGATAAAAACTCCAAAACAATTTAGGATTTAATTGTGAATTTACGTAGCTATGATTATAATGCATTTATGATAAATGTATTTTTTGACAAGGTGAAAGATCAAAACATCTCTTCTTGAATTTTTTATCTTCCATGATGGATGATGGTGAAAACTTAAAGAACATGAAAATGATAGACATAATTGAATAATAATTTGAAAAATTAAATAAATTGTAATTTTATTGTCATTTTACATAATGTTAAATTCGCTAGGCGAGCGAGCCTATGTGGGCGAAAGTCTACATAAGTAATTTTTGTTTTATGTTATTTTTATGTGTTTTGGGCTTTATTTTAGGGTTTTTAGATTTTCTTAAATTATTTGCCTACATATAAGGGTAATAAAGCATGATGTAAACTGTTTTGAGTCATATTATATGCATTTGCATTTTTGAAAGAAAAATTTCTTAGTTCTTGGATTAGAACTCTAATTCTTATTAAAAATTAACATCTTGTGACAAATCTTCATTTGACTTATCAATCTGCTAGATTGTGGCATCATCATCTCTATCTTATTTCACATTCTTCTCTGATTTATTGTTTTGTACCTTCTGAGGACTCAAATTCAAAATGATCGTACTATTTCCTAATCAGAACTGTATCATATAATCATTATGTTTATTCGAATACATCTCGATCACTTATTTCAACATGTATTCGGCCCAAACATATGTGGCCAAATTGGAACAATACGCTATTGATGAATTATGATTAACCTAAAAATAAAAAGGTTTAAACGAGATTAACATGTGAACAAACCACGTGGCACTAGTAAAAAATCACATTTTTAACTTGCACATTACGCTTCGGTTCTAGAAAAACCAAAGCATATCAAAACGCGATGGCAGATTCATAATTTTCAGAACACTATATGCCTCGGATGTCAAGCAACTGATGCCTAAAAAGCATACTATCTTAGTTGGCAAGGTGAACCGAGGCATAAACCCCACAAATATTACATGTGGCAAAGATACTGCCTTAGTTGGCAAGATGAACTGAGGCCTATTGGGCTGGTGAGCCTCTTGGGCTTAGACCGCAAGAACAAGCATTGTCAATGGGTTGTTGCCAAAAGGCTCGCGATTTGGACCTTTTTGGGTCTGTGAGATTAAAATTGGTTGGTTTGTGTAGAAGTAGGTAAGTGAGATTAAAAAAATTAAAAACACTCTACTGCCTCGGTTGCCTGTGAACCAAGGAGAATTCGAACCCTTTTGTCACGGTTCAGAACCGAGGTAAAAAGCCTACCCCTTTTTGTCTCGCTTATATATGCCCCGGTTGTGGAATCGTTGCCTATAAACAAAAATAACTGTTGTCGTTTTCCTTAACTGCACTAGTGTGACCTAAGCTCGTTCAGATAAGAGCCCATAAATAATAATATAAATACAAATTTATAAGGTACATTAATCACGTTTATTAATTACCACATTTATTATCATCTAACGTAAGTGATTTGAATGTCGCATTATATTCTAGAAACACAATCTTTATTCAGCGTAGGGATAACGAATATATGAATTTCGGTATCAAAAATGTAAAGTTGGAACTAAGAACATTTTGGAGTACATAGTATATTATATTCTAAAAGAACAATTTATATTTTAATTCATTAGTCTAGTAGACATCGTACGAGAGACTTTGGTAACGTTGAAATCTAGTCAATTCACTAATATTTGACCCATGGTACAATTTTATTGCTGTAGCTTTTTGTAAATAATTTGATTTTTCATAAGTGAAGAAGGATTAATATTAACTTTAGTGGAATAGTAGGTAATTAAGAAATGAAATATCTCGTCAGCATACCGAAATATTCTCAGCTCTAAAAATGAGGTGTAATTGTATTGTAGCAGTCGAATTGTCATGATATTAAATTTATGTAATAATAATAATAATGATATAAATATAGTGTTAAAATAGAACAATATTATAAAAAACTGTTAAAAGATTCAATAAATGACAAAAGAAATTAAAATATCAACTAAAAAAAATAGAAAAGATGAATATTGATCTGGGTATAATAAATCATTAGGCACGCAGCTCCTTCACAAGGACAGTGGGTCTGCTTGACGTGGTAAATGAATGCGAGGGATGTACTATTACCTACTCTCTGTATTTGAGCATAGTATTTTGTATATTTTTTTATTATAAAACTATTAAAATTATTAAAACTCTTTTTAATATAGAAGGTACAGTATCTCCACTTGATACATTAGATACAAGATCTCATTTTTATTAAATTTCACACAAATTGATATTCAATATTTATGTCATGAAGAAAGAGTTATTGTAAAAGAACCCTCAAAATCTTAAGAAAATCATTTTTTTAAAGCCTGTATAACGTATACTTCTTTGCAAAAATTAGGTAAGATCTGTGCAAAAATTTAAAAATAATATATTGCATTACATGTGCTCTAAAAGGATACAGGCAAAAGGGATGAATGATCTGGAAACCAAAAACACCCTCATGAGAAAGATTGGAGAAGCAATAAAGCATGCATACACATTTTCTTTTTAAATAAAAGATGTATTAATATTCATAAGATAAAATATAATTTATTAAAGGAATATTATATTCTTCCAACAGATTTAAAAGTAAATAAAAATAACTCTTTTAATAACTAGTAGTAATACAATAAGAATGTAATAATCTATCTTTTAAAATTATATAAAATAATATTATATATAGAAGTGTCCAAATAGGTTCAGATCTTCGAGACAGACCGTTAGTTTGAGATTGGTTTGAAAACAATCTAATTTTTTAAAATATCAGCTAACGTGAATCTGAATTAGCGGGTTTAATAGCTTGAAACTGTGTTGACATGTAATTTATTAACAATAACATTTTATTAGTTTTTTATTATTTTTTCTTAAATTTTTTATTATAATTATTTATAATTCCTAATTGTGTATCTTAATAATTTGATATTTTTAAATCGTAAACATTATTAAATACTTTTTGAATAATTTGTTTATTTGTTTAATTATATAGATAGACTTTTTAATAATAATATTTTGTGAAACATATAAACATTGTAAGATCCATGAAAAATATTTACCTTAATAGTAACAATTTTATTACTAGTAGTAATAAATTTCTTTGTAAATGGAAAATATAATAAGTTTATGTAAAAATAAAATGTTAAAATCTAAATAAGAAGTTTTGGTAGCTTAATTGGTAGAAAATTGTGGTGATTTCAAGAACATGGGTTCAAACTTTTTTCTACCTTTTTGTTAAAAAAAAATTAAAATATTGATAGTGGATGAAGCACTCTATGTTTTAAGGCATTATTGAGGGATCTTAAGTGGTGATTAAAATATTAATATAATAAATAATATTAAAAAATTGTTGAATAGTAAAATTTTTAGTATTATGATTAAGTTTGGAATAGAGGCAAGAGAGCTAACCTTTCTAAGCTTTTATATTATGATTTAGTATTGTTTTATTACTATTCATGTCTTGAAATTCTGTGTGAATACTGTTAATGAAAAACATAGGTGCTTGTTATATATCTATCTATATTGAATTTCTGTGTTAATATTATATGTTGTTGTTTTGAATCTATAGATAAGAAATTTGTTAAAACTAGTTGAGGAACACTTTGGCTAAGGAAAGACTTGGTAATTAAGTTGTCCATTGTGACACACCTCTCTTTCTTGGAAATCTACTCGACAGTTTTTAACTTAAATCTTGTTGAACAAATTATTGTGCAATATATCTCGTTGGAATGAAAATTTCTGATGAATTCATGTTATTGTGGTAGATATGGAATTATGAATTATAATTGTGATGGTAGGATAGAGGAATCTTAAAAATCGGAGTTGGTACACCCCTGATCATAGAGCAGCCCTCGTCAAATCCAGTAAGTTGTGACTAGTCATATGTACTGGCGTTTATGGTGAGTTTGATTCGTCAAACATTTGATTCTTCTCCGGTGACCATTTATGGTGATATTTTAGTATTGTTAATTTACTGTGTGATATATTCATTTTGTATGATTTCTATGATGATTGTATTTTATTATATTGGATTTGAATTTATGCATTTGAACATGATAGGAGTATTATGGGGAGGTTTTGTAATGGTATAATATGAGTTGAGGAATATGAGCATGGTATGAGTCTCGTGGAGAGATTCTGTAATGATATGGTATTTATGTATATGTTGATGTTGAGGGTCCTGTTATTGAAGGTTATCCTGATACTCTAATAATCATCCAGTCTCAAGTAGAGAAGGATGAATTATGTGGTGAGAGGGGCAGGAGGTCCTGGTCTATGTGCCGGTTTTGGACATAGTGTTGAGGACTAACCTTGTGGATGGTATGGAGTATTTTGGAAGTGTATTTGTAAGAGGAAGTAGAAGTCATCACAAGTGCATAACCTCCCGTGACCGCTCATCAACATATCATCGGAGTAAGTGTCTATTGGGTATTGTGGAATGAGTGTCTATTGAGTATTGTGGAACAAGTGTTTATTAGTAATTGTGGTATTGTGGGATGAGTATCTATGATACGATTGTTATATGATGGTATGAGGGTGTCTGACATAATTATTATATGAGGTTTGTTGAGTGTATCAAAGTAATTATGCATGTTTTATAAATGATTGGTTGCATGTTAGCTCACCCTACTTGTTTGTGTTTGTGTATGTGCGATGATCGTATAATTCGTTATACAGGAGCAGATGGAGGAATATCGTCTGATTTGGTGCCTATGAAGAAAGAGATAGAAGAATAAATTAGAAGAATTCGAGTTATATTTATGAGTTTATAGTTGAAATCTGAGTTTAAAATATATATATATATATATATATATATATATATATATATATATATATATATATATAAAGTGTTAGATTTCGGGATGTTACAAAGTATTGTTATAAATAGATAAATAAAGTTAGTTCATTTCAATTATATAATAATAATAGTAATAAATATATAAAATAAATTAGAAAAATAAATAATATTAAGTGAGTTAATTTATTTAATTCGTCAACAACTAGTACATTAATTCAAATTACAAAATTTATGATTAAAATAAAAGTAGGTTGAGTTTAATTGACTCACTTTTAACTAAATTTATAAAAGTCGGATTAACTTAATAATGATTTTCATTATAACTAATATGATTTTAAATATGTAAATTCTTTTAAACTTATTTACAGTGATTGAAAAGTTAATGAATTAAAATAAAATAGATTAATTAGTTTTGTCACTTCTAGATAGCAGTTAAAAGTAAATTTAAAAATAATACGGAGGTGCGTTTTTTAAATTAAATTAAATATAAATAGAATATGAGTTTAAATAGAAATTAATTTTAAATTTTAAATGTATATTTTACAACGAGAAAAAATGAAGATAAAATCCCAAAAACAATTTAGGATTAACTTGTGTTTTTATAACGCATTTCTGATAAAAGGCTAATAAAATGAAATGAAAAGTAATAAAATATTTTGTTTGCATGACGAGTTACAGTATAATTGAGAGAATGACTCTGAATACATAGGTAAGAAAAATTTGCTCGAGGGCATTTGTTAGGGTGAAATAAATCAAATTGAGATTTTGATGATGTTCTTAAGCAGATAAATTTATATAAGTTGAAAGTGAAATAAATTGCTATAATTTTTGTAGAATCCATACATAAAAAAAACTCCAAATCAGACGTTTCAGTGCTTAAAAAACTCGAAAAATCGTTGACTCATGGCGTGTGACATAGGTGTTGTATTAAAGAATTGAAGCAGTGATTATTGTGTTAAACAACGCTGATTAGGTGAATTTGATTGAAGCAAATCTTTGAATTAGTGTTACACAATGCCGATTAATTGAATTTTATTAGAGCAAATCTTTGAAGTAGCTGAAACACGTGCGGTAAACAATGCTGATTAGTTGAATTTGATTAAATCAAATCAGTGAAGCAGAACCACCAGTAATTTAATAGCATCACTGTTGGGAATTGAAATTAAATTTGAAAGGGAAATTGAAGTTGACGGATGTTGTTTTCATCCATTTGGCAATTGATATCTGCTACCTTTATTTAAAATCCACGAAAAACAGGATTTAGGTTTCATCGATTTTGTCTATTATGTGAACTCAACCAAATCGAAGCAATTGATTTTCTTCTCTTCCGTACATTGATATATAAAGTTTTTTAGACAAGTGGGTGAAGCATATGATCAAACACAAGTGCAATTATTTAATTCAGTGCATGTGCCTCATATTAATATTTCTGCATTTCACATCCAGCATTAACATTTGTGAATTATCACTAGTGGAAAGATGATTTTACGATGATTTATGTTGATTATAAATCTAACACAAGTGATAAAGATGATAATTCCGTAACCCCGATCAATGTTAGTTTAGGAAAATTATAAATTTATCTTTGCTTTGATTTTGGATTTTGGTTGAATTAGTAAATTGTAAATACGGATTTCTCTATGCTTGTTTTCTTTGAATTAGTATCATTCTTTGTTCATAGCTGAGGAAAAGACAGAAGAACCCCATGTTACTACAGTGGTTCTGAAAGTTCACATCAATTATAAAGTTTGCTGGTAGGATCAAGAGACGCATAAAGAAAATGAGAAGTTTGTGCAATGTAAAAATGGAGGAATGAGAAAGGTAATACTCGAAGAATTTAGAAATGGTTACTTTTTATAGTGAGTGTGGTCTTAACCATATAAAAAAGGAAGTATTTCTGTATCTATTCTCAAACGGGTATAGAAAACCAAAACTTTTTATATTATTTTTATATAGAATCGGTATAAAAAGTTTTTTTTTAACTGACATAAAAAAAGCTTTCATATTCTTTATGAGTATATTATTTTGATGCATTTGTATTAAATCAATTTAATTTATGAGAAAGCATTTCAGTTTGTTTTGCTGAATAATTGGAAACCTAACACTGAATTCTTGAATTTAAAATAGAATCAATTGTTTATTTTCTAGTTGTCCAACCAGGATGGTAAGATTTAATAGAATTGTCAAAACGGATAACTCAACTCAGTCCGGTCTATCACGGATTGGTCACTTAATGAGCTACCCCAACCCGGCTTCAATCCGTGGTAGGTCGGATTGGTTCGTGGGTAACAATCTATTTTGACAACACTAAATTTTAGTCAAAGTTGTGTTAGACAAATTTTTTGTTCGATATAAAATTGTAAATTATTTTGTTTCAAAATTCTTGTTATTTAATCCTTTCTTCTATATCTAGGTTTTAAACTGAGTAATGTTTCTTAATTTTGTATGTTCTTAATTAACATCTTGATCTTCTTTATGATGTATAGTTTTATGAGATGAACTATTAATTGACTTTTGAGGTTATACAATTAATTTACGAATTAAACAAATTACATCAAAATAGGAGATGTTTAAGTAGTTTTCATTCATATCAAGTGTAAGTGTGATAAGCAAATAAAAAGATATATTATGCATGACTTTATATTTCTTAAGATTTATTTTATTTTTAATTGAGTTTTCTATTAATGTTCAACTCAGTTTCATTTTCATAACTAGTCTTGATTCATTTTTTACAACTTGATTTTTTTAATTGTATAACTTACTTTCTTCTTCGATATACAAATTTCTAGTGGTAATTTAAAAAAAATTATTTAAATTATTTGTAGTCTATTTTAAAGTGTTTTTTTAATCTGTCTTTCTTTAGTTTTGTCTCACATCCTTCTCTTATTTGGTTTAGTCAGTATCTTGATTTGATGTGTTCTCGGTTTGTCTTTAAAATTTCGGTTTAATCCTTTCGAACATCCCTATTTCTGTAGGATCGTCTCAAGTAGGTCCTCGTATTGTAAATGTTCTCGATTAGGTCCCTTATTATGAAAAATTGAATCAATTTAGGTCTTACCGTTAGTTCCATACTAACACCGTTAAAGGGGGTGACACGTGTCAGTTCGTGGTTTTTTTGAATTTTTTAATTATATTTTTATTATTTTTATTTTTATTTTTTATTTTATTTTTTATTTTTTTAAAAGCAAAATTTAAAAATACCACGTGTCAAACTGATAGTGTGCCATGTGGCAATGGCAGTGTGACATGACACTGACAGTGCCACATGTCATTGTCAGACCACGTGTCATTGCATTAGTCTCAATTTGGTCCCTGTATTTTTATTATGTTGCAATTTGATCCCTATATTTTCATTTTGTCTCAATTTAGTCTTAATTTTAAAAATTAAACAATTTTTCCCTCCTCAAATTCAAACAAAGTTTAAATTGTATATAAATCTTAACAAATTTTGTTTAAATATATACAAAAGATATATATTTAAATATATATAATTTAAATATATACAAATTAAAAAAAAAGAGTTTAATTTAAATATATACAATTTAAAAAAAAGAGTTAAAATTGAGGAGGGAAAATTTAAATATATACAATTTAAATATATACAATTTAAAAAAAGAGTTTAAAAATACAAGTGTTATGTTATGTTATGCTATAAGGGTTTAAAAAAAAGAGTGACATAACATGTTGGTGTTATGTTATGTTATTTAAATATATACAATTTAAATTTTGTTTGAATTTAAGGAGGGAAAAAATTGTTTAATTTTTAAAATTAAGACTAAATTGAGACAAAATAAAAATACAGGGATCAAATTGCACCATAATAAAAAATACAGGGACCAAATTGAGACTAATACAATGACACGTGGCCTGAAAATGACATGTAGCACTGTCAGTGCCATGTCACACTGCCATTGCCACGTGGCACACTATTAGTTTGACACGTGGCATTTTTAAATTTTGCTTTTAAAAAAATAAAAAATAAAAAATAAAATAATAAATAATAAAAATATAATTAAAAAATTCAAAAAAACCACGAACTGACACGTGTCACCCCCTTTAACGGTGTTAGTATGGAACTAACGGTAAGACCTAAATTGATTCAATTTTTCATAATAGGGGACCTAATCGAGAACATTTACAATACGAGGACCTACTTGAGATGATCCTACAGAAATAGGGGTGTTCGAAAGGATTAAACCTTTAATTTTTAAAATTAAGACTAAATTGAGACAAAATAAAAATACAAATCAAATTGCACCATAATAAAAAATACAGGGACCAAATTGAGACTAATGCAATGACACGTGGCCTGACAATGACATGTGGCACTGTCAGTGCCATGTCACACTGCCATTGCCACGTGGCACACTATCAGTTTGACACGTGGCATTTTTAAATTTTGCTTTGAAAAAAATAAAAAATAAAAATAAAAATAATAAAAATATAATTAAAAAATTCAAAAAAATCACAAACTGACACGTGTCACCCCCTTTAACGGTGTTAGTATGGAACTAACGGTAAGGCCTAAATTGATTCAATTTTTCATAATAAGGGACCTAATCGAGAACATTTACAATACGAGGACCTACTTGAGACTATCCTACAGAAATAGGGATGTCCGAAAGGATTAAACCTAAAATTTCTTAAGTTTCCCTTTTTTCCATGTTTTGACCTCCTGAGTTGAATATGTTTTTTTTACATCTTTCACATTAAAAATGAATTATTGTTAAATTCATTAAGAGTTCTGCTTCAAAACTAAAAAGAAATTTAAGAGAAAACGAACATAATTTATCCAGAAAGATACACAAATAAAATGATTATAAACAGTGAATGAATGTTAAAATTCATATTTTTCTTTTTCTTGTACTAACCATTTTGATTGGGTTGGTATATTTTGTGGAAAATAAGCTAACAAATTCATTGTAAGACCTACTAACAACACAAAATATAAATACGATAAAAAACGAAAAAGAAAAACATAAAAAGAAAAATCAAATATACAAAAATAATGTCTTTTAATTAAAATTTAATGAAATTCAATCTATACAGAAGATACACTATTCAGTATAATATAAACTAAGAATTATAAATAAAAGATGATTTAACAACTGTTATTTATTTATCTTCTTATTTTAAGACTTGTGCGCTCTACTAAATGAATTAATTAAAGGTTAAACATAATTAAATTAGAATTAGTTATTTTTAAAAATTTTGTTCAATTTAGTTTCAACTTTATAAACATATGAATTTAGTTCTTTTAATTAAATTTTTTATTTTATTTGATATTTTAATATTTTCGAATAACATTTAAATTATTTATAGAATTTCACATATTTTTATTTAAATAATAATTGAGAAAAAAATTTAGTTAAAGAAACTAAATCTATTTATTTTTAAAATTAAAAATATTAAATTAAATTAAAAAAATTAAAAATAGATTAATTCTAATTTTAATTAAAAATTTAAAAACTGAAAACATATTTAATATTGTAATATATCACCGAATCAAAATTCAGCAAGTGTAATAAATGACGTGGATTTGCTTCAATCATTGATCATTGATAAACTTTTAATTATTAGGAGCAGTTGTTATTGTGTGGTTTGGAGCATGACACGATTAGGAGAAAAAAAAAATTCAACTACGAATCGTCACGTTGCTTTAAACAAAATTCAATACTTTGCATCAAACAACTCGAATTATTAATAAATTCAAATCGTGAAACTCATTTTTCGCTTACTGCAGATCAAACGCTCGAATCGTGAAAATGGAACAATTCACGTGAAAAATGCTAATCGCATCATCAGACAAAAAATCTTTATGAAAATTTTTCAGAAACGTTGTGGAAATTTTAAGATCTTATCATGATGATGAACTGGTGTCATGAATGGTTGTTTCCAGAATTTCCATCATCAATAAAACAAAAAATACAAAAAAATTGATTGATTTCAAAAACAAAAAAAACTCGGACTCTTTCTTCTTGCACTTGCGTGTTTTCTTCTACTACACCAATAAACTCACAATCCCAGTTTTATTCCTGTATAAAAATTTAACAAAACCTTTACTTAATCATTGTTCTCACTTTTCTTCTTGCAATATCTTCCTAACTGCTTTCACCTTTAACGGTTTTGCTTCTTACACCTCCATTTTCTTTACCTACACCCTATGAAAATTATAATTCCCACACCACCCTAATTAAAATTATAATAAAAATTCTACACCATTTTTTAATACTTTTAGATTGAATATTTTGTAGAGAACTTTTGAATCTAGAAATATCTTCTTAAACACCCAATAAAAAATGTATAAAAAGAAATATTCTTAATTAAATACTCTTGAAGGAATTAAAATACCTTTTAAAACACTCAATCTACAATATAAGAATATTTTTAGGATGAAGTGTTTCATAATGAATTTTAGGATCTAAAACATATTTTTTTTTATCAAATAATACATTCTAAAACACCCAATTTGGAATGTATAAAAAAATCTTGTTTAAGTGTTTCAAAAAGTGTTTTTAATCCGTAAATACTTTTTGAAACATTCAATCTGGGACATAATATTATGTTTTGGATTAAGTGTTCCAAAATATATTTTTGGATTCAGAAATATCTTTCTAAACACTTAATCTAGAACATAAAAGTACAAATGTGGCAATTGTGAAACATTTTGGTTGCATTTTAGCTTGGTTTTTGTCATTTTGATTCACTACAAGAAAAAATGTTGTTACATACAACCAAAATCCGTATGCAACTTCAAAAATCCGTATATAACAATGTGTTACATACGGATTATATACAGAAAAATTTGTATGTAATATAATCATAGGTAAGTTACATACAGATGACAGAAAAATCTGTATGTAAATTATATATGAAAAAATTCATATGTAATTACATATGGAAAAATTCGTATGCAATTGTATGACTTTATAAACAAAATTTTAAATGATCCCACGTTTACACTTATTGGCTAAGAATTCCATATAACTCATACAAGTCAAATACTATTGTTAAATTGATAAACACATTGCCAAATTGTCAAATATATTTATAATATGTAATTACAATAATACAAATGTAAAGAATTTATAATATATAATGTGCCTAAAAAAAATAATTAAA